>NC_139992.1:9749603-10177990 GCF_964263955.1 Coregonus lavaretus | reverse complement strand
AAACTGCTGTGCTGTGCTGCACCTCACATCCCAACTGGAGCTTAAAAAATGCATAAAAAACCTCACCACTCTGTTTCTGTTTCACCAATATCTCACAGCACAATCTAGAAGGACGAAACTCTTGGCCCCCTTACCACCCCCATCCCCTGCACAGCTCAAAGCAAATGCTCAAGTACTTCAACAATGAACAGTTTATGTTTGTTTGTACTATTTCTAATCTGAGAAGTGAATCCATATGAATAATAGAATAACTCATTTTCCCCCAAAAGCGTTTCGAAAGGACTGAAGAAAAACAAGATCAGTTTTGGGGCATCGTTAATAATTAATTTACCTTTCCAAAGATGAGAGCACGACAGGCAACCGCTAACGGAACTCCCCAAACACTGACTATAGATGCCACTCATCGTGACCTAGCAAACATTTGACCTGTGTCGACATTTCAGTGCTTTGTAGGTATAGTGCACGCGCGTTGGTGCATGCACATGTGGCAATGGGGATTTTCTCTTACCAGTAACGGAACTTGGAGCCTAGGGTAAAATAGTGGGCAAAGAAGTTCTTCTGATGGGGAACGGGCCGGTCCAGACGGAAGAAGGTGTGGTGTTCTACACAGGTCTTCCATAGGTTCTTACAGGCTCTGTAGTTTACCATGTTAAAACCCAGCAAGGACTCCCTTGTCTCATTCTGCAGAGGGAGGGAAAGGGAGGGAGAGAGAGAGTGAAGGAGGGAGAGGGAGAGTGAAGGAGGGAGAGAGAAAGGGAGGGAGAGAGTGAAGGAGGGAGAGGGAGAGAGTGAAGGAGGGAGAGAGAAAGGGAGGGAGAGAGAAAGGGAGAGAGTGAAGGAGGGAGAGAGAAAGAGGGAGAGAGAGTGGAGTAGGAGAGTGAAGGAGGGAGGGAGAGAAAGAGTGAAGGAGGGTGAGAGAGAGAGTGAAGGAGGGCGAGAGAGAGAGTGAAGGAGGGCGAGAGAGTGAAGGAGGGCGAGAGAGTGAAGGAGGGAGGGAGGGAGGGAGAGAGGGAGGGAGGGAGAGAGGGAGGGAGGGAGGGAGGGAGGGAGGGAGAGAGGGAGGGAGGGAGGGAGAGAGGGAGGGAGGGAGAGAGGGAGGGAGGGAGGGAGAGGGAGGGAGGGAGAGAGTGAAGGAGGGAGAGAGGGAGAGAGAAAGGGAGGGAGTGAAGGAGGGAGGGAGGGAGGGAGAGAGAGAGTGAAGGAGGGAGGGAGGGAGAGAAAGAGTGAAGGAGGGAGAGAAAGAGTGAAGGAGGGAGAGAAAGAGTGAAGGAGGGAGGGAAAGAGTGAAGGAGGGAGGGAGAGCGAGAAGGAGGGAGGGAGAGAGAAAGACAGAGTGAGTGACAACAACAATGAGAACACATCATTCAAGGTGTGTGTTCAGCATGCCTGAGTCAGCAGTAGTGAGGTGTTGAGTTAAAATCTTGGTCCTATGGTCACAGACGTGGGGGGGGGGGGAATAGATGGGGAAATAGAATGTGTTGGACTAGCCATCATGATCCGGTAGGTTTGTGGCACGAGGCGAGGAGACAGGCAGTTAATCCCCATCTGTAGCCCCAACATCCCCATACCCATCCCTCAGCCTCCAGGGTTTCTCCTGAGGGCACATGCCACTTGTCATGAAGACATGGTATTCCCCATTCCCACTTGGGTCATAATGTTCACAGAGACAGCCATAGCATAATGTTCTAGTAAGATGTCTGCTCATATAGCCTGTGAGCCTACTGTTCAGAAACAGACCACTACCTAGAAGTTTAGGGTCAGGGTTTTTTTTTTTTTTTTTACATTGCGACTTTGCTGTGACTGTCCACACCAGCATCTTGAAACAACGTCAAGGAAGAGCAGGTTCTCTGAACAACCCCATCATCATGTACAGTAGACTGGAGCTCCCCTCGCCTCACCATGAGGTCAGATAATGTTGGGCGATTATGCCTGGCTCGCAGTCGGCATTCCAATTAATCCCAAACCATTTCTGTATGGACCTCGCCCTGTTGCCCAGGGGCATTTTCATGCTGAAACAGGAAAGGGCCTCCCCAAACTGTTGCCACAAAGTTGGAAACACAGAATCGTCTAGAATGTCATTGTATGCTGTAGCGTTAAGATTTCCCTTCACTGGAACTAAGGGGCCTAGCCATGAAAAACAACCCCAGACCATTATTCCTCCTCCACCAAACTTTACAGTTGGCACTATGCATTCGGGCAGGTAGCGTTCTCCTGGCATCCGCCAAACACAGATTCATCCATCGGACTGCCAGATGGTGAAACGTGATTCATCACTCCAGAGTCCAATGGTAGCGAGCTTTACACCACTCCAGCCGACGCTTGGCATTGTGCATGTTGATCTTAGGCTTGTGTGCGGCTGCTTGGCCATGAAGCTCCCGACGAACACATCTTGTGCTGGCGCTGCTTCCAGAGGCAGTTTGGAACTCGGTAGTGAGTGTTGCAACCGAGGACAGACTATTTTTACGCGTTACGAGCTTCAGCGGTCCCGTTCACTTCGCGGCTGAGCCGTTGTTGCTCCTAGACGTTTCCACTTCACAATAACAGCACTTACAGTTGACCTGGGAAGCTCCAGCAGGGCAGACATTTGACTTGTTGGAAAGGTGGCATCCTACAATGGTGCCACGTTGAAAGTCACTGAGCTCGTCAATAAGGCCATTCTACGGCCAATGTTTGTCTATGGAGATTGCATGGCTGTGTGCTCGATTCTATACACCTGTCAGCAACGGATGTGGCTGAAATAGCCGAATCCACAAATTTGAAGGGGTATCCACATACTTTTGTATATATAGTGTATATACAGTGCATTCGGAAAGTATTCAGACCCCTCGACTTTTTCCACATTTCGATACGTTACAGCCTTATTCTAAAAATGGATTGAATTGCTTTTTCCCCTCATCAATCTACACACGATAGCCCATAATGACAAAGCAGAAACAGGTTTGTAGACATTTTAGCAAATCTATATAAAAAAAAATATATAACTGAAATCTCACATTTACATAAGTAATCAGACCCTTTACTCAGTACTTTGTTGAAGAACCTTTGGCAGCGATTACAGCCTCGAGTCTTCTTAGGTATGACCCTACAATCTTAGCACACCTGTATTTGGGGAGTTTCTCCCATTCTTCTCTGCAGATCCTCTCAAGCTCTGTCAGGTTGGAAGGGGAGCGTCGCTGCACAGCTATCTTCAGGTCTCTCCAGAGATGTTCGATCGGGTTCAAGTCCGGGCTCTAGCTGGGCCACTCAAGGACATTCAGAGACTTGTCCCGAAGCCACTCCTGCATTGTCTTGGCTGTGTGCTAGGGTCATTGTCCTGTTGGAAGGTGAACCTTAGCCTCAGTCGGAGGTCCTGAGCAGGTTTTCATTAACGATCTCTCTGTACTTTGCTCCGTTCATCTTTCCCTCGATCCTGACAAGTCTCCCAGTCCCTGCTGCTGAAAAACATCCCTGCAGCATGAGGCTGCCACCACCATGCTTCACCATAGGGATGGTGCCAGGTTTCCTCCAGACGTGACGCTTGGCATTCAGGTCAAAGAGTTCAATATTGGTTTCATCAGACCAGAGACCTTTAGTCCTTTAGTGCCTTTTGGCAAACTCCAAGCGGGCTGTCATGTGCCTTTCACTGAGGAGTGGCTTCCGTCTGGCCACTCTACCATAACGGTCTGATTGGTGGAGTGCTGCAGAGATGGTTGTCCTTCTGGAAGGTTCTCCCATTTCCACAGAGGAACTCTGGAGATCTGTCAGAGTGACCATCGTGTTCTTGGTCACCTTCCTGACCAAGGCCCTTCTCCCCCGATTGCTCAGTTTGGCCAGGCGGCCAGCTCTAGGAAGAGTCTTGGTGATTCCAAACTTCTTCCATTTAAGAATGATGGAGTCCACTGTGTTCTTGGGGACCTTCAATGCTGCAGAAATGTTTTGGTACCTTTCCCCAGATCTGCGCCTCGACACGATCCTGTCTCGAAACTCTACAGACAATTCCTTCAACCTCATGGCTTGGTTTTTGCTCTGATATGCATTGTCAACTGTGGGACCTTATATAGACAGGTGTGTGCCTTTCCAAATAATGTCCAATCAATTGAATTTACCACAGGTTGACTCCAATCAAGTTATAGAAACATCTCAAGGATGATCAATGGAAACAGGATACACCTGAGCTCAATTTCGAGTCTCATAGCAAAGGGTCTGAATACTTACGTAAATAAGGTATTTCAGTTTTTTTTATTTTTAATACATTTGCAAAAATTTCTAAAAACCTGTTTTCACTTAGTCATTATGGGGTATTGTGTGTAGATTTATGAGTAAAATGTTTAATTTAATCAATTTTAGAATAAGGCTGTAAAAAAGTCAAGGGGTCTGAATACTTTCCGAATGCACTGTATATATGTGATGGGATATATAGACAATATGGACAGCATATGGATGAATATGTAGTATATCTGAAGAACAGTAGATGTATAGTGTATATATATATATATATATATATAGCTCGCAGGAAACAACTTACTACTCCAGGAGAAACATTTTAAAGGGGGGAAATTAATTTCCTGGTTTGTTGTTGCTTTTTTAAAGCGTGTGCAGTGACCTGCGCTCACATGACCCATATGTCCATGGGTGCGTCCCAAATGGAACCATATTCACTATAGACGCCTCTACTTTTGATCAGAGCCTTGGTTGAAAGTAGTGCACTAAATAGGGAATAGGGTTCCATTTGGGACGCAGCCCCATGAATAATTCAGTCTGAGTGACACCATGGAGGCTGGCTGACGGTCGCAGTGCTTTTAGTACAACTGCTCTGGAAAAACACCTCCTCCATTATGAAACCAGGAAAGGGGGGAGGGGGATTGGATGGGATGGGGGTGTTTTGGGGATCTTTTCCTGGGATTCCATGGTTCTATTGTGGGGTTGAACAGAGGATAGGAGGGAGTAGGAGAAGGAGCCTGCAGCACTTTTGATTCTGTTTCAGATCACGCTCCCCACCTCCACACCCAAAACGCATGATCTATTCTAATAATTAATAAGCATTTAACAGGCTCTCCCTCCTTCGCTCTTCCAGATTTCAGTGACAGTCAGCGGCGGAGCAGGCCGGTGATTATGCCAGCAAACCAGTTAATCAAATAAACAAATATGGACGCTGGGTCTGGGTGAGGGGGCAGTTAATGTTGTTAATGTCTAAGCTAGGTTGTTTCAGATTGATATGGTGCCTGTGGTGTGATGAGGGACCAATGGTAGGTGGTCAGTTAGTCCATTAGCAGTACTAGCTAGTTTCCTCCCTGAGGAAGAGCCAGCGAACTGGGTCTGGTTTGGGGACACTTATGACAGGGAAGCACAGTTACACAAGCTGAGGCAGAACCTGTGGCTGTGTTCACTGCTGTGTTTTCTGCTAGGTAAGTCTTCATTCCTACTGTATGAAACACATTGCTGCTAGATTAGTAGACCCCACCTCACATTTTATTATCAAAATAAGGACAGTGAAAACGACGGCTTGAATACCTACCACTTCTCTCCTGAGCTGAACGAAGAACTGTTTGCACTTGAACGATATTTTCACAATCTTCAACCTGAAAGGGGTGAGCGAGAAACACACAGAAATTACGTCACAATGTGTGTCACTGCAGAGGGTCTCCTTCCTTCACGGCTCAAATCAGAGCCTCCGCTGCAGAGAGCAGCTGTCTCCCCATCAAGACTAATCCCCCCTCTCTTCCCTCCTCCCTCCCCTCCCCCTCTCCTCTGCCTCCTCCTCTCTTCCCCCCCTCCTCTCTTCTACATGACTCACAACTCAGATAAATATATTTTACATTCACACTCTCTCTCTAAAACAGCGTCATCTAAGATAGCTAATTTGTCAGCCCGTTGTGGACATCAATAGGAGTGAGGCTAGAATTCACACATCTCTCTTAGATACCGGACCACTCTGCTTTCTGCTCTCTCAGAGGAGTAACGTTGTGTATCGCCTTTTAATAGTAGTGGCAGCCAAGCCAAACAGAGAGAGTGGTCGATAGGAGCGAGCCTTCTCGCGTCACGGTGGAGGACAGCTGTTGCGAAACGCGCCACTGTTAGCAGCCCTAATTTTAGCCTGACTGGAAAGCATAGGAGCCCATATATTTTCAAATGAGCTGCCTGTGCTACAGCAAGCAGCTGGCTTTTAAGAACGGGGGTGTGTGCTGTGAGGTGCTGGTGGGGGGTGGGGACGTGTGTGTGTCAGTGTGTCAGTGTGTGTGTGTCTCTGTGTGTTGGATTATTACTCGTCTGGTGGGGATTTGGGCTGTGCTATCCCACACACTTCCAGTAGCCCCTCCAACTCAGCTGAATATTAGAGATTTCTAAGAATTAAAGCTTTGGGCCTCAAAGACAATCCACATGAAACCGCTCTGAGTCCACTCTGAGAGGAGATGATCTGCAGTTCACAGATGAATATGTAAAACAGTTATGTGATGTGCTTAGAATAATCATATTTAACACTTCTCGGAATGCTTCTGCAACCTGGAAGACGGAAAATATGTCAATGATATAGAACTAAAAAAAAGTATATAAATAAAATACATATCCTCATATTTCCTCTTCCTACTCACACACACAGTAAGTGTTTGAATTTCTAACTAATACTACCGAAGTAGACGCTCTGCGTGATCACAAACAAACCCCTTGTATCAGCGATCAAATTAATTATCTGATTTAGTAATCGCCTCATGTTGTATCAGAATCAAAGCCTCCAGTTTGTCACTCACCAGGGAAAGCAGTTGATTCGCACCCTGTTCTTGTAAACCACAATCCCTGCTGACATCACCCCAATTAAAATCTCAGTGTTGCGTTGATCCTGGAACACACAGACAGAGACAGAGAGACAGAGAGACAGACAGACAGACAGACAGACAGACAGACAGACACAGACAGAGAGACAGAGAGACAGAGAGACAGAGAGAGAGAGAGAGAGACAGAGAGAGAGAGAGAGAGAGAGAGAGAGAGATGAGGAACATTTCGGTGGATTAAGTGTCTAAACACCCTGACAGTGGGCAAGCCTGGTGGAAGCTTTGGAGGGGGTATAGACACAGACCCTCTCCCCCTATGGCAGGGGTGTGGGTACAGACACAGACTCACTCCTCTTATCTCTCTAATTCCCCTCCCCCCCATCTCTCTATGGCAGGGTGGGGGTAAGGGTATGACAACAGAAAGGGGGCAATATAGTCCCCAGTTTAAAATGGGGCACAACCACTCCACCTCTTCACTGTAATAGTCAAAGTGTGATGATCATTCTAGAGCAAAAATGGCTGGATGGACAATGGTGGCTGGGGCCTCAGTTGAGATCTGCCATTCACTCATAGTACCAAGAATTTTGTGACCTGCTTTGTCTTATGAACCAAACCTAGACAGACAGACAGACCAAGACACCCAAACATGCACATAAAAGCACCCAGACAGACAGAGACAGACAAAGACACATTATCTGGGACAAAAAGAGAAGTCTGTCTAATCGGACAATGAGGGAAATCTCTGTACTCCAGACAATCGCTGGATTAGTGGACTCCCCAGTCCACAGACACAGCTTGTCAAGGCTCATTGGTTCTGCTGTTCCTCAGCTGTAAAGGAATCCACAGCCTTAAAGGGATACTTTGGGATTTTGGCAATGAGGCCCTTTATCTACTTACCCAGAGTCAGATGAACTCGGACACCATTTTTTATGTCTCTGTGTCCAGTATGAAGAAAGTTCTAGGTAGTAGATACCCATAGACTTCCAGTCATTGCGCTAATGCTAGTTAGCATTGGCTTGCGAAACTACCTCTAACTTTCTTCCCTTTAAAAGCTTCATGAGGCCCTGGCGGCTGGGGCCAGAGGAACATGCAGACTGTACAGTAGAATTACATACTACTGTTTGTCGCTCTGGATAAGAGCGTCTGCTAAATGATGTAAATGTACTGTAAGCGCATGTTTCAACCTTCATTCTGCCTCAACCTACTTCTAACTAATGGGTAAGAAAGCGCAGGCTTTTCTAGAGCTATGGCACAGCTGTATGGAACATTGGTATCAGTGCTGCTATGACAAGTGCTCTTTCTACTGTAGCAGTGACAAACACAGGGGAACAGCCTTACAGGGGAACAGCCTTACAGGGGAACAGCCTTACAGGGGAACAGCCTTACAGGGGAACAGCCTTACAGGGGAACAGCCTTACAGGGGAACAGCCTTACAGGGGAACAGCCTTACAGGGCCTTACAGGGGAACAGCCTTACAGGGGAGCAGCCTTACAGGGGAGCAGCCTTACAGGGGAACAGCCTTACAGGGCCTTACAGGGGAACAGCCTTACAGGGGAACAGCCTTACAGGGGAGCAGCCTTACAGGGGAGCAGCCTTACAGGGGAACAGCCTTACAGGGGAACAGCCTTACAGGGGAACAGCCTTACAGGGGAACAGCCTTACAGGGGAACAGCCTTACAGGGGAACAGCCTTACAGGGGAACAGCCTTACAGGGGAACAGCCTTACAGGGCCTTACAGGGGAACAGCCTTACAGGGGAACAGCCTTACAGGGCCTTACAGGGGAACAGCCTTACAGGGGAACAGCCTTACAGGGGAACAGCCTTACAGGGGAACAGCCTTACAGGGGAACAGCCTTACAGGGGAACAGCCTTACAGGGGAACAGCCTTACAGGGCCTTACAGGGGAACAGCCTTACAGGGGAACAGCCTTACAGGGCCTTACAGGGGAACAGCCTTACAGGGGAACAGCCTTACAGGGGAACAGCCTTACAGGGGAACAGCCTTACAGGGGAACAGCCTTACAGGGGAACAGCCTTACAGGGGAACAGCCTTACAGGGCCTTACAGGGGAACAGCCTTACAGGGGAGCAGCCTTACAGGGGAACAGCCTTACAGGGGAACAGCCTTACAGGGCCTTACAGGGGAACAGCCTTACAGGGGAACAGCCTTACAGGGGAACAGCCTTACAGGGGAGCAGCCTTACAGGGGAACAGCCTTACAGGGGAACAGCCTTACAGGGGAGCAGCCTTACAGGGGAGCAGCCTTACAGGGGAACAGCCTTACAGGGGAGCAGCCTTACAGGGGAACAGCCTTACAGGGGAGCAGCCTTACAGGGGAGCAGCCTTACAGGGGAACAGCCTTACAGGGGAACAGCCTTACAGGGGAACAGCCTTACAGGGGAGCAGCCTTACAGGGGAACAGCCTTACAGGGGAACAGCCTTACAGGGGAGCAGCCTTACAGGGGAACAGCCTTACAGGGGAGCAGCCTTACAGGGGAACAGCCTTACAGGGGAACAGCCTTACAGGGGAACAGCCTTACAGGGGAGCAGCCTTACAGGGGAGCAGCCTTACAGGGGAGCAGCCTTACAGGGGAACAGCCTTACAGGGGAACAGCCTTACAGGGGAACAGCCTTACAGGGGAGCAGCCTTACAGGGGAGCAGCCTTACAGGGGAGCAGCCTTACAGGGGAGCAGCCTTACAGGGGAACAGCCTTACAGGGGAGCAGCCTTACAGGGGAGCAGCCTTACAGGGGAACAGCCTTACAGGGGAACAGCCTTACAGGGGAGCAGCCTTACAGGGGAACAGCCTTACAGGGGAGCAGCCTTACAGGGGAACAGCCTTACAGGGGAACAGCCTTACAGGGGAACAGCCTTACAGGGGAGCAGCCTTACAGGGGAACAGCCTTACAGGGGAGCAGCCTTACAGGGGAGCAGCCTTACAGGGGAACAGCCTTACAGGGGAACAGCCTTACAGGGGAGCAGCCTTACAGGGGAACAGCCTTACAGGGGAACAGCCTTACAGGGGAACAGCCTTACAGGGGAGCAGCCTTACAGGGGAGCAGCCTTACAGGGGAACAGCCTTACAGGGGAACAGCCTTACAGGGGAACAGCCTTACAGGGGAGCAGCCTTACAGGGGAACAGCCTTACAGGGGAACAGCCTTACAGGGGAACAGCCTTACAGGGGAGCAGCCTTACAGGGGAGCAGCCTTACAGGGGAACAGCCTTACAGGGGAACAGCCTTACAGGGGAACAGCCTTACAGGGGAGCAGCCTTACAGGGGAGCAGCCTTACAGGGGAGCAGCCTTACAGGGGAGCAGCCTTACAGGGGAACAGCCTTACAGGGGAGCAGCCTTACAGGGGAGCAGCCTTACAGGGGAACAGCCTTACAGGGGAACAGCCTTACAGGGGAGCAGCCTTACAGGGGAACAGCCTTACAGGGGAGCAGCCTTACAGGGGAACAGCCTTACAGGGGAACAGCCTTACAGGGGAACAGCCTTACAGGGGAGCAGCCTTACAGGGGAACAGCCTTACAGGGGAGCAGCCTTACAGGGGAGCAGCCTTACAGGGGAACAGCCTTACAGGGGAACAGCCTTACAGGGGAGCAGCCTTACAGGGGAACAGCCTTACAGGGGAACAGCCTTACAGGGGAACAGCCTTACAGGGGAACAGCCTTACAGGGGAACAGCCTTACAGGGGAGCAGCCTTACAGGGGAGCAGCCTTACAGGGGAACAGCCTTACAGGGGAACAGCCTTACAGGGGAACAGCCTTACAGGGGAGCAGTCTTACAGGGGAACAGCCTTACAGGGGAGCAGCCTTACAGGGGAGCAGCCTTACAGGGGAACAGCCTTACAGGGGAACAGCCTTACAGGGGAACAGCCTTACAGGGGAACAGCCTTACCCTTGCATAGTGCAATTCCACTCCGTACAGCTCCAGAGTCCTTGCTGTGTTCAGGTAATTAAACTCTGACTGGGCAGAAGACAGACCACTGAGGAGGAGGAGGAGAGTGAGAGAGAGATAATTGAGGGATAAGGTTCCTCAAAGTCAACCGCACGTAACCCATTCACAGAAAATAGAGCAGTACAGTGAGACCACGCTTATCCTTGGAAATGCACTCAATAAAACCTACTCTGCTATGAGAGCTGGTGCAGACAAGTATACAGCTGTGTATGAACATGTGCACCTGGGACACTAAAGATAGTGTGCATGTGTTATGAAGATGGGCCTCTCTACCTGTGCTGTTGGTGATGTTTGGTGACCTCCTTGTCGAACCCATGTGGTGGGTTGGGGATGAAGCAGAACTCTGAGAGGTAGCCAGGAGCATGCTCTGAGTCACTGTAGTCTCCCAACTCAGCTACACAACACACAGAGACAGAGAGAAAATCAATTCAATAGTACACAGACAGTTAAATCGACACACATAGCCGATATCATACACAGAAAACAGTACGCCTATATTGTAGACAGACAAACCATTGCCTAGCAATGTAGTAATGAATAGAATACAAGAACCTCAATCAAAAGCCTGGTTATAAGGTCTATTAATGAAAGAGACAAGTGGTTGAGAAGCCTTGGCGCTCCAACCACCACTACAGTAGCTCAGTACCTCAGATCCACTGGCTTGTGGTCGTGTGTGAAACAGACCCCAATTCATACGAGTGGACATCTTAAAAGGGCCAATCCTTCATTGAAACAATAACAAAGCAGTCTCCTTGCCTCTGTTTAGGTAAAAAGCTGAGGGATGGGGCTGGAGAAATGTAGCCGCTTTCAAATTCATAGACAGATCTATGGATGCAAGGACTGACCATCCAAGAAGAGAACATATAACATGTATAGTTTTAAGCATGTTTTGAGGCTATACAGTGTTTGTTTACAAACATTGGAGTAAAACAAGCTTATATCAGTTATATTCTTCAATAATCAATGGGTATATATCATTAATTTATAAGTCCACAAATGTATGTAGAAACTGCAGATTGCTGCTTTAAAGGGATAGTTCGTGATTTTGGTAGTCTCTGCGGGCAGTTTAAAGGAAGTTGCCAACTAGCATTAGCGCAACTGGTAACTATCATTAGCGGAATGATTGGAAGTCATGCCTAGTTGGACTTCCTGTCATTGCGTTAATGCTAGTTAGCATTTGATCTCAAAACTACATCTAACTTCCTTCATACTGGACGCAGAGACATAAATATGATATCCACGAGTTCATCTGACTCTAGGGAAGTAGATAAGGGATATAGATATAATCACCATACCAAAAAAAGACCCACAATGCTCAAACTAAGTGGTAAATTGCCTATGGATTTATTAGCAGTATGCAAATAAATATCTATACAGCACTAATGCCAAAGCTTCAGCAGAGTGCATTTCTTGATCGAATTTGACCAGCCTCACTGATTTCGCAAAACTAACTGAATTACCAGCAGCATTTACCAGCACTATTCAATCATCTTGAAACTGAGTTGAAGCTAAAATGTTTCATAACACTATCCCCATGGCTACAATCAAATTAAATCCTTCTCATGGGTAGGGACATTGAGCTAAGTGAGATTCTGGACATGGACACCCAGTGGTGGTGTTGGAGGTGCAATTCAAATCCCTCCAGTGACCTATATCGCCATGAGACTCCCTGGGGAGTTTGGAGACAGAGGCCAGCCTCAGCGGGCCACTGCAGTGGGGATGGGGACTGACCCCTGGCTAACCCCCTCTCCAATCTGTCAAGAGCCATTATTCAGGTCAATCTGGTGACACAGGCTGGTAAACTTCACTCCTCAAGCTAAGGGCCCACCACAGTGGGAGGCTGTGGCTCTGATTTTCTATGCTACGCTAACATGTTACAGTAGTCAGCGTGCTAGTTTATGAGTTAGCATGTTGGTTACTGAGTTGAACTGCTAAGCCACTCTGCTATTGTTTCCCATGAGGAGGGGAGCTGAGCTGAAAAGGCTCTATTGTGGTACAGTATTCAGGACATTCCTCTTCAAGGCTGTGCAGCAGCAGTACTCTGCTGCACCGTGTACTTGGGGGCTCAAGTCATCTGCACTTGGTAGTTATGTACCACAGGAGGCGGCTGAGGGAAACCATGTGTTTGATGTATTTGATACCATTCCACTCAATCTGCGTCAGCCATTACGACGAACCTGTTCTCCCCAATTAAGGTGGCACCAACCTCCTGCGTTATGTACTGCACTATACTACAGTACACTGTGCTTTGCTGTCCTGAGCATGCTTGGCGAATGGCCAGTCACACTACCAACACAAAAAAGTCATACCACACAAATCAATCTGGGACAAAAGACGGGGAGAAACAGCCTAATGATATTAGCATAGCATTCCGTACACAGCGATCCATGTCCTGCTAACGTCAAGGGCATAAAGAGAGGATTATGGCCAATTTCAGGCTCCACTGCAAACTGCTTGTTTTATTGGGTGAGAGAATTAAAGAATAAATTGGATTTGACGTCGTAAAACGTTATGCAACGCGGCACACAAAGAGTGACTATTGGGAAGTCCTGGTGAGTACACTGACTCTCAGCTAAAGGCTTTCAACACACATCTTTCTAGTCATCTCACAATAAAAGCATTTGTGTTGCCTAGTGGCCAGAAACAGTGTAGCCTCGTATGAAGCAACAGAGAGATCAAATGGGTTAACTAACTACCAGTAGCTACATATCTTTAGCAGCACGCCAGGGGAATGGAATTTACAAGAAAATAAGAGCACCTCCTCCCAGCTGCCCACTGCACTGAGGCTAGGAAACACTGTCACCACCGATAAATCTACAATAATCGAGAATTTCAACAAGCATTTTGCTACAGGTGGCCATGCTTTCCATCTGGCTACCACTACCCCGGCCACCAGCTCTGCACCCTCCGCTGCAACTTGCCCATGCCCCCCGCTTCTCCTTCACACATTCAGATAGCTGATGTTCTGAAAGAGCTGAAAAATCTGGACCCCTACAAATCAGCTGGGCTAGACAATCTGGACCCTTTCTTTCTAAAATTAGCCGCTGAAATCGTCGCAACCCCTATTACTAGCCTGTTCAACCTCTCTTTCGTAACGTCTGAGATCCCCAGAGATTGGAAAGCTTCCGCGGTCATCCCCTCTTCAAAGGGGGTGACACTCTAGATCCAAACTGTTACAGACCTATATCCATCCTGCCCTGCCTTTCGAAAGTATTTGAAAGCCAAGTTAACAAACAGATCACCGACCTTTTTGAATCCCACCGTACCTTCTCCGCTATGCAATCCGGTTTCCGAGCTGGTCATGGGTGCACCTAAGCCCCGCTCAAGGTCCTAAACGATATTATAACCGCGATCGATAAAAGACAGTACTGCGCAGCCGTCTTCATCGACCTGGCAAAGGCTTTCGACTGTCAACCACCGCATTCTTATTGGCAGACTAAATAGCCTTAGTTTCTCTAATGACTGCCTCGCCTGGTTCACCAATTACTTATCAGAGTTCAATGTGTCAAATCGGAGGGCCTGTTGTCTGGACCTCTGGCTGTCTCTATGGGGGTGCCACAGGGTTCAATTCTCGGGCCGACTTTATTCTCTGTGTATATCAATGATGTCGCTCTTGCTGCTGGTGACGATCGGATCCACCTCTATGCGGACGACACCATTTTATATACATCTGGCCCTTCATTGGACACTGTGTTAACAAACCTCCAAACGAGCTTCAACGCCATACAACACTCCTTCCGTAGCCTCCAACTGCTCTTAAACACTAGTAAAACTAAATGCATGCTCTTCAACCGAACACTGCTTGCACCCGCCCACCCGACTAGAATCACTACTCTCGGCGGGTCTGACCTAGCGAATGTGGACATCTACAAATACCTACAGTGAGGGAAAAAAGTATTTGATCCCCTGCTGATTTTGTACGTTTGCCCACTGACAAAGACATGATCAGTCTATAATTTTAATGGTAGGTTCATTTGAACAGTGAGAGACAGAATAACAACAACAAAAATCCAGAAAAACGCATGTAAAAAATGTTATAAATCGATTAGCATTTTAATGAGGGAAATAAGTATTTGACCCCTCTGCAAAACATGACTTAGTACTTGGTGGCAAAGCCCTTGTTGGCAATCACAGAGGTCAGACGTTTCTTGTAGTTGGCCACCAGGTTTGCACACATTTCAGGAGGGATTTTGTCCCACTCCTCTTTGCAGATCTTCTCCAAGTCATTAAGGTTTCGAGGCTGACATTTGGCAACTCGAACCTTCAGCTCCCTCCACAGATTTTCTATGGGATTAAGGTCTGGAGACTGGCAAGGCCACTCCAGGACCTTAATGTGCTTCTTCTTGAGCCACTCCTTTGTTGCCTTGGCCGTGTGTTTTGGGTCATTGTCATGCTGGAATACCCATCCACGACCCATTTTCAATGCCCTGGCTGAGGGAAGGAGGTTCTCACCCAATATTTGAAAGTACATGACCCCGTCCATCGTCCATTTGATGCGGTGAAGTTGTCCTGTCCCCTTAGCAGAAAAACACCCCCAAAGCATAATGTTTCCACCTCCATGTTTGACGGTGGGGATGGTGTTCTTGGGGTCATAGGCAGCATTCCTCCTCCTCCAAACATGGCGAGTTGAGTGATGCCAAAGAGCTCGATTTTGGTCTCATCTGACAACAACACTTTCACCCAGTTCTCCTCTGAATCATTCAGATGTTCTTTGGCAAACTTCAGACGGGCCTGTATATGTGCTTTCTTGAGCAGGTGGACCTTGCGGGCACTGCAGGATTTCAGTCCTTCACGGCGTAGTGTGTTACCAATTGTTTTCTTGGTGACTATGGTCCCAGCTGCCTTGAGATCATTGATAAGATCCGCCCGTGTAGTTCTGGGCTGATTCCTCACCGTTCTCATGATCATTGCAACTCCACAAGGTGAGATCTTGCATGGAGCCCCAGGCCGAGGGAGATTGACAGTTATTTTGTGTTTCTTCCATTTGCAAATAATCGCACCAACTGTTGTCACCGTCTCACCAAGCTGCTTGGCGATGGTCTTGTAGCCCATTCCAACCTTGTGTAGGTCTACAATCTTGTCCCTGACATCCTTCGAGAGCTCTTTGGTCTTGGCCATGGTGGAGAGTTTGGAAGCTGATTGAATGATTGCTTCTGTGGACAGGTGTCTTTTATACAGGTAACAAGATGAGATTAGGAGCACTCCCTTTAAGAGTGTGCTCCTAATCTCAGCTCGTTACCTGTATAAAAGACACCTGGAAGCCAGAAATCTTTCTGATTGAGAGGGGGTCAAATACTTATTTCCCTCATTAAAATGCAAATCAATTTATAACATTTTTGACATGCGTTTTTCTGGATTTGTTTGTTGTTATTCTATCTCTCACTGTTCAAATAAACATACCATTCAAATATTAGACTGATCATTTCTTTGTCAGTGGGCAAACGTACAAAATCAGCAGGGGATCAAATACTTTTTTCCCTCACTGTAGGTGTCTGGTTAGACTGTAAACTCTCCTTCCAGACTCACATTAAGCATCTCCAATCAAAAGTTAGATCTAGAATCGGCTTCCTATTTCGCAACAAAACCTCCTTCACTCATGCAGACGACACCATTTTGTATACATCTGGCCCTTCATTGGACACTGTGTTAACAAACCTCCAAACGAGCTTCAATGCCATACAACACTCCTTCTGTAGCCTCCAACTGCTCTTAAACACTAGTAAAACTAAATGCATGCTCTTCAATCGAACGCTGCTGGCACCCGCCCACCCGACTAGAATCACTACTCTCGACGGGTCTGACCTAGAGTATGTGGACAACTACAAATACCTAGGTGTCTGGTTAGACTGTAAACTCTCCTTCCAGACTCACATTAACCATCTCCAATCCAAAGTTAAATCTAGAATCGGCTTCCTATTTCGCAACAAAGCCTCCTTCACTCATGCTGCCAAACATGCCCTCGTAAAACTGACTATCCTACCGATCCTTGACTTCGGCGATGTCATTTACAAAATAGCCTCCAACACTCTACTCAGCAAATTGGATGTAGTCTATCACAGTGCCATCCGTTTTGTCACCAAAGCCCCATATACTACCCACTATTGTGACCTGTACGCTCTTGTTGGCTGGTCCTCACTACATATTCGTAGCCAAACCCACTGGCTCCAGGTCATCTATAAATCACTGCTAGGCAAATCCCTGTCTTATCTTAGCTCACTGGTCACCATAGCAACACCCACCCGTAGTCTGCGCTCCAGCAGGTATATCTCACTGGTCATCCCCAAAGCCAACACTTCCTTTGGTCGCCATTCCTTCCAGTTCTCTGCTGCCAATGACTGGAACGAACTGCAAAAATCTCTGAAGCTGGAGACTCTTATCTCCCTCATTAACTTTAAGCGTCAGTTGTCAGAGCAGCTTACCGATCACTGCACCTGTACACAGCCATTCTGAAATTAGCCCACCCAACTACCTCATCCCCATGTTGTTATTTATTTTGCTAATTTGCACCCCAGTATCTCTATTTGCACATAATCTTTTGCACATCTATCATTCCAGTGTTAATTACGAAATTGTAACTATTTTTGCACTATGGCCTATTTATTTATTGCCTTACCTCCATAACTTACTACATTCGCACACACTGTATATATATTTTCTGTTGTATTTTTGACTTTGTTTTGTTTTACCCCATATGTAACTCTGTGTTGTTGTTTTTATCGCACTGCTTTGCTTTATCTTGACCAGGTCGCAGTTGTAAATGAGAACTTGTTCTCAACTGGCTTACCTGGTTAAATAAAGGTGAAATAAAAAAATAAAACACTGAACAGCATAGGACGCCAGGAGAATGGGTACTTACATTGAACAGCATAGGACGCCAGGAGAATGGGTACTTACATTGAACAGCCTAGGATGCCAGGAGAATGGGTACTTACATTGAACAGCCTAGGATGCCAGGAGAATGGGTACTTACATTGAACAGCCTAGGACGCCAGGAGAATGGGTACTTACATTGAACAGCCTAGGACGCCAGGAGAATGGGTACTTACATTGAACAGCATAGGACGCCAGGAGAATGGGTACTTACATTGAACAGCCTAGGACGCCAGGAGAATGGGTACTTACATTGAACAGCCTAGGACGCCAGGAGAATGGGTACTTACATTGAACAGCCTAGGACGCCAGGAGAATGGGTACTTACATTGAACAGCCTAGGACGCCAGGAGAATGGGTACTTACATTGAACAGCCTAGGACGCCAGGAGAATGGGTACTTACATTGAACAGCCTAGGACGCCAGGAGAATGGGTACTTACATTGAACAGCCTAGGACGCCAGGAGAATGGGTACTTACATTGAACAGCCTAGGACGCCAGGAGAATGGGTACTTACATTGAACAGCCTAGGATGCCAGGAGAATGGGTACTTACATTGAACAGCCTAGGACGCCAGGAGAATGGGTACTTACATTGAACAGCCTAGGATGCCAGGAGAATGGGTACTTACATTGAACAGCCTAGGACGCCAGGAGAATGGGTACTTACATTGAACAGCGTAGGATGCCAGGAGAATGGGTACTTACATTGAACAGCCTAGGACGCCAGGAGAATGGGTACTTACATTGAACAGCCTAGGATGCCAGGAGAATGGGTACTTACATTGAACAGCCTAGGACGCCAGGAGAATGGGTACTTACATTGAACAGCCTAGGACGCCAGGAGAATGGGTACTTACATTGAACAGCCTAGGACGCCAGGAGAATGGGTACTTACATTGAACAGCCTAGGACGCCAGGAGAATGGGTACTTACATTGAACAGCATAGGATGCCAGGAGAATGGGTACTTACATTGAACAGCCTAGGACGCCAGGAGAATGGGTACTTACATTGAACAGCATAGGACGCCAGGAGAATGGGTACTTACATTGAACAGCCTAGGACGCCAGGAGAATGGGTACTTACATTGAACAGCATAGGATGCCAGGAGAATGGGTACTTACATTGAACAGCCTAGGACGCCAGGAGAATGGGTACTTACATTGAACAGCATAGGACGCCAGGAGAATGGGTACTTACATTGAACAGCCTAGGACGCCAGGAGAATGGGTACTTACATTGAACAGCATAGGACGCCAGGAGAATGGGTACTTACATTGAACAGCCTAGGATGCCAGGAGAATGGGTACTTACATTGAACAGCCTAGGACGCCAGGAGAATGGGTACTTACATTGAACAGCCTAGGACGCCAGGAGAATGGGTACTTACATTGAACAGCCTAGGATGCCAGGAGAATGGGTACTTACATTGAACAGCCTAGGACGCCAGGAGAATGGGTACTTACATTGAACAGCATAGGATGCCAGGAGAATGGGTACTTACATTGAACAGCATAGGACGCCAGCAGCGCTGCAGTGTTGTGCGGGCATGGCAGTCTGTGGGACACAAATCACAAACACACGAGTCACCACATTGATTCATTTGGATCAATAGGAAAATCATTACAACAGCTTTTATCGATGGCAGCTACCAATAGAACAGTGTGTCAGAGTGCTGGGCCGGTAGAATCAGTGTAAGTCCACTAGAACAGTGTGTCAGAGTGCTGGGCCGGTAGAATCAGTGTAAGTCCACTAGAACAGTGTGTCAGAGTGCTGGGCCGGTAGAATCAGTGTAAGTCCACTAGAACAGTGTGTCAGAGTGCTGGGCCGGTAGAATCAGTGTAAGTCCACTAGAACAGTGTGTCAGATGCCGGGCCGGTAGAATCAGTGTAAGTCCACTAGAACAGTGTGTCAGAGTGCTGGGCCGGTAGAATCAGTGTAAGTCCACTAGAACAGTGTGTCAGAGTGCTGGGCCGGTAGAATCAGTGTAAGTCCACTAGAACAGTGTGTCAGATGCCGGGCCGGTAGAATCAGTGTAAGTCCACTAGAACAGTGTGTCAGAGTGCTGGGCCGGTAGAATCAGTGTAAGTCCACTAGAACAGTGTTTCAGAGTGCTGGGCTGGTAGAATCAGTGTAAGTCCACTAGAACAGTGTGTGAGTGTGCTGCTGAACCTGTGTAAATAAGAACAGCCAACTGAACTAACCTTCCAGTCAGGATGTCCTGTTTGAGCTGGAGGAAATATTGGTACCTACAGGGAATAAGGAGAGCAGTTACACCAACAATAATGTGATACAGATGTCCCTGTGATTACGGGACATAGAACATTTGGACATAATGTACAGTACACTAGATAAAGCACCTGGACCGGACCCACTCACATGGATTTTCTCTGATGCGCATTGCTTAGGCAACATTTCTATGACTTAACTTGTAGCCTGTTGTCTTTGTGTGTAACTAATACTGAATTAATCTCATCATAGTGTAAGAGCTCAACAGCACTGTTGTGTGCTGTCTGGAACCGATAACGCACATCCAAAACAGATCCATGCCACTCTGTATATACAAAGTGGTTTACTCACTTGATAAGGCTGGTTGAGCAAGATCATGCTTGAGGGGTGCATGGTTTGAATAAATAACACTGGAGTATCCATTTGACTGTAACTCTGTTTCTAATGACCATGGATGGACTCCCTTGCAATAGGGGCAGGCAGCCTCCATTGCATGCTATTCACGTTTATGCCTAGCTGTGTGCCAGGCTGCCAGCAGTGCAATTTGCCCATTATTGGTTAATCTACCTACCAAGCTGATCCTAGTCTTAGACTAACTTGTAGCGAGCTCGCGCTGGCCTTCCTGCCCCTCCTCTCTCTCCCTCACGCTGGCCTGCCTGCCCCTCCTCTCTCTCCCTCGCGCTGGCCTGCCTGCCCCTCCTCTCTCTCCCTCGCGCTGGCCTGCCTGCCCCTCCTCTATCTCCCTCGCGCTGGCCTGCCTGCCCCATCCTCTCTCTCTCTCCCTCGCGCTGGCCTGCCTGCCTCTCCTCTCTCTCTCTCTCTCTCTCCCTCGCGCTGGCCTGCCTGCCCCTCCTCTCTCTCTCTCTCTCTCCCTCCCTCGCGCTGGCCTGCCTGCCCCTCCTCCTCTCTCTCCCTCGCGCTGGCCTGCCTGCCCCTCCTCTCGCTCTCTCCCTCCCGCTGGCCTTCCTGCCCCTCCTCTCTCTCTCTCTCTCCCTCGCGCTGGCCTGCCTGCCCCTCCTCTCTCTCTCTCCCTCCCTCGCGCTGGCCTGCCTGCCCCTCCTCTCTCTCCCTCCCTCGCGCTGGCCTGCCTGCCCCTCCTCTCTCTCCCTCCCTCCCTCCCTCGCGCTGGCCTGCCCCTCCTCTCTCTCCCTCGCGCTGGCCTGCCTGCCCCTCCTCTCCCTCGCGCTGGCCGGCCTGCCTGCCCCTCCTCATCTCTTCCTCGCGCTGGCCTGCCTGCCCCTCCTCTCCCTCGCGCTGGCCTGCCTGCCCCTCCTCCTCTCTCTCCCTCGCGCTGGCCTGCCTGCCCCTCCTCTCTCTCTCTCTCCCTCGCGCTGGCCTGCCTGCCCCTCCTCTCTCTCTCTCTCTCCCTCCCTCCCTCCCTCGCGCTGGCCTGCCTGCCCCTCCTCTCTCTCCCTCCCTCGCGCTGGCCTGCCTGCCCCTCCTCTCTCTCCCTCCCTCCCTCACGCTGGCCTGCCTGCCTGCCCCTCCTCTCTCTCCCTCGCGCTGGCCTGCCTGCCCCTCATCTCTTCCTCGCGCTGGCCTGCCTGCCCCTCCTCATCTCTTCCTCGCGCTGGCCTGCCTGCCCCTCCTCTACCTCGCGCTGGCCTGCCTGCCCCTCCTCTCCCTGGCCTGCCTGCCCCTCCTCTCCCTCGCGCTGGCCTGCCTGCCCCTCCTCATCTCTTCCTCGCGCTGGCCTGCCTGCCCCTCCTCTCTCTCCCTCGCGCTGGCCTGCCTGCCCCTCCTCTCTCTCCCTCGCGCTGGCCTGCCTGCCCCTCCTCTCTCTCCCTCGCGCTGGCCTGCCTGCCTGCCCCTCCTCATCTCTTCCTCGCGCTGGCCTGCCTGCCCCTCCTCTCCCTCGCGCTGGCCTGCCTGCCCCTCCTCTCCCTCGCGCTGGCCTGCCTGCCCCTCCTCGCGCTGGCCTGCCTGCCCCTCCTCATCTCTTCCTCGCGCTGGCCTGCCTGCCCCTCCTCATCTCTTCCTCGCGCCGGCCTGCCTGCCTCTCCTCTCTCTCTCTCTGCCTCGCACTGCCCTGCCTGCTCTTTCTCTTTGATAATGATGCATGTGTGTGTTCAGTCTGTTGCCTGTAGAATATCCTAGTTTAATCATGGGACCGATGTCGCCGGGATACAGAGGTATCTTCGGGCCAGTCTTGAGAGCACGGGGTACTCTTTGTTGCAGAGTGGGTGGGGGTGTTTTGTCTCATAATGAAATTACAGTAGGCTAACGGTAGCCTGTATCGATTACCCTTTTCAGATATAATGGAATGGAAAGCGCCTCGGCTACAGCATTTTGTTTGTCTGTTAGGGTAAGCTACACTACAGCTTTTTAACTGGCCACACAAAACCCTCTTTGGGGATATGAATGGCATTTTACTTGTCTGTAAAGTAATGCAGCTTCTGAAGAGGGACTAACTTCCATCACTAGGCGATCAGAACTGCCAATCAAATAAACTCAAGCTGCTTCGCGCAGCCTGCCTGCCTGCCTGCAGACCACTCTCTCCTAAAAAAGTACTTCCAAGTTTTTTAAATACTATGACTTACCAAGACATTGAGTAGAAAGAAAGTACATCTAGCTACTCTACCATACAAAACAACACAGCAGCACATCAATCAGCAATGTTTCTTGTTGTCAGGGAAACAATAGAACATTATATGCCGGAGCAGAATTCTACTGTCTGAAAAGTTACAGACTCTTCTGATGCGGCACTTTTTAAAATTGTTATCAATGGTCGCTACTGACATGTTACTGTAGCTGCATTCCATGTCTGTAAAGGGTCGCGGTAGATATAACTTCATTGCCCGGTCATACATGCCTAATAGGACCATTATTCTACATTTTGAATTGACGTGGAATTTTGGCAGTTTAAACGTTAAGCAAAATGTTCAATTTCTCACATCCCTAATTAGTATCCTTACCTTGTGTATTCTTCCTGAAGTTTATTAGGGTCTGTCACAAAGAACTTCACTCTGAAGCTCAGATTATGAGGCGATCCCCCTGTAAATGCACAATGAAAGAGATGATTGTATTTACACTTTAAAACAACCACTTCCGTGTTAATTCATCCAGTGGTAGATTGAATGTTCACATACTTTTTAGTTGCTTCCTGATGGGTTTGTTTGGATCCAGCCACCTCTGTAAAATATAAATGAGGAGAAACTCAATGACACTATATTATTTCCTCAGCAGCTGTGTTCAATCTCAATTATTCACCAGTCAGCCCCCTCCACCTCTCACTCGCCCTATCTGTTTTCCAGATGGGAAATGCAAGCTGGGCCGTGATGATCTGTAGCTAGTAACAGTGCATTCGGAAAGTATTCAGACACCTTTATTTTTCCACATTTTCTTACATTACAGCCTTATTCTAAAATGCATTAAATAAATACAATACCCCATAATGACGAAGCGCAAACAGGTTTTTAGAAATATTTGCAAATGTATTAAAAATAAAAAACAGAAATAGCTTATTTACATAAGTGTTCAGACCTTTGCTATGAGACTCGAAATTGAGCTCAGGTGCATCCTGTTTCCATTGATCATCCTTGAGATGTTTCAACAACTTGATATGAGTCCACCTGTGGTAAATTCAATTGATTGAACATTATTTGGAAAGGCACACACCTGTCTATATAAGGTCCCACAGCTGACAGTGCATGTCAGAGCAAAAACCAAGCCGTGAGGTCGAAGGAATTGTCCGTAGAGCTCTGAGACAGGACTGTGTCGAGGCACAGATTTGGGAAAGGGTACCAAAACATTTATGGAGCATTGAATGTCCCCAAGAACACAGTGGCCTCCATCATTCTTAAATGGAAGAAGTTTGGAACCACCAAGATTCTTCCTAGAGCTGGCCGCCCGGCCAAACTGAGCAATCGGGGGTTGAAGGGCCTTGGTCAGGGTGGTGACCAAGAACCTGATGGTCACTCTGACATAGCTCCAGAGTTCCTCTGTGGAGATGGGAGAACCTTCCAGAAGGACAACCATCTCTGCAGCACTCCACCAATTAGGCCTTTATGGTACAGTGGCCAGACGGAAGCCACTCCTCAGTAAAAGGCACACGACAGCCCACTTGGAGTTTGTCAAAAGGCACCTAAAGGACTCTCAGACCATGAGAAACAAGATTCTCTGGTTTAATGAAACCTAGATTGAACTATTTGGCCTGAATGCCAAGCGTCAAGTCTGGAGGAAACCAGGCACCGTTCGTCACCTGGCCAATACCATCCCTACGGTGAAGCATGGTGGTGGCAGCATCATGCAGTGGGGATGTTTTTCAGCGGTAGGGACTGGACGACTAGTCAGGATCGAGGGAAAGATGAGTAGTACAGAGATCCTTGATGAAAACCTGCTCTAGAGCGCGCAGGACCTCAGACTGGGGAAAAGGTTCACCTTCCAACAGGACAACGACCCCTAAGCACACAGCCAAGACAATGCAGGAATGGTTTCGGGACAAGTCTCTTGAATGTCCTTGAGTGGCCCAGCCAGAGCCCGGACTTGAACCCGATCAAACATCTCTGGAGAGAACTGAAAATAGCTGTGCATCGACGCTCCTCCTCCAACCTGACAGCTTGAGATGATCTGCAGAGAAGAATGGGAGAAACTCCCCAAATACAGGTGTGCCCAGCTTGTAGCGTCATACTCAAGAAGACTCTAGTCTGTAATCGCTGCCAAAGGTGCTTCAACAAAGTACTGAGTAAAGGGTCTGAATACTTATGTAAAAAAAATAGATATACATTTGCAAAAAACATTTAAAACCTGTTTTTGCTTTGTCATTATGGGGTATTGTGTGTAGATAGATCAAGGTGGGAAAACAATGTAATCCATTTTAGAATAAGGCTGTAACATAACAAACTGTGGAAAAAGTGAATGATTCTGAATACTTTCCGAATGTACTGTACTAAGTACAAATTGACCACACAGTAGTGACAGTACACAACACTTTATGGAGGGGAGATGATGAGGAGGACGGTGTCAACACAACTCCTGTTCATATTAACACTGCATCAGTGTGGGTCATTGAGCAGCAAGCTGTGGTGTAGTATAGTGTGTAATGGCAGGCAATGCGTCTCATTAACATACAGGCTTCCAACATGACTTAGGCTAACAGATGGATTGTACAATGGGTTATGTAGAATAATAACTCCCCATCTTATCCCTCTCCATCCCCCTCCATTTCTCACTCCAACACAATAGTCTAGAGACTAAATTCACCAGACACAGATAGTTACATTTAGTGAGAGCAGAAAAAGGCTATCCTCAAGTGAAAGACTTGATGGAGACGGACAGTAGTGAACGAGACAGTGTTGACTGAAGAAGTGTAAAAAGGTGTTTTGTCGTAAAGAGTATGACCTTGGCACCTACCGGGCTGTCAGAGGAGTCGTCGGACAGATGCAGGCCGAAGTAATCCCTCTCTGTCAGCTCCAGGTGTTTAAACACTTCCTCCAGTAGGACCTGACCCTGGTTGTGCTTCTGTAGAGGGGGAGAGAGAGTGGGGAAGAGGGAGGGAAAGGGGTGAGAAAGAGGGAGCGAGAAAATAACTAATTATTTGTGTTTGTCTCCTAGCTAACTCCCCGTGCCTCAAGTCTCCATGGCAGCCAGGTCTGAGTAGCTGCTACCTATCACTGTCCGTCTCCCATAGCTTACTCACACCAGGGACACAGTGACAACCACTTGTCTCCCTTCTGCCCCCCCTGTGACACACAGCAGTGCTGTGCCAGTGAGGTGATGGTGTTGACACGGAGCTCCACAGAGATAAGTCCATGTCACAGCCCCAGCCCAGTCCTAAGCCACAGGAAGCAGACCGGCAGCTCTGAGCTGACAGAGTGGGGAAACACAGCCTCTCCCTGCGTCCGCTATGTTTAGCCCTTTCTTTCTTTCTCTGGCTGGCACTGATGCCTGCTGTGTGAGTCCTCTGTGGGGTTAGTAGGTCCCAGTGAGCTGGGGGTGACTTTGGCTTTCTAAACCACTAGGTCACTATATCAACTTATCTGAATGAGAGGGAGACATAAAATTGCAAGGGACCTCACGATATGATACTATGTTACTTAGGTCCTTATACAATATTGCGATTCTCACGATTCTATACGTATTGGGATTCAATACTGCGATTTTATTGCGATATGACGTTCTAAACATAATACATCACTATGTCTGCTGCAGAGAAACACAAAGCATGAGAAAACTAGTTTAGATCAGTCAGGAAAATAAAAGTGCTGAAAACACGCTGGCAAACCCTTTAACCTCTAAAAGCTTTTGGGGGGGTTCTATTAAGCTAACATATGGAAGTGTTTTAAGATGGTCATACCATGGATCATTTAGTTATTTGATTTTGAATTTTAGACCCTTTTAGGTATATATATACATACATACATATACACACACACACACACACACACACACACACACACATATATACAGTCGTGGTCAAAAGTTTTGAGAATGACACAAGTATTGGTCTTCACAAAGTTTGCTGCTTCAGTGTTTTTACATATTTTTGTCAGATGCTACTATGGTATACTGAAGTATAATTACAAGCATTCCATAAGTGTCAAAGGCTTTTATTGACAATTACATTAAGTTTATGCAAAGAGTCAATATTTTCAGTGTTGACCCTTCTTTTTCAAGACCTCTGCAATCCGCCCTGGCATGCTGTCAATTAACTTCTGGGCCACATCCTGACTGATGGCAGCCCATTCTTGCATAATCAATGCTTGGAGTTTGTCAGAAGTTGTGGGTTTTTGTTTGTCCACCCGCCTCTTGAGGATCAACCACAAATTCTCAATGGGATTAAGGTCTGGGGAGTTTCCTGGCCATGGAGCCAAAATGTCTATGTTTTGTTCCCCGAGCCACTTAGTTATCACGTTTGCCTTATGGCAAGGTGCTCCATCATGCTGGAAAAGGCATTGTTCGTCACCAAACTGTTCTTGGATGGTTGGGAGAAGTTGCTCTCGGATGATGTGTTGGTACCATTCTTTATTCATGGCTGTGTTCTTAGGCAAAATTGTGAGTGAGCCCACTCCCTTGGCTGAGAAGCAACCCCACACATGAATGGTCCCAGGATGCTTTACTGTTGGCATGACACAGGACTGATGGTAGCGCTCACCTTGTCTTCTCCGGACAAGCTTTTTTCCAGATGCCCCAAACAATCGGAAAGGGGATTCATCAGAGAAAATGACTTTACCCAAGTCCTCAGCAGTCCAATCCCTGTACCTTTTGCAGAATAGCAGTCTGTCCCTGATGTTTTTCCTGGAGAGAAGTGTCTTCCTCACTGCCCTTCTTGACACCATCCTCCAAAAGTCTTCGCCTCACTGTGCGTGCAGATGCACTCACACCTGCCTGCTGCCATTCCTGAGCAAGCTCTGCACTGGGGGTGCCCCGGTGAATCAACTTTAGGAGACGGTCCTGGCGCTTGCTGGACTTTCTTGGGCGCCCTGAAGCCTTCTTCACAACAATCTCCTTTAAGTTCTTGATGATCCGATAAATGGTTGATTTAGTTGCAATCTTACTAGCAGCAATATCCTTGCCTGTGAAGCCCTTTTTGTGCAAAGCAATGATGACGGCACGTGTTTCCTTGCAGGTAACCATGGTTAACAGAGGAAGAACAATGATTTCAAGCACCACCCTCCTTTTAAAGCTTCCAGTCTGTTATTTTAACTCAATCAGCATGACAGAGTGATCTCCAGCCTTGTCCTCGTTGCTGTATTTGATCCCCTGCTGATTTTGTACGTTTGCCCACTGACAAAGACATGATCAGTCTGAACAGTGAGAGACAGAATAACAAAATCCAGAAAAACGCATGTCAAAATTGTTATAAATTGATTTGCATTTTAATGAGGGAAATAAGTATTTGCTGCGTTTCAAACTCAAAGTAGGACAGCCCTTGGCCCTAAACCGTTTTACATCGTCACATCCAAGTGTACATTAAATGTCCCTTGCCCAAGCGAGGGAGAGTGATGTCTGATGGTCGGAGAGGCAACGTCATTGGTGGAAATCTTGAAATTGAGTTTAAAAAACAACCAACCTAAAAATATTTATGTACCTAGTAAGCTAACGTAGCTAGCACTCCTGTCAGGCAGCTAGGTACAGTTACCATAGCTGGCTAGCTAGTTTTATAGTTTGGTCATTTATTCCAATACATTTCAGAATTCCCAAAAATATGTTTATGAATCTAGCTACGTTTTATAGGCTCCTCACTACGAGACTAAGCCAATTTGCTAACGCTGAAATCAATGTCGTCTATATATAATTTTTTAGCAAGCTAGCTTCCTATTTTTTCTGGCATGCCGAAAATACAGCCCTGTTGATTACATTTCACACTTCGCGTCCATCAGTTTGACATGTGACTACAGTTTGCATTGAATTGACCGTCATATCATCCCCGCAAGTGACCAAAGTCCCTCGAGCTAAATCGAGGGGGCAACGTATGTGAATTGGACCGCATTCAAACTGCATCCGGTTTCAACGGGGCAAAGTGGCTAGCGCAAGGGCTGAGAGTAAAAATAATGTGTTTGGACTGCTGCCATCATTCAACTATTCCTCTCGGATTTAAGATACCATTGCACAAACATGCTTATCGAGGCCTAGACCAGCACTGGTACCAGGGAGTATTAGCTAACTAGCTACGTTTGCTCTGACTCTTAGTACATTTAGCAAGTTAGCTAGCCCGCTAACTAGCATTAACTGCTAACAATATTGTAACGACCCTGTATTGTGTTCTGTGTTCATGGATGTGTTATCGTTCTCATGGGTGCTAGCAGGGGTTAAATATGCCAGGACAGATGGAAAGGTTGGGGGGGTATGATGGGTAATCCCGCGGGGTTTTGGAATGCTTAAATAGGGGTTACGGTCTCATCTCTCTCTCTTCTGTTCGGGACCCTTGATTTGACATGTTCTATTTGTGTATGTTCGAGGTTTAGCGGCGTGGGTTGTGGCCTGAACAATAGCCCATTCAGGAATAAACCTGTGTTCTGCCTGTACACCTGGTGCCCGTCTCTCTTTTACTTTATGACCCAGCTGGGTCATTACAATATTTATGTTATCCTCAACTTGCTAAGAAAATACAAACTAGCTGACAGTAGTTTGCAGACAGTAAGATACAAACTAATAGTGTAACTATAGAACGCTTGTGGAAAGCAGTATCGTCGTGACCAACATATTGTTGCGTCTATCTGACCATGCAGGCTGCAGAGTGAACGGCAAGAAAGTATTTGTGAGTCCTTGGTCGAGCAACCGCTCTCTCCTTGAGTGACAGGGGGGCAGGGCTTGGTGTGGGAAGCAGCATGAAGCAGGAGTGAGAAAGACGACTCATGTAGCAAACGGAGTAAACTATAAAAATTGACATTACACGCGCAGGAGTTTCGTATCACATTTAACAAACCAAACATTGAAATAGCGTTATAGAAGGTAAAGTAAAAACCCAAACCGGACTGTGCATCAATATAGTAAAATACTGTATACCACCCAGCCCTATGTCAGGGTTTCCCAACTGGCGGCCCGCAGGCTGGTTTTCTGAGCGAAAAAGTTTTGTTCTGTGGAATTTCCATTGTTGAACATAAAATACTAAAAAACACCAGGAAATCAGCTCCAAGTGATTTTACCTTAAGAAATCTGTTCCGAAGTATTCCTACACATAATAGAGACACGGCGTGATCGTGTAATCAAGGTTTGAAATAATTGTTTTACTCAAACATTTTTGGACTTCTAGAGATCAATTTGCAGTCTACAAATGATTTGTAATTATGTTCCGACCATCCGCTCAAGAAAAAAAATCGGCCTGCGGCTGAATCTTCTTGATTATCCCTGCTGTGTGTGTTATTAGCTGCTTCCTGGCTATCTGAAGTGCTTGTGCTGACTGGATGTGGGATCTTTCTCTGGCTGCTGTCTAAAAAGCAGACATGTTAATGTAGGTGCCACTTCCGAGTGGCGCAGTGGTCTAAGGCTGTGCCACTAGAGATCCTGGTTCGAATCCAGGCTCAGTCGTAGCTGGCCGTGACCGGGAGACCCATGGGGCGGCGCACAATTGGCCCAGCGTCGTCCAGGGTAGGGATGTAGCTCAGTTGGTAGAGCATGGCGTTTGCAATGCCAGAGTTGTAGGTTCGATTCCCACGGGGGGCCAGTATGGAAAAAAAATAATGTATGCACTCACTAACTGTAAGTCGCTCTGGATAAGAGCGTCTGCTAAATGACTAAAATGTCAAATGTTTGTTTTCTGTTGCTCATTAGAAAACATTATTTCAGTCTTGGAGGCGTGTTTCCTGGCAGTCTCCGCGTTTGGTTAATGATGTTTGTCCCCCATTAGACACTGTAGACGCAGAAGCCTATTTCACTTCCTCAAAATCACCAGAATGAATCGAAGATTACTCAAGAAATCTGTAATTAATTTTGACGTTTTTCCCGTGAATGTTTTAGTTGCGCAACTTTATATCTAACTAAGGTGTTTGGTGCAGTATTTCTCAAGTAAAACAATGTGTGACGTGTTGTCTTACGTGGACAAAATCGGAGCTGCTGGGCAAGTCTGTCTCACGGTCTATGCTATTGGATAGAGAGCAATCACCGCTGCTGTTCACCCCATGTCAATAGACAAATGGACATCCTAAAACCCAACCTTCAATTACCCGTTGTGACGCACGGATGTTCCGAACTCAGTTTTAGACGAGACTGACTTTATGACCAATGATCCTATTTACACGTTATAGTCAATTTTGACAATAGAATAAATGTTTGACTCATATCGATGACACATACAAGCATTTCGCTACACCCGCAATAACATCTGCTAAATATGAGTATGTGACCAATAACATTTGATTTGACAGGCCGTTTTCAAAGGGATTCCTTGCTTTTTAAAGGCAGTAGCTATTTAAGACTGGGCTGACACTTTCTCTTTATAATAATAATAATAATAATATGCCATTTAGCAGACGCTTTTATCCAAAGCGACTTACAGTCATGCGTGCATACATTTTTGTGTATGGGTGGTCCCGGGGATCGAACCCACTACCTTGGCGTTACAAGCGCCGTGCTCTACCAGCTGAGCTACAGAGGACCAGGTTAGGAGAATAGATGGCAAAGTTAGATTAACACAGGTCTTGAAAGATACTTCAGTTATCTGAGCAGCACTGGAAGGCAAGGCAACTGGAGAGAGAACTAAACTAAAGGGCTATCTGTGAAGGAGAATGGCAATGGGCCCATTCTGAGATCCCCACTGAAGCCTGGGCTGGGACAGAGAGAGAGAGAGTGAGTGGATGACTGACGACTCGGCAGACAGGGCCATACAAACAGTCTTTGTGCTGATCTTCATCAATACCCCCACCACTATCTGTGAGCCAGCGCCTGAGATGGTGTGAGGACTGGACTAGCGAGGGAGGAGGGGAACGTTAGGGTGAATACAAGCCGGGGGTCTGAATGGAAAATATTTCTAAAGTAGATGTGGTGTCAATGCACTAAAGTCTATGTGTATGAGAAATATAGTATTTACATGTAAACATACTGAACATGGTTGCAATCTTAAGAAAGAGAGAGCTAGATGGATCTCTGGTAAAGTCTCTGAAAAGGAGGCTTGGGGCACTGCTAGAGCCTAAGCTTGGAGGAATGAGGGAAATGTTTAGAGACATGATGCAGCTTGTTCAGGAGCAGTAGAAGACATATAGATAGACTGGCAGGCAGGGAGGGAGAGAAAGAGGCAGGTAGGGAGGGAAAGGAGGAGGCAGGGAGGGATATAAGGAAAGAGGCAGTAAGAGGAGGGAGGCAGGCATGCAAAGGAGGAGGCAGGGAGGGAGAGAGAGGATGAGGCAGGCAGGCATGGAGAGAGAGAAGGAGCTTTTTAATGGAAATTCCAAAGCCAAAAGTAGTTAACATTGAAAATATTCCATTGTCTCTGTCAGGTTGTGTATATTACTTAGTTTTTATTTGGCGGCATTATTATTTTTCATTCCTTAAAGTCATCATCCCATCTCTGCTCAGGCATTAGCAGCCAAACAACACTATCTCTACTTCCCATACTGTACTGTCGTTAGTCATCCTATTTAGTTAGCTAGGTTAGCTGTAGAGCTATCTGACTAAATAATGTTACTAGTTCTTCAAAGAAGGTAAGGCATACTTTCACAAACTGTCTCGATCGCCCTCTCTTGTTGCTGTGCTTTGTACATTCCTCTCTCATTCGGTCTAAGTGGTCTGTGTGTATCTAACCTAACGTAGCAGGCATAATGTTCTGATTATGATCAGATCTTAAAAGTTTAAACAGGTCACATCAAATCAAATTTTATTTGGCAAATGCGCCGAATACAACAGGTGTAGACCTTACAGTGAAATGCTTACTTACAAGCCCTTAACCAACAATGCACTTTTAAGAATGCAGTATGAAAAATGTATGCACTCACTAACGGTAAGTCGCTCTGGATAAGAGCGTCTGCTAAATGACTAAAATGTAAAATGTAATAAAATGTATACATCTCTGCCTGAGCTAGAAAAAACAGACGCAATGGACTGTCATTGTAGTTGAAATTATGGTCATTGTAGTTAATTACCACATTTCTGAGCTGAACTAGGTTGAATATTTGCTTAATGAAAACTCCTTTCAGCCCAGCATCCCGCATAGTTCTGGAGTTGATTTCTCTAGTGAATTATTTGATTTATCTCTAGAGAAATGGCTTGTTGGGCTCGACCCCCCCAAAAAACGAAATGGAATTCAAGTAATTGAACCGACCTTAGTTGTTTAGTACCGGAAAACCCCTTGAAATGTCGGTTAATCACTGAGCACTACACCTCACTATTTGTGCTCAGTCAAGCATAAACCAACTACCTCTCCCCACCCCAGTCACATCCAGACAAAAAATATGACTAGGAATGACAATATTTAGTGACTCGTCTTTGACACCAACAACCACTCAGGTCCTTTCTTACTCTCCCGTTCATCCTCCTCACTCCTCCTCCCTTCCTACTTTCTCAACACTCCATCTTGTCTTCTCAGTTTCCGCTCACATTCAGAGGAACTGTTCAGTCAGGGTATGTAGGTCGCGACAAGGCTTGGCCAAATCTGATCAATCCAACTCTTGTTATACCAGGGATGTCTGGCTTTCCAGGAACTGCAGAGTACAAATCGATACAGAACTGAGGAAGGAAATCGAAAGAAAGTTGAGCTTGATTAATTTAGCTACTGAGCCAAGATCAGTGTCACGAGCTCCTTTTATAGCTGGGCTACCGTGGCAACAGATGGAGTATATATACAGTATCAACCAGAAAAACATTACAACTCAGTGAAGTTGCATAATAATATAATTCACATATTCCCACATTTTTATATTCCTACTGACAGTGAATATGATTGTGTGGCCATCTGAACACGCTCAATTAACCATGCTATACTTCTCGGATGAAGGTTTTCCTCTTTCTGAACAATGGCAACATGGAGAGAAAAAACAAATGTCCTGTGGCAAACATTCTGTGACTGGCTGGCTGCCTCAAGATCAAATAACCTAGCAGAAGCAGTGATTGCTCCCTATCAGGAAGGAAAACACTGGTGTTGCAATAAAGACACTGAACACTGATTTTTTTCATTCATAATTGCTGTGTGTGTGTGTGTGTGTGTGTGTGTGTTTAGCTAGAAAGACGCTGCCTGTGAGCGAGTATGTACTTGAATGGGCAGCCCTTAGGGAGGCTCCTATGTGAGCAAGAATGTCAGGCATTTCACGGTGAGAGGAGCTAGGGCTGCAGCCCATGCCTCAACCCCCACCACCCTGCAGAGGATGGAAGGAACGGATGGGGACATTTCCATCTTAGATTTACAACATGTTGTGGTCTTACAGTCCTAGGTATCTTATAGGAGAGAGATAGCCCTGAAAGAGGACAGTGTTGAACAGTTGGAGTGCCAGAGTTGGTGTGTAGAGTAGGGCTGCAGTAAATCCCACTGATTCCAAAAGCTTCTCTGGGATATAGCCATATAGTGCTTAAGACATGGTTAAGAGTTACAGCACATTACAATGGATCAGGAGGAACATACAGTGCCTTCAGAAAGTATTCACACCCTTTTTTCCACATTTTGTTGTGTTACAAAGTGGGATTAAAATAGATTTTGTCAACGATCTACACCAAAAAATACTCTTAATGACAAAGTGGAAGAAAAATTCTAACATTTGTAAAGAATTTATGAAAAATAAAACACTAATATATCTTGATTAGATAAGTATTCAAACCCCTGAGTCAATACGTTAAATCACATTTGGCAGTGATTACAGCTGTGAGTCTTTCTGGGTAAGTCTCTAAGAGCTTTGCACAATATTTGTACAATATTTGCACATTATTCTTTTTAAAATTATTTAAGCTCTGTCAAGTTGGTTGTTGATCATTGCTAGACAGCCATTTTCAACTCTTGCCATAGATTTTCAAGCCGATTTAAGTCAAAACTGTAACTAGGCCACTCAGGAACATTCAATGTCATCTTGGCAAGTAACTCCAGTGCATTCAGAAACTATTCTGACCCCTTGACTTTTTCCACATTTTATTACGTTAGCCTTTGTCAAAAATGTATTAAATGGAATTTTTCCCCTCATCAATCTACACACAATACTCCATAATGACAAAGCAAAAACAGGTTTGTAGAAATGTTTGCACATTTACTAAAAATACAAAACTGAAAAATCACATTTACATAAGTATTCAGACCCTTTACTCAGTACTTTGTTGAAGCACCTTTGGCAGCAATTACAGCCTTGAGTCTTCTTGGGTATGACACTACAAGCTTGGCACACCTGTATTTGGGGAGTTTCTCCTATTCTTCTCTGCAGATCCTCTCAAGCTCTATCAGGTTGGATGGGGAGCGTCGCTGCACAGCTATTTTCAGGTCTCTCCAGAGATGTTCGATCGGGTTCAAGTCCGGGCTCTGGCTGGGCCACTCAAGGACATTCATGAAACTTGTCCCAAAGCCACTCATGCATTGTCTTGGCTGTGTGCTTAGGGTCATTGTCCTGTTGGAAGGTGAACCTTCGCCCCAGTCTGAGGTCCTGAGCGCTCTGGAGCAGGTTTTCATCAAGGATCTCTCGTTCATCTTTCCCTCGATCCGGACTAGTCTCCCAGTCCCTGCCGCTGAAAGACATCCCCACAGCATGATGCTGCCACCACCATGCTTCACCCTAGGGATGGTGCCAGGTTTCCTCCAGACTTGACGCTTGGCATTCAGGCCATAGAGTTCAATCTTGGTTTCATCTGACCGGAGAATCTTTTTTCTCATGGTCTGAGAGTCTTTAGGTGCCTTTTGGCAAACTCCAAGTGGGCTGTCATGTGCCTTTTACTGAGGAGTGGCTTCCGTCTGGTCACTCTACCATAAAGGCCTGATTGGTGGAGTGCTGCAGAGATGGTTGTCCTTCTGGAAGGTTCTCCCATCTCCACAGAGGAACTCTGGAATTCTGTCAGAGTGACCATCAGGTTCTTGGTCACCTCCCTGACCAAGGCCCTTCTCTCCCGATTGGCCAAGCGGGAGAGTTTGGCCAAGCGGCCAGCTCTAGGAAGAGCCTTTGTGGATCCAAATTTCTTCCATTTAAGAATGATGGAGGCCACTGTGTTCTTGGGGATCTTCAATTCTGCAGACATTTTTTGCTACCCTTCCCTAGATCTGTGCCTCGTCACAATCCTGTCTCGGAGCTCTACAGACAATTCCTTCGACCTCATGGCTTGGTTTTTGCTCTGACATGCACTGTCAATTGTGGGATCTTATATAGACAGGTGTGTGACTTTCCAAATCATGTCCAATCAATTGAATTTACTACAGGTGGACTCCAATCAAGTTGTAGAAACATCTCATGGATGATCAATGGAAACAGGATGCACCTGAGCTCAATTTCGAGTCCCATAGCAAAGGATCTGAATACTTACGTAAATAAGGTATCTGTTTTTTTTTTAAATATACATTTGCAAGCATTTCTAAAAACCTGTTTTCGCTTTGTCATTATGGGGTATTGTGTATAGATTGATGAGGAATTTGTTTTATTTAATACATTGTAGAATAAGGCTGTAACAAAATGTGGAAAAGGTCAAGGGGTCTGAATACTTTCCGAAGGCACTGTATATTTGTCCTTGTTTTTTAGGTTATTGTCCTGCTGAAAGATGAACTTGTCTCCCAGTGTCTGCTGGAAAGCAGACTGAACCAGGTTTTCCTCTAGGAATTTTGTGCTAGCTCTATCTGTGTCTTTTTATAATAAAAAACTCCCTAGTCCTTGCCGATGACAAGCATACCCATAACATGATGCAGCCACATCCATGCTTGAAAATATGAAAAGTGGTACTCAGTGATGTGTGTTGTATTTGCCCCAAACACAACACGGTGTATTCAGGACAAAGTTCATTTGACACATTTTTTGCAGTTTAACTTTAGTTCCTTGTTGCAAACAGAATGCATGTTTTGGAATATTTTTATTCTGTAAAGGCTTACTTCTTTTCACTATCAATTAGGTTAGTATTGTGGAGTAACTACAATTTTGTTGATCCATTCTCAGTTGTCCTATCACAGCCATTAAACTCTGTTTTAAAGTCACCATTGGCATCATGGTGAAATCCCTGAGCGTTTTCCTTCCTCTCCGGCAACTGAGTTAGGAAGAAAGCCTGTATCTTTGTAGAGACTGGGTGTATTGATACACCATCCAAAGTGTAATTAATAACTTCACCATGCTCAAAGGGATATTCAATGTCTGCTTTTTATTTTTACCCATCTACCAATAGGTGCCATTCTTTGCGAGGCATTGGAAAACCTCCCTGGTCTTTGTGGTTGCATCTGTGTTTGGAAATCACTGCTCAACTGAGGAACCTTACAGATAATTGTATGTATGGGGTACAGAGATGAGGTAGTCATAAAAAAATCATGTTAAACACTATTATTGTACACAGAGTGAGTGCATGCAACTTATTATGTGACTTGTTAAGCAAATGTGTACTCGTATTTAGGCTTGCCATAAGAAAGGGGTTGAATACTTATTGACTCAAAGACATTTTAGCTTTCTATTTTTCATTAATTTGTAAACATTTCAAAAAACATAATTCAACTTTGACATTATGGGATATTGTATGTGTAGGCCAATGACACTAAATTCAGGATGTAACAACAAAATGTGGAAAAAGTAAACATTAACATACTAGAGTTTGTTGTGATACTTACGTTAACTTTGAAGGCTTGGACAGTGTTGTCCAAGAGAAGTATGTTGCAGCCCACCTCAGTGTGCTGCCTGTCACGTGCCAGCTCCGACGCCCGGACATTGTAAGATCTGCCAGCAGGCAACCGGAAGCGTGCGGTCATTACGGTCCAACCAGGGTCTGCAACACAGAGACAGAAAGGAAGCGGACCGTGACAACCAGGCTAATGGAGAGATCGCTATAGAGTTGACATGTGAAATCTTTTCAAGTCAAGTTAGTCTGGCAACAGTCAACGCTCGTACAGAATGACGGTTCTGAAATGCATTCTTCTGGGAATAAAAACTTTACAGGACAACGTTTCATTTAGAGTTAAAGGTCCACTGCAGTCCAAAACGTGATTTTTCGGTGTTATATATGAATACATTTCCACACTATGGAGGTTGGAATAACACCAGGCGGTAAATTAGTTAATAGAACAATAAGAAAGAAAATTCCAAACCTCTCCGCCAATAGCAGCTAGTTTTCAGTTTTCCCCTCCCAACTCAGGCCACTTCCAGACAGTCCTAGCTAAATTCATGCTTGAAAAATTGCTAACCAGAAATGATTTGATATTGAGATAAAAACAGCATCATTGGACCTTTAAAGGGCAGAAAGCTGTAGAGCAGAATCAGATGGAGGCTCAGCAGTCTGTCTCCCTCACTATACAGTAGGCTTGGGCAGTATAATGTATATACCGTATGCCAGGGTCATTTTGAAATAACCACAGTATGATTTTCAATACCGTCAACAACAACTAAAAACTCTGGTCTCTCCCTCCTCACGGGGGGTTGTGCTACGCCACTGCTTATAACTAAGTGCCAAATAAATTGTCTCTAGCTCAGGGCTCCAGCTATACATTTGGTTTGCTAATTTGTTAGCTAAGTGGCAAGATCAAGCTTCTTGGTTACAGCGGAGACAATCAATCCACTCCTGGAACAACAACCCTGCTGTCTAGTATTTGTTTTGTGCAAACTGTGAGTAGCCTTTTGAGATAGTTGTATAACTTTATGAGCTGGGTTGTCTGTCTTTGCAATTAGTTTATGTTCGCTTGCACTTGTTAGTATTTAGCTAGCATCCGCTAGTAATTAGTTAGCATTTGTTAACATTATTTGAATTTATTTTTAAGTTTGGAAAGAAATAGCGCCCTTTGTGTGCACTGCCGGTAATATGTATACCCCGGTATGGTACAGGAATGGTATGTAAATCTGGATACCGCCCAACCTTACTATACAGTACTATTGACGACAGCACTCAGCTAACAAACCTGCACATGCACAAGGTGCAACAAGTGCTCCATCTGACAAGAATGAAAAATGAATAGGGAGTACAGACAAGCCTACATGCTGAATGGGGAGAATATAAGTAAACTCCCTGATTGAATCCTCACACAACACACTGCATTGGTTGGTAAAGCCCTGTCTTCACAGCATCACCCCTCTAGGGATCGGCTACAAAACTTAACCTACGGAGGTCACGCCCCCGCAGTTAAAACCTGATGGATCCATATGGAAGGCTTCCTGTGCCTTTCTGAGCAGTTATCACAAAACATCACAGGCCTTTCCAATGATGAATGGCAGAAGACAGCCTGTGTGTGCAGAAGTGCTGAGTTGAACACAGACATAGCAGGGGACCCAAGGGACCAATCCCAGCATGCTGTGGAGAGTCACAGCAGTACTTATTTAATGAACACACGCTGCCTTCTGCCCTGCTGTACTTAGTAATTCTGGTAATGTAAACTCTCACACAAAGGGGTACAGTAAGCCAGCTCGCCCATATGAATACCACATTGTCCATTAGTCCTACTACTCAGATGTCTTTAGCCTGTCATATGAGAATTGTCTGAAGGACAGTTGGACAGTTCTGAGAATTGTCTGAAGGACAGTTGATTAATACATCTTCAGGGCTGTGTTTTTAATGCTCTTAGCACACGAGACAGGCTACAGTACTTGGAAAAAGATTAGTGTCTTAAGAAAGGCCCTGGGGATGACTTATTACGGCTCACGAGTCACGCATTTTGTATGGAAAGAGCAATATGTGATATGATACACATGTACAGTGAGGGAAAAAAGTATTTGATCCCCTGCTGATTTTGTACGTTTGCCCACTGACAAAGACATGATCAGTCTATAATTTTAATGGTAGGTTTATTTGAACAGTGAGAGACATAATAACAACAAAATAATCCAGAAAAACGCATGACAAAAATGTTATAAATTGATTTGCATTTTAATGAGGGAAATAAGTATTTGACCCCTCTGCAAAACATGACTTAGTACTTGGTGGCAAAACCCTTATAAGCAATCACAGAGGTCAGACGTTTCTTGTAGTTGGCCACCAGGTTTGCACACATTTCAGGAGGGATTTTGTCCCACTCCTCTTTGCAGATCTTCTCCAAGTCATTAAGGTTTCGAGGCTGACGTTTGGCAACTCGAACCTTCAGCTCCCTCCACAGATTTTCTATGGGATTAAGGTCTGGAGACTGGCTAGGCCACTCCAGGACCTTAATGTGCTTCTTCTTGAGCCACTCCTTTGTTGCCTTGGCCGTGTGTTTTGGGTCATTGTCATGCTGGAATACCCATCCACGACCCATTTTCAATGCCCTGGCTGAGGGAATGAGGTTCTCACCCAAGATTTGACAGTACATGGGCCCGTCCATCGTCCCCTTAGCAGAAAAACACCCCCAAAGCATAATGTTTCCACCTCCATGTTTGACGGTGGGGATGGTGTTCTTGGGGTCATAGGCATCATTCCTCCTCCTCCAAACAAGGCGAGTTGATGCCAAAGAGCTCGATTTTGGTCTCATCTGACCACAACACTTTCACCCAGTTCTCCTCTGAATCATTCAGATGTTCATTGGCAAATCTCAGACGGGCATGTATATGTGCTTTCTTGAGCAGGGGGACCTTGCGGGCGCTGCAGGATTTCAGTCCTTCACGGCGTAGTGTGTTACCAATTGTTTTCTTGGTGACTATGGTCCCAGCTGCCTTGAGATCATTGACAAGATCCTCCCGTGTAGTTCTGGGCTGATTCCTCGCCGTTCTCATGATCATTGCAATTCCACAAGGTGAGATCTTGCATGGAGCCCCAGGCCGAGGGAGAGTGACAGTACTTTTGTGTTTCTTCCATTTGCGAATAATCGCACCAACTGTTGTCACCTTCTCACCAAGCTGCTTGGCGATGGTATTGTAGCCCATTCCAGCCTTGTGTAGGTCTACAATCTTGTCCCTGACATCCTTGGAGAGCTCTTTGGTCTTGGCCATGGTGGAGAGTTTGGAATCTGATTGATTGATTGCTTCTGTGGACAGGTGTCTTTTATACAGGTAACAAACTGAGATTAGGAGCACTCCCTTTAAGAGTGTGCTCCTAATCTCAGCTCGTTACCTGTATAAAAGACACCTGGGAGCCAGAAATCTTTCTGATTGAGAGGGGGTCAAATACTTATTTCCCTCATTAAAATGCAAATCAATTTATAACATTTTTGACATGCGTTTTTCTGGATAATTTTGTTGTTATTCTGTCTCTCACTGTTCAAATAAACCTACCATTAAAATTAGACTGATCATTTCTTTGTCAGTGGGCAAACGTACAAAATCAGCAGGGGATCAAATACCTTTTTCCCCTCACTGTATATAATAATATAAACAATAATCATTTTCAAACATCGCATCTTGAATATCTCCCAGAGTCAGGTTGAATCATGTTCACTGTAGCTGATGTCTAACAAGTGGTCACAGCGATGTGAAACATGTCATCTCTGTTTGACCGGCAGAGAGACTGAAGAATACAGCTGCTGTATATTCATGACCGCCCTCATAACAGTGGTGTCATACAGTCAGACATGTTAGCCTCTACATCAGGTGGATAGCGCGTGTACGCCGAGCAGCGAGTGGAGATGAGGAGGTGAAGTCAATTCATGTGGAAGCACCCTTGCTGCGGCTCAGTGACACACAGCTACGAGCTGTTCCTTTCAGCTGGGCCGTGGAGCCAAGGACGACCATGAGCCAAAGAACTGTCCTGTTTTATTATCATCCAAGCAATGTAGTGTCTGAAGCACTGTCACACAAAGGTTACCAGATGGAAATAGATCGAGCAAACTACTGACGGCGATCATATAAAAACTGTATCCCAAATACGTCACACACTTTCCTCAAAGGGTTTCATGTATGTGTATGTGTAAATATATATACACTGCGCAAAAAAATAAAGGGAACACTTAAACAACACATCCTAGATCTGAATGAATGAAATAATCTTATTAAATACTTTTTTCTTTACATAGTTGAATGTGCTGACAACAAAATCACACAAAAATTATCAATGGATATCAAATTTATCAACCCATGGAGGTCTGGATTTGGAGTCACCCTCAAAATTAAAGTGGAAAACCACACTACAGGCTGATCCAACTTTGATGTAATGTCCTTAAAACACGTCAAAATGAGGCTCAGTAGTGTGTGTGGCCTCCACGTGCCTGTATGACCTCCCTACAACGCCTGGGCATGCTCCTGATGAGGTGGCGGATGGTCTCCTGAGGGATCTCCTCCCAGACCTGGACTAAAGCATCCGCCAACTCCTGGACAGTCTGTGGTGCAACGTGGCGTTGGTGGATGGAGCGAGACATGATGTCCCAGATGTGCTAAATTGGATTCAGGTCTGGGGAACGGGCGGGCCAGTCCATAGCATCAATGCTTTCCTCTTGCAGGAACTGCTGACACACTCCAGCCACATGAGGTCTAGCATTGTCTTGCATTAGGAGGAACACAGGGCCAACCGCACCAGCATATGGTCTCACAAGGGGTCTGAGGATCTCATCTCGGTACCTAATGGCAGTCAGGCTACCTCTGGCGAGCACATGGAGGGCTGTGCGGCCCCCCAAAGCAATGCCACCCCACACCATGACTGACCCACCGCCAAACCGGTCATGCTGGAGGATGTTGCAGGCAGCAGAACGTTCTCCACGGCGTCTCCAGACTCTGTCACGTCTGTCACATGTGCTCAGTGTGAACCTGCTTTCATCTGTGAAGAGCACAGGGCGCCAGTGGCGAATTTGCCAATCTTGGTGTTCTCTGGCAAATGCCAAACGTCCTGCACGGTGTTGGGCTGTAAGCACAACCCCCACCTGTGGACGTCGGGCCCTCATACCACCCTCATGGAGTCTGTTTCTGACCGTTTGAGCAGACACATGCACATTTGTGGCCTGCTGGAGGTCATTTTGCAGGGCTCTGGCAGTGCTCCTCCTGCTCCTCCTTGCACAAAGGCGGAGGTAGCGGTCCTGCTGCTGGGTTGTTGCCCTCCTACGGCCTCCTCCACGTCTCCTGATGTACTGGCCTGTCTCCTGGTAGCGCCTCCATGCTCTGGACACTACGCTGACAGACACAGCAAACCTTCTTGCCACAGCTCGCAATGATGTGCCATCCTGGATGAGCTGCACTACCTGAGCCACTTGTGTGGGTTGTAGACTCCGTCTCATGCTACCACTAGAGTGAAAGCACCGCCAGCATTCAAAAGTGACCAAAACATCAGCCAGGAAGCATAGGAACTGAGAAGTGGTCTGTGGTCACCACCTGCAAAACCAGTCCTTTATTGGGGGTGTCTTTCTAATTGTCTATAATCTCCACCTGTTGTCTATTCCATTTGCACAACAGCATGTGAAATGTATTGTCAATCAGTGTTGCTTCCTAAGTGGACAGTTTGATTTCACAGAAGTGTGATTGACTTGGAGTTACATTGTGTTGTTTAAGTGTTCCCTTTATTTTTTTGAGCAGTGTATATATACACAGTGGGGAGAACAAGAATTTGATACAGTGCCGATTTTGTAGGTTTTCCTACTTACAAAGCATTTAAAAATCCAGAAAATCACATTGTATGATTTCTAAGTTATTAATTTGCATTTTATTGCATTTTATTGCATGACATAAGTATTTGATACATCAGAAAAGCAGAACTTAATATTTGGTACAGAAACCTATGTTTGCAATTACAGAGATCATATGTTTCCTGTAGGTCTTGACCAGGTTTGCACACACTGCAGCAGGGATTTTGGCACACTCCTCCATACAGACCTTCTCCAGATCCTTCAGGTTTCGGGGCTGTCGCTGGGCAATACGGACTTTCAGCTCCCTCCAAAGATTTTCTATTCGGTTCAGGTCTGGAGACTGGCTAGGCCACTCCAGGACTTTGAGATGCTTCTTACGGAGCCACACCTTAGTTGCCCTGGCTGTGTGTTTCGGGTCGTTGTCATGCTGGAAGACCCAGCCACGACCCATCTTCAATGCTCTTACTGAGGGAAGGAGGTTGTAGGCCAAGATCTCGCAATACATGGCCCCATCCATCCTCCCCTCAATACGGTGCAGTCGTCCTGTCCCCTTTGCAGAAAAGCATCTCCAAAGAACGATGTTTCCACCTCCATGCTTCACGGTTGGGATGCTGTTCTTGGGGTTGTACTCATCCTTCTTCTTCCTCCAAACACGGCGAGGGGAGTTAGACCAAAAAGCTCTATTTTTGTCTCATCAGACCACATGACCTTCTTCCATTCCTCCTCTGGATCATCCAGATGGTCATTGGCAAACTTCAGACGGGCCTGGACATGCGCTGGCTTGAGCAAGGGGACCTTGCGTGTGCTGCAGGATTTTAATCCATGACGGCGTAGTGTGTTACTAATGGTTTTCTTTGAGACTGTGGTCCCAGCTCTCTTCAGGTCATTGACCAGGTCCTGCCGTGTAGTTCTGGGCTGATCCCTCACCTTCCTCATGATCATTGATGCCCCACGAGGTGAGATCTTGCATGGAGCCCCAGACCGAGGGTGATTGACCGTCCTCTTGAACATCTTCCATTTTCTAATAATTGCGCCAACAGTTGTTGCCTTCTCACCAAGCTGCTTGCCTATTGTCCTGTAGCCCATCCCAGCCTTGTGCAGGTCTACAATTTTATCCCTGATGTCCTTACACAGCTCTCTGGTCTTGGCCATTGTGGAGAGGTTGGAGTCTGTTTGATTGAGTGTGTGGACAGGTGTCTTTTATACAGGTAACGAGTTCAAACAGGTGCAGTTAATACAGGTAATGAGTGGAGAACAGGAGGGCTTCTTAAAGAAAAACTAACAGGTCTGTGAGAGCCGGAATTCTTACTGGTTGGTAGGTGATCAAATACTTATGTCATGCAATAAAATGCAAATTAATTACTTAAAAATCATACAATGTGATTTTCTGGATTTTTGTTTTAGATTCCGTCTCTCACAGTTGAAGTGTACCTATGATAAAAATTACAGACCTCTACATGCTATGTATGTAGGAAAACCTGCAAAATCGGCAGTGTATCAAATACTTGTTCTCCCCACTGTGTGTGTGTGTGTGTGTGTGTGTGTATATATATATATACATATATACACAGTTGAAGTTGGAAGTTTACATACAGTTAGGTTGGAGTCAATAAAACTTGTTTTTCAACCACTCCACAAATTTCTTGTTAACAAACTATAGTTTTGGCAAGTCGGTTAGGACATCTACTTTAAGAAATTTTTCCAACAATTGTTTACAGACAGATTATTTCACTTATAATTCACTGTATCACAATTCCAGTGGGTCAGAAGTTTACATACACTAAGTTGACTGTGCCTTTAAACAGCTTGGAAAATTCCAGAAAAAAATGTCATGGCTTTAGAAGCTTCTGATATGCTAATTGACATAATTTGAGTTGGAGGTGTACCTGTGGATGTATTTCAAGGCCTCCCTTCAAACCTAGTGCCTCTTTGCTTGACATCATGGGAAAATCAAAAGAAATCAGCCAAGACCTCAGAAATTTTTTTTGTAGACCTCCACAAGTCTGGTTCATCCTTGGGAGCAATTTCCAAATGCCTGAAGGTACCACGTTCATCTGTACAAACAATAGTACGCAAGTATAAACACCATGGGACCACGCACCCGTCATACCGCTCAGGAAGGAGACGCGTTGTCTCCTAGAGATGAACGTACTTTGGTGCGAAAAGTGCAAATCAATCCCAGAACAACAGCAAAGGACCTTGTGAAGATGCTGGAGGAAACAGGTACAAAAGTATCTATATCCTGAAAGGCCACTGAGCAAGGAAGAAGCCACTGCTCCAAAACCACCATAAAAAAGCCAGACTACGGTTTGCAACTGCACATGGGGACAAAGATCGTACTTTTTGGAGAAATGTCCTCTGGTCTGATGAAACAAAAATAGAACTGTTTGACCATAATGACCATCGTTATGTTTGGAGGAAAAAGGGGGAACTTGCAAGCCGAAGAACACCATCCCAACCGTGAAGCACGGGGGTGGCAGCATCATGCTGTGGGGGTGCTTTGCTGTAGGAGGGACTGGTGCACTTCACAAAATAGATGGCATCATGAGGACGGAAAATGACGTGGATATATTGAAGCAACATTTCAAGACATCAGTAAGGAAGTTAAAGCTTGGTCGCAAATGGGTCTTCCAAATGGACAATGACCCCAACCATACTTCCAAAGTTGTGGCAAAATGGCTTAAGGACAACAAAGTCAAGGTATTGGAATGGCCATCACAAAGCCCTGACCTCAATCCTATAGAAAATGTGTGGGCAGAACTGAAAAAGCGTGTGCGAGCAAGGAGGCCTACAAACCTGACTCAGTTACACCAGCTCTGTCAGGAGGAATGGGCCAAAATTCACCCAACTTATTGTGGGAAGCTTGTGGAAGGCTACCCGAAACGTTTGACCCAAGTTAAACAATTTAAAGGTAATGCTACCAAATACTAATTGAGTGTATGTAAACTTCTGACCCACTGGGAATGTGATGAAAGAAATAAAAGCTGAAATAAATAATTCTCTATTATTCTGACATTTCACATTGTTAAAATAAAGTGGTGATCCTAACTGACCTAAAACAGATACTTTTTACTAGGATTAAATGTCAGGAATTGTGAAAAACTGAGTTTAAATGTATTTGGCTAAGGTGTAAGTAAACTTCCGACTTCAACTGTATATATACTATATTTTTTTACCCCCTTTTTCTCCCCAATTTCAATCTTGTCTCATCGCTGCAACTCCCCAACGGGCTCGGGAGGCGAAGATCGAGTCATGCGTACTCCGAAACATGACCCGCCAAACCGCGCTTCTTAACACCTGCCCGCTTAACCCAGAAGCCAGCTGCACCAATTTGTCAGCGGAAACACCGTTCACCTGATGACCGAGGTTAGCCTGCAGGCGCCCGGCCCCCCACAAGGAGTTGCTAGAGCACGATGAGCCAAGTAAAGCCCCCCCGGCCAAACCCTCCCCAAACCCGGACGACGCTGGGCCAATTGTGTGCCGCCCTATGGGAATCCCGATCACGGCCGGTTGTGATACAGCCCGGGATTAAAACCGGGTCTGTAGTGACGCCTCTACCACTGCGATGCAGTGCCTTAGACCACTGCGCCACTCGGGAGGCCCAAAGGGTTTCATTTCTAAATCTAAAGCTGTGTGTGTGTGTGTGTGTGTGTGTGTGTGTGTACTATGACGCTGTTCACTGATGCTCAACATGTGAGGCCCCACAGCTGAGGCTTGTCTTCTCCACATCCCTTCCCAATGAGAGGAGGACAAAGCAAAGCCCAGTGAGTTAGCGCTCTGTCAGGCAACAGGACGGCCGGCCGCTCAGCCCTCCGGAAGCATGCTTCCATTATTGCTTCCTCCAGTAAGCAGAGCTTCCAAACACTGGGCCTGGGCTGCCGAGTGTGTGTGTGTGTGTGTGTGTGTGTGTGTGTGTGGCAGGCCTCTTGACCCCAGTGTTTCCCTCACCGGTGGGCTCCTCCTGTGCTCTCGGCTTATTACAAACACAGACAGCCCAGCAGCCTTTCTGTCTCCCATCCTCCCCCCTCCATCCCAGTACTTCCCCCTCACCCCTCTGCCTCTCTACTATCAACAGCCCAGCCAAACCCATCTGCCTCTACTATCAACAGCCCAGCCAAACCCCTCTGCCTCTCTACTATCAACAGCCCAGCCAAACCCCTCTGCCTCTACTATCAACAGCCCAGCCAAACCCCTCTGCCTCTCTACTATCAACAGCCCAGCCAAACCCCTCTGTCTCTCTACTATCAACAGCCCAGCCAAACCCCTCTGTCTCTCTACTATCAACAGCCCAGCCAAACCCCTCTGCCTCTCTACTATCAACAGCCCAGCCAAACCCCTCTGCCTCTACTATCAACAGCCCAGCCAAACCCCTCTGCCTCTCTACTATCAACAGCCCAGCCAAACCCCTCTGTCTCTCTACTATCAACAGCCCAGCCAAACCCCTCTGCCTCTACTATCAACAGCCCAGCCAAACCCCTCTGTCTCTCTACTATCAACAGCCCAGCCAAACCCCTCTGCCTCTCTACTATCAACAGCCCAGCCTGGCCAAACCCCTCTGCCTCTCTACTATCAACAGCCCAGCCAAACCCATCTGCCTCTCTACTATCAACAGCCCAGCCAAACCCCTCTGCCTCTACTATCAACAGCCCAGCCAAACCCCTTTGCCTCTACTATCAACAGCCCAGCCAAACCCCTCTGTCTCTCTACTATCAACAGCCCAGCCAAACCCCTCTGCCTCTCTACTATCAACAGCCCAGCCAAACCCCTCTGCCTCTCTACTATCAACAGCCCAGCCAAACCCCTCTGCCTCTACTATCAACAGCCCAGCCAAACCCCTCTGCCTCTCTACTATCAACAGCCCAGCCAAACCCCTCTGTCTCTCTACTATCAACAGCCCAGCCAAACCCCTCTGTCTCTCTACTATCAACAGCCCAGCCAAACCCCTCTGCCTCTCTACTATCAACAGCCCAGCCAAACCCCTCTGCCTCTCTACTATCAACAGCCCAGCCAAACCCCTCTGTCTCTCTACTATCAACAGCCCAGCCAAACCCCTCTGTCTCTCTACTATCAACAGCCCAGCCAAACCCCTCTGTCTCTCTACTATCAACAGCCCAGCCAAACCCCTCTGCCTCTCTACTATCAACAGCCCAGCCAAACCCCTCTGCCTCTCTACTATCAACAGCCCAGCCAAACCCATCTGCCTCTCTACTATCAACAGCCCAGCCAAACCCCTCTGTCTCTCTACTATCAACAGCCCAGCCAAACCCCTCTGCCTCTCTACTATCAACAGCCCAGCCAAACCCCTCTGCCTCTCTACTATCAACAGCCCAGCCAAACCCCTCTAACTCTCTACTATCAACAGCCCAGCCAAACCCCTCTATCTCTCTACTATCAACAGCCCAGCCAAACCCCTCTGCCTCTCTACTATCAACAGCCCAGCCAAACCCCTCTGTCTCTCTACTATCAACAGCCCAGCCAAACCCCTGTCTCTCTACTATCAACAGCCCAGCCAAACCCCTCTGCCTCTCTACTATCAACAGCCCAGCCAAACCCCTCTGCCTCTCTACTATCAACAGCCCAGCCAAACCCCTCTGCCTCTACTATCAACAGCCCAGCCAAACCCCTCTGCCTCTACTATCAACAGCCCAGCCAAACCCCTCTGTCTCTCTACTATCAACAGCCCAGCCCAGCCAAACCCCTCTGTCTCTCTACTATCAACAGCCCAGCCAAACCCCTCTGCCTCTCTACTATCAACAGCCCAGCCAAACCCCTCTGCCTCTCTACTATCAACAGCCCAGCCAAACCCCTCTGCCTCTACTATCAACAGCCCAGCCAAACCCCTCTGTCTCTCTACTATCAACAGCCCAGCCAAACCCCTCTGCCTCTACTATCAACAGCCCAGCCAAACCCCTCTGTCTCTCTACTATCAACAGCCCAGCCTGGCCAAACCCCTCTGCCTCTCTACTATCAACAGCCCAGCCAAACCCCTCTGCCTCTACTATCAACAGCCCAGCCAAACCCCTCTGTCTCTCTACTATCAACAGCCCAGCCTGGCCAAACCCCTCTGCCTCTCTACTATCAACAGCCCAGCCAAACCCCTCTGCCTCTCTACTATCAACAGCCCAGCCAAACCCCTCTGTCTCTCTACTATCAACAGCCCAGCCAAACCCCTCTGCCTCTCTACTATCAACAGCCCAGCCAAACCCCTCTGCCTCTACTATCAACAGCCCAGCCAAACCCCTCTGTCTCTCTACTATCAACAGCCCAGCCTGGCCAAACCCCTCTGCCTCTCTACTATCAACAGCCCAGCCAAACCCCTCTGCCTCTCTACTATCAACAGCCCAGCCAAACCCCTCTATCTCTCTACTATCAACAGCCCAGCCAAACCCCTCTGCCTCTCTACTATCAACAGCCCAGCCAAACCCCTCTGTCTCTCTACTATCAACAGCCCAGCCAAACCCCTGTCTCTCTACTATCAACAGCCCAGCCAAACCCCTCTGCCTCTCTACTATCAACAGCCCAGCCAAACCCCTCTGCCTCTCTACTATCAACAGCCCAGCCAAACCCCTCTGCCTCTACTATCAACAGCCCAGCCAAACCCCTCTGCCTCTACTATCAACAGCCCAGCCAAACCCCTCTGTCTCTCTACTATCAACAGCCCAGCCCAGCCAAACCCCTCTGTCTCTCTACTATCAACAGCCCAGCCAAACCCCTCTGCCTCTCTACTATCAACAGCCCAGCCAAACCCCTCTGCCTCTCTACTATCAACAGCCCAGCCAAACCCTTCTGCCTCTATCAACAGCCCAGCCAAACCCCTCTGTCTCTCTACTATCAACAGCCCAGCCAAACCCCTCTGCCTCTACTATCAACAGCCCAGCCAAACCCCTCTGTCTCTCTACTATCAACAGCCCAGCCTGGCCAAACCCCTCTGCCTCTCTACTATCAACAGCCCAGCCAAACCCCTCTGCCTCTCTACTATCAACAGCCCAGCCAAACCCCTCTGCCTCTACTATCAACAGCCCAGCCAAACCCCTCTGCCTCTCTACTATCAACAGCCCAGCCAAACCCCTCTGTCTCTCTACTATCAACAGCCCAGCCAAACCCCTCTGCCTCTCTACTATCAACAGCCCAGCCAAACCCCTCTGCCTCTACTATCAACAGCCCAGCCAAACCCCTCTGCCTCTCTACTATCAACAGCCCAGCCAAACCCCTCTGTCTCTCTACTATCAACAGCCCAGCCAAACCCCTCTGTCTCTCTACTATCAACAGCCCAGCCAAACCCCTCTGCCTCTACTATCAACAGCCCAGCCAAACCCCTCTGCCTCTCTACTATCAACAGCCCAGCCAAACCCCTCTGTCTCTCTACTATCAACAGCCCAGCCAAACCCCTCTGCCTCTCTACTATCAACAGCCCAGCCAAACCCCTCTGCCTCTACTATCAACAGCCCAGCCAAACCCCTCTGCCTCTCTACTATCAACAGCCCAGCCAAACCCCTCTGCCTCTCTACTATCAACAGCCCAGCCAAACCCCTCTGCCTCTCTACTATCAACAGCCCAGCCTGGCCAAACCCCTCTGTCTCTCTACTATCAACAGCCCAGCCAAACCCCTCTGCCTCTCTACTATCAACAGCCCAGCCAAACCCCTCTGCCTCTACTATCAACAGCCCAGCCAAACCCCTCTGTCTCTCTACTATCAACAGCCCAGCCAAACCCCTCTGCCTCTACTATCAACAGCCCAGCCAAACCCCTCTGTCTCTCTACTATCAACAGCCCAGCCTGGCCAAACCCCTCTGCCTCTCTACTATCAACAGCCCAGCCAAACCCCTCTGCCTCTACTATCAACAGCCCAGCCAAACCCCTCTGTCTCTCTACTATCAACAGCCCAGCCTGGCCAAACCCCTCTGCCTCTCTACTATCAACAGCCCAGCCAAACCCCTCTGCCTCTCTACTATCAACAGCCCAGCCAAACCCCTCTGTCTCTCTACTATCAACAGCCCAGCCAAACCCCTCTGCCTCTCTACTATCAACAGCCCAGCCAAACCCCTCTGCCTCTACTATCAACAGCCCAGCCAAACCCCTCTGTCTCTCTACTATCAACAGCCCAGCCTGGCCAAACCCCTCTGCCTCTCTACTATCAACAGCCCAGCCAAACCCCTCTGCCTCTCTACTATCAACAGCCCAGCCAAACCCCTCTATCTCTCTACTATCAACAGCCCAGCCAAACCCCTCTGCCTCTCTACTATCAACAGCCCAGCCAAACCCCTCTGTCTCTCTACTATCAACAGCCCAGCCAAACCCCTGTCTCTCTACTATCAACAGCCCAGCCAAACCCCTCTGCCTCTCTACTATCAACAGCCCAGCCAAACCCCTCTGCCTCTCTACTATCAACAGCCCAGCCAAACCCCTCTGCCTCTACTATCAACAGCCCAGCCAAACCCCTCTGCCTCTACTATCAACAGCCCAGCCAAACCCCTCTGTCTCTCTACTATCAACAGCCCAGCCCAGCCAAACCCCTCTGTCTCTCTACTATCAACAGCCCAGCCAAACCCCTCTGCCTCTCTACTATCAACAGCCCAGCCAAACCCCTCTGCCTCTCTACTATCAACAGCCCAGCCAAACCCTTCTGCCTCTATCAACAGCCCAGCCAAACCCCTCTGTCTCTCTACTATCAACAGCCCAGCCTGGCCAAACCCCTCTGCCTCTCTACTATCAACAGCCCAGCCAAACCCCTCTGCCTCTCTACTATCAACAGCCCAGCCAAACCCCTCTGCCTCTACTATCAACAGCCCAGCCAAACCCCTCTGCCTCTCTACTATCAACAGCCCAGCCAAACCCCTCTGTCTCTCTACTATCAACAGCCCAGCCAAACCCCTCTGCCTCTCTACTATCAACAGCCCAGCCAAACCCCTCTGCCTCTACTATCAACAGCCCAGCCAAACCCCTCTGCCTCTCTACTATCAACAGCCCAGCCAAACCCCTCTGTCTCTCTACTATCAACAGCCCAGCCAAACCCCTCTGTCTCTCTACTATCAACAGCCCAGCCAAACCCCTCTGCCTCTACTATCAACAGCCCAGCCAAACCCCTCTGCCTCTCTACTATCAACAGCCCAGCCAAACCCCTCTGTCTCTCTACTATCAACAGCCCAGCCAAACCCCTCTGCCTCTCTACTATCAACAGCCCAGCCAAACCCCTCTGCCTCTACTATCAACAGCCCAGCCAAACCCCTCTGCCTCTCTACTATCAACAGCCCAGCCAAACCCCTCTGCCTCTCTACTATCAACAGCCCAGCCAAACCCCTCTGCCTCTCTACTATCAACAGCCCAGCCTGGCCAAACCCCTCTGTCTCTCTACTATCAACAGCCCAGCCAAACCCCTCTGCCTCTCTACTATCAACAGCCCAGCCAAACCCCTCTGCCTCTACTATCAACAGCCCAGCCAAACCCCTCTGTCTCTCTACTATCAACAGCCCAGCCAAACCCCTCTGTCTCTCTACTATCAACAGCCCAGCCTGGCCAAACCCCTCTGCACAGCTAGGGCCACAGGAAAGGTATGTGTCCTCACATCAAATACTCAAGTTGTGTCCCACATTGCATTCCTTTTCCCTTTATCAAATCAAATCTTCTTCAGTAGACACCACCGGGATATTTATGTTTCCGTTCAAGATGTTTCGTAATATGTGATGACAGCGGCTCAATATGCTCAAGGTCAACAGGTCAACAGTGCTGCTGAATGTCCTCAAAAAACAATGAGCAGGAAACAAACTGCTTACCTTCACCACAAACACGGCTACGACTAGGAGTTTGTGTTGTCATTCTTCACCACAAACACAGCTACGACTAGGAGTTTGTGCTGTCATTCTTCACCACAAACACAGCTACGACTAGGAGTTTGTGCTGTCATTCTTCACCACAAACACAGCTACGACTAGGAGTTTGTGCTGTCATTCTTCACCACAAACACAGCTACGACTAGGAGTTTGTGCTGTCATTCTTCACCACAAACACAGCTACGACTAGGAGTTTGTGCTGTCATTCTTCACCACAAACACAGCTACGACTAGGAGTTTGTGCTGTCATTCTTCACCACAAACACAGCTACGACTAGGAGTTTGTGCTGTCATTCTTCACCACAAACACAGCTACGACTAGGAGTTTGTTGTCAATCTTCACCACAAACACGGCTACGACTAGGAGTTTGTGCTGTCATTCTTCACCACAAACACGGCTACGACTAGGAGTTTGTGCTGTCATTCTTCACCACAAACACAGCTACGACTAGGAGTTTGTGTTGTCAATCTTCACCACAAACACGGCTACGACTAGGAGTTTGTGCTGTCATTCTTCACCACAAACACGGCTACGACTAGGAGTTTGTGCTGTCATTCTTCACCACAAACACAGCTACGACTAGGAGTTTGTGCTGTCATTCTTCACCACAAACACAGCTACGACTAGGAGTTTGTGCTGTCATTCTTCACCACATTCTTCAGCTTATATGCTCAGTTTTTTTATCTAACCTATCTCTTTGCCCAAATCAAATTAAGTGTAACAGTGATCTCTCCAGTTTATGGTGCAACTGGTGTTGAATGGTGCTTACACCAGCCTATAGAATAAGCCTAACGTATGTATTGGAGAGACATTGAGTGAGATACAGTCAGTCAGTCAGTGATCATTCATTCGATTTGCAGCCAGGGGAAGAGTGTGTCACCTTAGTCCAGGAAAGCTTGCGGTAGAGTGAGGACATGGAGATTATCTTTACAGCCACAAACAGAAGCTTTGCTGCCCTACAGACACTGCATGGTCCTATTATTAGGCATTGAACACAATGGGTGGTGTCCAACTGTCTAGAAATGTGAAATGCTACCCACAACCCCTAAACACCCCCTCTAAAAAGTAAGCATTCTTTCATCCCACTCTGTTGTCTGTCTGTGTGCCCATTCTCTGTACTGTCCTAGATACTAGTACAGCAAACCTGTAGTGTTGCTTTTTCTTCTACTGATCAAGCTAGGAACGGTAGTCTCCCCTGTTTGTTTTCTTAAACAAGCCTCTCTATTCTTAATTGTATTGTTGTGCCTGAGTTGTCACACACACTAGCTGTCGACCTTGGTGGATCTTGGCAGGGATTCCCCATAGTAACTCGTCCCTTTCTACTGTAGCTGCTATCTAATGAATGACTCACTGCTTCTGATCCTTGTGCTTTGCCAATTAGGTGCCTCGTGAAAGCTAGCTACTACCCTTCAAAAAAATATATAGGGCTCTGTTGGCAGCATATTTCTACAACCATTTTATTTGAAGGTCATCTCACAACGCCACCCACCAGCAGTCTTTCCCTATCAGCCCACATGAAGAAGATAAAGACATGCTCTAGTCTCGACATCTGGATTGGATCACCTGTTTCTCTCAGTGGCCAGCGGAAACTACACTACAGCACCTTACTGGGGCAGGAAGGAGAGATCTCCTGACATTCTTCTGGGCTTTTCTAATATCCTCTAATCTGCACTGTGACTGTCCTCCTAAGCCTGAGGTTGTGTCCCAAATAGGCCTCTGGTCGAAACTAGTGTACTATAAAGGGAAAAGGAGTGCAGATTAGAGGATATTAGAAAAGCCCAGAAGAATCTCAGGAGACTTGTCTAAATTGTTTCATTAAATCTATGAGAATAAGGTTAGTGAAGAGACATTGTGACAGCACAAAGCTACAATAAAGCAATTTCAAATTTTATTGGTCGGATACACATTTAGCAGATGTTATTGCGGGTGTAGCTCCAACATTGCAGTAATATCTAACAATACAAGTAAATCTAAAAAGTTAAAGAATTAAGAAATATAGAAATATTAGCAATGCCAGAGTCAGGACTATAAATATATACAGTACCAGTCAAAGGTTTGGACACACCTACTCATTCAAGGGTTTTTCTTTATTTTTACATTGTAGAATAATAGTGAAGACATCAAAACTATGAAATAACACATATGGAATCATGTAGTAACCAAAAAGGTGTTAAACAAATGAAAATATATTTTATATTTGAGATTATTCAAATAGCCACCCTTTGCCTTGATGACAGCTTTGCACACTCTTGGCATTCTCTCAACCAGCTTCACCTGGAACGCTTTTCCAACATTCTTGAAGGAGTCCCCACATACAGTGGGGAAAAAAAGTATTTAGTCAGCCACCAATTGTGCAAGTTCACCCACTTAAAAAGATGAGAGAGGCCTGTAATTTTCATCATAGGTACACGTCAACTATGACAGACAAATTGAGGGGAAAAAAATCCAGAAAATCACATTGTAGGATTTTTTATGAATTTATTTGCAAATTATGGTGGAAAATAAGTATTTGGTCACCTACAAACAAGCAAGAATTCTGGCTCTCACAGACCTGTAACTTTTTCTTTAAGAGGCTCCTCTGTCCTCCACTCGTTACCTGTATTAATGGCACCTGTTTGAACTTGTTATCAGTATAAAAGACACCTGTCCACAACCTCAAACAGTCACACTCCAAACTCCACTATGGCCAAGACCAAAGAGCCGTCAAAGGACACCAGAAACAAAATTGTAGACCTGCACCAGGCTGGGAAGACTGAATCTGCAATAGGTAAGCAGCTTGGTTTGAAGAAATCAACTGTGGGAGCAATTATTAGGAAATGGAAGACATACAAGACCACTGATAATCTCCCTCGATCTGGGGCTCTACGCAAGATCTCACCCCATGGGGTCAAAATGATCACAAGAACGGTGAGCAAAAATCCCAGAAACACACGGGGGGACATAGTGAATGACCTGCAGAGAGCTGGGACCAAAGTAACAAAGCCTACCATCAGTAACACACTACGCCGCCAGGGACTCAAATCCTGCAGTGCAAGACATGTCCCCCTGCTTAAGCCAGTACATGTCCAGGCTCGTCTGAAGTTTGCTAGAGTGCATTTGAATGATCCAGAAGAGGATTGGGAGAATGTCATATGGTCAGATGAAACCAAAATATAACTTTTTGGTAAAAACTCAACTCGTCGTGTTTGGAGGACAAAGAATGCTGAGTTGCATCCAAAGAACACCATACCTACTGTGAAGCATGGGGGTGGAAACATCATGCTTTGGGGCTGTTTTTCTGCAAAGGGACCAGGACGACCGATCCGTGTAAAGGAAAGAATGAATGGGGCCATGTATCGTGAGATTTTGAGTGAAAACCTCCTTCCATCAGCAAGGGCATTGAAGATGAAACGTGGCTGGGTCTTTCAGCATGACAATGATCCCAAACACACCGCCCGGGCAACGAAGGAGTGGCTTCGTAAGAAGCATTTCAAGGTCCTGGAGTGGCCTAGCCAGTCTCCAGATCTCAACCCCATAGAAAATCTTTGGAGGGAGTTGAAAGTCTGTGTTGCCCAGCGACAGCCCCAAAACATCACTGCTCTAGAGGAGATCTGCATGGAGGAATGGGCCAAAATACCAGCAACAGTGTGAGAAAACCTTGTGAAGACTTACAGAAAACGTTTGACCTGTGTCATTGCCAACAAAGGGTATATAACAAAGTATTGAGAAACTTTTGTTATTGACCAAATACTTATTTTCCACCATAATTTGCAAATAAATTCATAAAAAATCCTACAATGTGATTTTCTGGGAAAAAAAATCTCAATTTGTCTGTCATAGTTGACGTGTACCAATGATGAAAATTACAGGCCTCTCTCATCTTTTTAAGTGGGAGAACTTGCACAATTGGTGGCTGACTAAATACTTTTTTTCCCCACTGTATGCTTAGCACTTGTTGGCTGCTTTTCCTTCATTCTGCTTTCTGACTCATCCCAAACCATCTCAATTGGGTTGAGGTCGGGGGATTGTGGAGGCCAGGTCATCTGATGCAGCACTCCATCAATCTCCTTCTTGGTAAAATAGCACTTACACAGCCTGGAGGTGTGTTGGGTCATTGTCCTGTTGAAAAACAAACGATAGTCCCACTAAGCCCAAACCAGATGGGATGGCGTATCGCTGCAGAATGCTGTGGTAGCCATGCTGGTTAAGAGTGCCTTGAATTCTAAATAAATCCTCCTCAATGCTTTAAGGTGGGAACTACACATGCGTAGATCATCCGATCACCCACATCGCGTCTCACAAAGAACATACATCTCCAATTTGGACACCAGGCCAAAGTACAAACTTCCACTGGTCTAATGTCCATTGCTCATGTTTCTTGGCCTAAGCAGGTCTCTTCTTCTTATTGGTGTCCTTTAGTAGTGGTTTCTTTGCAGCAATTCGACCATGAAGGCCTGAACAGTTGTCGTTGAGATGTGTCTGTGACTTGAACTCTGTGAAGCATTTATTTGGGCTGCAATTTCTGAGGCTGGTAACTCTAATGAACTTATCCTCTGCAGCAGAAGTAACTCTGGGTCTTCCATTCCTGTGGCGGTCCTCATGAGAGCCAGTTTCATCATAGCGCCTGATGGTTTTTGCGACCGCACTTGAAGAAACTTTTAAAGTTCTTGAAATGTTCCGTATTGACTAACCTTCATGTCTTAAAGTAATGAAGGACGGTCGTTTCTCTTTGCTTATTTTAGTTGTTTTTGCCATAATATGGACTTGGTCTTTTACCAAATAGGGCCATCTTCTGTATAGTTAAGAAATTCCACAAATTAACTTTTAAGAAGGCACACCTGTTAATTGAAATGCATTCCAGGTGACTACCTCATGAAGTTGGTTGAGAGAATGCCAAGAGTGTGCAAAGCTGTCATCAAGGCAAAGGGTGGCTATTTGAAGAATCTCAAATATAAAATATATTTTGATTTGTTTAACACTATTTTGTTTACTACATTATTCCATGTGTGTTATTTTATAGTTTTGATGTCTTCACCATTATTCTACAATGTAAAAAATAGTAAAAATAAAGAAAAACCCTTGAATGAGTAGATGTGGCCAAACTTTTGACTGGTAGTATATATATATATATATATATATATATATATATATATATATATATATATATATATATATATAGAGAGAGAGAGAGAGAGAGAATATGTAGGATAGAATAGTATATGTCCAGCAATAGGTAAATACAATAGACCTTGACTAGAATACAGTATTTACACAAGTGGGTAAAACATTATTAAAGTGACCAGTGTTCCATGACTATGTATACTGAATAAAAATATAAATGCAACATGTAAAGTGATGGTCCCATGTTTCATGAGCTGAAATAAAAGATCCCAGATATGTTCCATACTCACAAAAAGCTTATTTCTCTCAAATGTTGTGCACAAATTTGTTTACACCCCTGTTACTGAGCATTTCTCCTTTGCTAAAATAATCCAGCCATCTGACAGGTGTGGCATATCAAGAAGCTGATTAAACAGCATGATCGTTACACAGGTGCATCTTGTGCTGGGAACAATATAAGGCCACTCTAAAATGTGCAGTTTTGTCACACAACAACGTCACAGATGTCTCAAGTTGAGGGAGAATGCAATTGGCATTCTGACTGCAGGAATGTCCACCAGAGCTGTTGCTAGAGAATTGAATGTTAATTTCTCTACCATAAGCCGCCTCCAACGTCATTTTAGAAAATTTGGCAGTACCTCCAACCGGCCTCACAACTGCAAACCACGTATAACCACACCAGCCCAGGACCTCCACATCCGGCTTCTTCATCTGCAGGATCGTCTGAGACCAGCCACCCGGACAGCTGATGAAACTGTGTTTTTTTTTTTACAACCAAAGAATTTCAGCACAAACTGTCAGAAACCGTCTCAGGGAAGCTCATCTGTGGTTTGCTGATGTCAACGTTGTGAACAGAGTGCCCCATGGTGGCGGTGGGGTTATGGTATGGGCAGGCATAAGCTATGGACAACGAACACAATTGCATTTTATCGATGGCAATTTGAATGCACAGAGATACCGTGACGAGATCCTGAGGCCCATTGTCGTGCCATTCATCCGCTGCCATCACCTCATGTTTCACCATGATAATGCAAGGTCGGCCCCACGTCACAAGGATCTGTACACAATTCATGGAAGCTGAAAATGTCCCAGTTCTTCCATGGCCTGCATACTCCCTAGACATGTCACACATTGAGCATATTTGGGATGCTCTGGATCGACGTGTACGACACCGTGTTCCAGTTCCTGCCAATATCCAGCAACTTCGCACAGCCATTGAAGAGTGGGACAACATTCTACAAGCCACAATCGACAGCCTGGTCAACTCTATGTGAGTTTGCATAAGGCAAATGGTGGTCACACCAGATACTGACTGGTTTTCTGATCCACGCCCCTACCTTTTTTTATGGTATCTGTGACCAACACATGCATATCTGTATTCCCAGTCATGTGAAATCCATAGATTAGGGCCTAATTGACTTATTTCAATTGACTGATTTCCTTATATGAACTGTAACTCAGTAAAATCATTGTTCAGGTCAGGGTACTGGGCGGAGGCCGGCTAGTGGTGACTATTTAAAAGTCTATTTAACTATTTAACAGTCTGATGGCTTTGAGATAGAAGCTGTTTTTCAGTCTCTCAGACCCAGTGAGCAAGTACCATTTGTCCCGGACAGCTATCATCTCAGACCCCCAAAAAAATATACATTTCATACAATCCCATAAATAGCACTTTTTGAGTTGTGTTGTGCTCTCCCTGTCTCCAATCTCTCTTCCATCCCCTCCCCCTCCTCTTTTTCTTATTCCGCGGCCCCCTTCTCTTCTCCTGCTCCCACTGTGGGGAAATGTTTTGTGTTTGTGCTCTTTTCTCTTTCAGCCTCAACTCTGCCTGTCACTCCAGAGCAAGGCCATTATGCAAATTACAATAATCAACTCCTCTGAGAAACCATTCAATCTCTGAAGGCCATTCATAGCTGAGTGGCCAGCGGCCCACAGGGGGTGGAGGCCTGGGGATAGTTTAGGGGGGCAGGGGGAGAGTTTCAGTCCTTTCCAAGAACATCAGCTTTAACGTATTCTGAGCACACAAACAGTGCTCAAAGGTCAGCTAGCGGAGACGAGCAGAGCCGAGCGGCGGCCATAGATGTGGTAAAGGAGTCAATGGAACACAGACGTCCCATTGACCAGATTGGTGCACATTCAACAAATCTGATCTAACAAAGGGGATATTCGTCAAATCCGTCATGATTTATGTATTGTAACAGGTCCACAATGTGGTTACTTAAGTCCGATTTGGATAAATGTGGATGTTTTAGCTGCATAACATTTAGAAGTTGTCCCTTTTCAGGTTTAGAAGAAGTGACTGCTAAATGCTAACTCCTGTTCGTATAAGATGGTTAGCATAGCTAGCACAGAAATCGGTGGTGGTAGTCAAATTCGTTTTTAACTGTAATGCAGTTGATTGGTAACGATGACATTAACATGTGTTGGGGTTGACATCCATAAAAGCATTATACTGCTATTTTTACCTCAACATAGTGTGAAATACACATATAAACAATATCCTAAATGTAGGCTAATTTAGCTCGGGGCCAATGAGGAGACTCGGTTTCTTTCCCTCATGGCCTATCCCCCACGCGTTTCCATGGCAATTCCATTGTTTTGGTTGAGTTCGATTGACCTCTTTACTGCATCTATGGGGTTGGGCTGGCCTTGTGTGTCGCACCGCCCGGCCCCCCCAAACCCTCGGCCACCCCCGGCCCATCCGACCACCCCCGGCCCATCCGACCACCCCTGGCCCATCCGATCACCCCCGGCCCATCCGACCACCGCCGGCCCCTCCAACCCCTTGGCCCATCCGACCACCCCCGGCCCATCCGACCACCCCCGGCCCATCCGACCACCCCTGGCCCATCCGACCACCCCTGGCCCATCCGACCCCTTGGCCCCTCCAACCCCTCACCCACCCCAACTGTGCTTCTGTAAAGCTACTGTATGAACTGTGCAGATGTCAAAGCCTAAGCACGCTGGGCATGTCAAAGATCTACATTATCTTGTAACTTGATTAAATAAGGTTGAGGATGTAGATGTGAAGCCTTTGCCCCTTTACATTGATGTTTGGTACAGTTGGAGCGTCAATATCCCCTGATCTTACAAGGGTGCTGAAATGATGTTAACCTCAGGAAGCCTTTGAATATCTCAGCTGAGATTCAGTTGTTGACAGCAGACTTATTTCCTCAACTTTAAGCATTATGACGTCTGTGCCCCCAGAAGGCCTGTGTCCTCATGAGTCTCTGTCACACATATAAACTGGTACAGATATAGCCCTAGCCTACAGTCGAATAATACAGCTTATTGGTCAATTCAAAATACATTACGATTCACTTATTAAAACCACGTAACTTACTAAAGCGAGGCATGTTTAACATTTGATCAGTCATCCAGTACAGTACAGTATGAAAATGTATGCACTCACTAACTGTAAGTCGCTCTGGATAAGAGTGTCTGCTAAATGACTAAGATGTATATTAAAAAATTTACAGTGCTGTGAGAGCGGGAACTGGTTACACAACATCATTCAGTGGGCTCGGTTCAAAACAAGAGACCCTCTCTTTCCCGTTGCACTAGACTCAGGACTTCCAGAAAGAGAAACAGAAACATACATTTGATTAAAGCAGCACATTCCCCAGATTTCTTTCTGCTTAAGTTAGCAGATTTAAACGTTAGGGGGTCGTGTTCTGATCACGCAGCGAATATCCACCCGCATCCACCTCGACCTTGCACCTTCCTGCCCGGCAGCTGTCCATGGAGTGGACCCCCTGCTGCTCCTGCAACCCGCTTATGGCCAACAATGGAGCCAACTAGAGCCATCATACCTGCCCTGATGGGCAACTAACGGCCGGGCAGCTTACAGTCGGCTAGCACCGGAGGGGATGGGAGGTGTGGCAACATGCAGGATGAGGCAGGGGGAACCAGCTAGGGAGTTCCAGGGAGATCGATAGGCTGTAAGTGAATCAGCCTCTGTTCATTAGAGGAGCTGTAAAAGGCCCTAGCTCAGGCTGCTGGAGATAGCTAATAGTCTGGGAGGAAGTTAGCCCTTAGGAATTCTTTACGGCTAGTTTCCGATGCATCTCATAGACTTGGACACAAACACTTCCTCTGTGGGCTCTGTGTGACTTCCAAGTTTTAAAACGGAGAGGATCCTGGTGGAGTGTGGGTAGAGTGAATTACTGACACACAGGTGACCCTCTGTTCTTCAGGCTGTGTTGCTAAGAACACTGCCAAGGCATATGTCAGGTCGTCTGTCTGTCAAGGCATGTGTTAGTAAGTCCTAACTCACAACCATAGATATTGACTTGTCTTGTTAATAGTATTGGTCAGATAGAAAAGCGTGAGAAAGTTTGGAAAAGGCTCTTGGCATTTGGACAGGAACTGACCAGCAACTGCTGTCAGTCAGTTTGGTACATATCGGTCAGTTGTGACATGTGCCCATTTCCTAGAATCACACTGGCGTGATCAGATGTGTTGGAGATTCTGGGGAAGGGAAACTCCAATTATATAAGAAAACTGCCATTTGAATTCTGCCTAATCCTTTTCAGACAAGGTCTTTATTAGCACATTCAGATGTGCCATTAGCTTTCAATTCCAGTTTAACAACGCTCTGCTCAGTCTTCTTGCTAATCATGCTCTGACCCATGGAGAGGGAAGAAGAGTGGAAATTAAAATGGTGTCAGTGTGGAATCCCCTCCCTCTCTCTCGGTCTCTGAAAGAGGAAACGTTGGTCATCTGAGAAACCACATAGGCCTACTTTATCCGTTTCCATTCTAACTGGCATGAGCCTTTTTCTGCCTAAAATCTTCAACTGAGTTCACACACAACAGCTGTTTATAGAAGGCATACAAATTTATTGTCAGTTACACACATGATCACCTTGGAGAGGTTTAGTGCCTTTGATGGGGTGTCACACTGAAAACACTGTGTGTGTGTGCTGTTGTTTAACTATCTTTGTGGGTACCAGAAGTCCTCACAAGGATAGTAAAACAAGGACAATCCGGACACGTGGGGACATTTTGCCGGTCCCCACAATGATTTAGTTTTTTAATTTTAGGCTTAGGGGTTCAGGTTACAATTAGGTTTAGGGTTAGAATTAAGGTTAGGGTTAGGTATAGTTTTAGGGTTAAGGTAAGGTTTAAGGGTAGGGTTATGGTTGGATTTAGGGTTAGGGAAAATATGATTTTGGATGGGAATTAATTATTTGGTCCTCACACAAGGACAGCAATACAAAACTGTGTGTGTGTGTGTGCTTGTGTCTGGTCTGAGAATGTGACCTAACAGGCCCAGCAGCATATTTAGCTGATGAGTGTTTCTACTGATGTAGAATGTAGCTCTCGCTAGGTTGCCCTGCCATTGTGCTACTCGAACATTTCCCCTCTGAATGATGTACGAGATTACAGATTCATCTGAAAATTCTCTCAAACCAACCACTCTTTAAAAACGGGTGTAGGGGAGCCTAGCTATCCACTTCCTCCTCAAACACAAATTCTGACAGATTGGTTATTTTTAGGGGATATTTATGCATACAATTCTCAGGAAGGAAGCTACCACTTCTTATAACAGTTCTCAGAAATCAGTCTGTTACATTCATCTCATACAAATGCAGAGGCAGAGAGGGAAAAAATATGTGGCGTCCTCAATTTGTGCCGTGAGAACCCAGTGGTGGATGTACAATGTATGCACGCATGACTGTAAGTCGCTTTGGATAAAAGTGTCTGCTAAATGGCATATTATTATTATTATTACAGCCGTGGCTGCGGGTTAAGCAGCAAGGCATTTCCATGTAAAAATCTCCATGAGCATGAACATGTGAAGTTCATAGCAGCACATCAAATTTGGTGTAAACCGAAAGCTAAAAGTCTATTTTTGATAAATAATTACATTTTTTCAACCATTTTCCATCCTAAAATTTGGAATAAGCAAAGTCTTTGGTTTCTGGTCAAACAGATGGGAAATGAGTCTTAGAAAACATCTACCAAAAGTCTTAAAAGGTATTAGAAATACAGTGCATTCAGAAAGTATTCACAACCCTTGACTTTTTCCACAATTTGTTGTGTTACAGCCTGAATTTAAAATAGATTAAATATAGATTTTTTTGGCACTGGCCTACACACAATACTTCATAATGCCAAAGTGGAATTATGTTTTTCAAGTTTTGTACAAATTATTTAAAAATGAAAAGCTGAAATGTCTTGAGTCAATAAGTATTCAACCCCTTTGTTATGGCAAGCCTAAATATGTTCATGAGTAACAATGTGCTTAACAAGTCACATGATAAGTAGCATGGACTCGCTGTGTGCAATAATAGTGTTTAACATGATTTCTGAATGATTACCTCATCTCTGTACCCCACACATACAATTATCTGTAAGGTCCCTCAGTCGAGCAGTGAATTTTAAACACAGATTCAACCACAAAGACCAGGGAGGTTTTCCAATGCCTTGCAAAGAAGGGCACCTATTGGTAGATGGGTAAAAATAAAAAAAGCAGACATTGAATATCACTTTGAGCATGGTGAAGTTATTACTTACACTTTAATGGCTGTGATAGGAGAAAACTGAGGATGGATCAACAACATTGTAGTTACCCCACAATACTAACCTAATTGACAGAGTGAAAAGGCAGCATTTACAGAATAAAAATATTCGAAAACATGCCTCCTGTTTGCAACAAGCACTAAAGTAAAACTGCAAAAAATGTGGCAAAGAAATTAACTTTGTCCTGAATACGAAGCGTTATGTTTTAGCCAAATCCAACACATCACTGAGTACCACTTCCCATATTTTCAAGCATGGTGGTGGCTGCATCATGTTATGGGTATGCTTGTCATCGGCAAGGACTAGGGAGTTTATGATAAAAATAAATGGACTAGAGCTAAGCACAGGAAAAATCCTAGAGGAAAACCTGATTCAGTCTGCTTTCCAAACAGATATTGGGAGATTAATTCACCTTTCAGCAGGACAATAACCTAAAACACAAGGCCAAATATACACTGGAGTTGCTTACCAAGACTAAATCGAAAATTCCTGAGTGGCCTAGTTACAGTTTTGACTGAAATCGGCTTAAAAATCAATGGCAAGAGTTGAAAATGGCTGTCTAGCAATGATCAACAACCAAATTGATCGCTGTAATCGCTGCTAATGGTGATTCTAACAAGTATTGACTCAGGGGGTTGAATACTTATCTAATCAAGATAGTGTTTTAGATATATATATATATATATATATATATATATATATATATATACAGTGGGGGAAAAAAGTATTTAGTCAGCCACCAATTGTGCAAGTTCTCCCACTTAAAAAGATGAGAGAGGCCTGTAATTTTCATCATAGGTACACGTCAACTATGACAGACAAAATGAGAAAAAAGATTCCAGAAAATCACATTGTAGGATTTTTAATGAATTTATTTGCAAATTATGGTGGAAAATAAGTATTTGGTCAATAACAAAAGTTTCTCAATACTTTGTTATATACCCTTTGTTGGCAATGACACAGGTCAAACGTTTTCTGTAAGTCTTCACAAGGTTTTCACACACTGTTGCTGGTATTTTGGCCCATTCCTCCATGCAGATCTCCTCTAGAGCAGTGATGTTTTGGGGCTGTCGCTGGGCAACACAGACTTTCAACTCCCTCCAAAGATTTTCTATGGGGTTGAGATCTGGAGACTGGCTAGGCCACTCCAGGACCTTGAAATGCTTCTTACGAAGCCACTCCTTCGTTGTCCGGGCGGTGTGTTTGGGATCATTGTCATGCTGAAAGACCCAGCCACGTTTCATCTTCAATGCCCTTGCTGATGGAAGGAGGTTTTCACTCAAAATCTCACGATACATGGCCCCATTCATTCTTTCCTTTACACGGATCAGTCGTCCTGGTCCCTTTGCAGAAAAACAGCCCCAAAGCATGATGTTTCCACCCCCATGCTTCACAGTAGGTATGGTGTTCTTTGGATGCAACTCAGCATTCTTTGTCCTCCAAACACGACGAGTTGAGTTTTTACCAAAAAGTTATATTTTGGTTTCATCTGACCATATGACATTCTCCCAATTATTTCCTAATAATTGCTCCCACAGTTGATTTCTTCAAACCAAGCTGCTTACCTATTGCAGATTCAGTCTTCCCATCCTGGTGCAGGTCTACAATTTTGTTTCTGGTGTCCTTTGACAGCTCTTTGGTCTTGGCCATAGTGGAGTTTGGAGTGTGACTGTTTGAGGTTGTGGACAGGTGTCTTTTATACTGATAACAAGTTCAATTATTAATACAGGTAACGAGTGGAGGACAGAGGAGCCTCTTAAAGAAGAAGTTACAGGTCTGTGAAAGCCAGAAATCTTGCTTGTTTGTAGGTGACCAAATACTTATTTTCCACCATAATTTGCAAATAAATTCATTAAAAATCCTACAATGTGATTTTCTGGATTTTTTTTACAGGCCTCTCTCATCTTTTTAAGTGGGAGAACTTGCACAATTGGTGGCTGACTAAATACTTTTTTCCCCCACTGTATATATATATATATATATACATACATACACACATACACACACACACACACACACACTTCTTTTTTTTTCTTTTTTTTATTACAAATGTTAGATGTTTTATTTATTTTTACTTTGACCGAGTATTTTGTGTAGATTGTTGACAAAATTACAATGAAATCAATTTTAATCCCACTTTTTTGTGTTTCTTCCATTTGCGAATAATCGCACCAAGCTGCTTGGCGGTGGCCTTGTAGCCCATTACAGCCTTGTGTGTAGGTCTACAATCTTGTCCCTGACATCCTTGGAGAGCTCTTTGGTCTTGGCCATGGTGGAGAGTTTGGAATCTGATTGATTGCTTCTGTGGACTCCCTTTAAGAGTGTGCTCCTAATCTCAGCTCATTACCTGTATAAAAGACACCTGGGAGCCAAAAATCTTTCTGATTGAGAGGGGGTCAAATACTTATTTCCCTCATTAAAATGCAAATCAATTTATAACATTTTTGACATGCGTTTTTCTGGATTTTTTTGTTTTTATTCTGTCTCTCACTGTTCAAATAAACCTACCATTAAAATTATAGACTGATCATCTCTTTGTCAGTGGGCAAACGTACAAAATCAGCAGGGGATCAAATACTTTTTTCCCTCAATGTATATTTTGTTTTGCAGAAATTATTTGCCTTCTGTAAGCTTAATAAATATTGGCTAGTGTCTTGTCATTCTGTTACCAAGAACCCACATACCCTTAAGATATTTTCACATTTCTCTCCCTCATGACGGAGGATAATGAAAGTTCACAGAAGTAACAAGTAAAGGTAGACCTACCATTTAGTTAGTGTTTTCACTGATAACAATTTGGGTTATGATTTATTAAGTGATTAAAACGTGTGATTACCAAATCAGTAACAGAATGACTGCAACTGAATTGGCTACAATGGGAATTCATAGTAGTCACAAACTTTGGATCACCTGCTACTGTCCTCCCTTCCACTGGCATACTGTTATGTTCAGCTCATAACTGTTTTCTTTTTCTTTCTGTCATCTGGTGGTTAAACCAAGAGTGTTGAGTCTGGACAAACCACTTTCTCTCTCCCTCCCTCTTAAAAATCAAGGTGTCATATCATAGCTTACAACACATTCTTTCCCCAGACATCTTTGTATCTTAATTCGGAGTAGATATTTAACTGAGGTTTTGGAAAATGTGGTCACAAAAAACTGAGGGAGATTTTACAGTCATTCTGTTACCAAACTTTACATCTGCACTGTTCTTCGAGTAAATGTGTATTTCTAAAATGTTCAGTGGAAATTATTTTAATAGTCCTTGTGTATAGAGTTGTATGGTTTGTTTAACTTTAAAATCAATGGTCTTTGTTTGGCATACTTTTAAAGTAGCGACATTCTATTAAAGTGGAATTGACCAGCAGTAAACAGGATATTGTCTTGAGCCTGAGAGCACTTGACACGGTTTCCCCACCAGGCTCAGGTCGAATGCAATATTCACTACATCTAGTCTGCGACAAGTCAGATCTTCACCTTTACACATGCATTTAACAGAGGTGCAATAATGCATTTTTCACGCAGAAAAGGAAAGATAAAATGCAGAAGAAATATCTTGCTGCATTTTGTAAACGCAGTTCGCTCTAAATCATGAATTAAAAAATGTAAATGTTGTGCTTCAGTTGCACTTCTCCACTCACTCGGATGAGATATGTTTGCTCGTCTTGACCAATCTAATTTCCACATTCGCAAACGAGTATTCGATCTGCAGACAGCGCTCTGACTGCGGATACTTTACTTTTCTCCGATTGTAAATTAAAATGCAAGATTAACTTCAAGCAAAACAGTAGGAAATGCAGCTGGCTACGCTCTATGATAAACATGAGAAATCTGATGGCCATGCATTGTCTTTGCAAAAAATACCTTGTTCTTTCATTGTAAGCTTTCCTACAAAAGGCTGAAGATGTAACAACATGCGTTTCCCAAAACACCACAGAGAGAGAACGGTCGCTAAGTGTGTCGTTGGAGGCTGATGGGATCGAAAGGGAGCGCTTCTCTCAAATCAAATCAAATCAAATGTTATTGGTCACATGCGCCGAATACAACAGGTGCAGACATTACAGTGAAATGCTTACTTACAGCCCTTAACCAACAGTGCATTTATTTTTAACAAAAAAAGTAAAAAAGTAAAAATTAAACGCTGTAATCGGATCAGCTTCCTCCATTCAAATATTTCCTGAACATTATAATTATTTCACAATACTGACGACGGATCAGCTCCTAGAGAGATATTACCATCTACGGCTGCAAATATTGAGGGGCTTATTCTAATGCTTACCCAATAAAAACTTTGCCTTAAGATGCTTTTGGGAAACCAGGCCCATGTGGATTATTTTACTCTTCACTCGTGTAGTAGGCTATATCCGTAGTAGGCTATATTATAGCAAGCTATAATGTAGCATAAATCAAGTGTATTGCTATTGAATCGCGCATAGGGAACTCGGAAAGCGGAGGTTTTAAAATATGAACATGAGACTCACATCCTTTTGAAAATATAGATTGCTATTATTTTCTGTGAATATCATGAAAGAAGATAGTCCCAATTTAACACCCAACACCTGCTCCCCACGAGGAGTAGAATCTACGCCCAGGTGTAGCTCATAGAAGGGGTTACGCCCAGGTGTAGCTCATAGAAGGGATTACGCCCAGGTGTAGCTCATAGAAGGGATTACGCCCAGGTGTAGCTCATAGAAGGGATTACGCCCAGGTGTAGCTCATAGAAGGGATTACGCCCAGGTGTAGCTCATAGAAGGGATTACGCCCAGGTGTAGCTCATAGAAGGGATTACGCCCAGGTGTAGCTCATAGAAGGGATTACGCCCAGGTGTAGCTCATAGAAGGGATTACGCCCAGGCGTAGCTCATAGAAGGGATTACGCCCAGGTGTAGCTCATAGAAGGGATTACGCCCAGGTGTAGCTCATAGAAGGGATTACGCCCAGGTGTAGCTCATAGAAGGGATTACGCCCAGGTGTAGCTCATAGAAGGGATTACGCCCAGGCGTAGCTCATAGAAGGGATTACGCCCAGGCGTAGCTCATAGAAGGGATTACGCCCAGGTGGTGCAACAGGTATCATTTTAGGTCTGCCGTAGAGTTACGTCCCACTTACGACCACCAGGTGCAACTGGCCCCAGAGGATGACCCCTTGAAGCCAATGATGATAACCCAATGAAAAGGCTTTTAGGCTACCACCTTTGCTTGTCAAGTATGACTGTGGGGAGTTTTATGAAAACCATTTTGCTAGATCATCTGCCAAGGTCCAGAAGCCAAGGCTAGCTGTGTCGCTACATGCTGGGGACTGCTAAACTGAACTACAGGGGACTGTAGTGGGAACGAGTCAGACTTGGCCCAGTGCTGAAATCACAGTCAGTAACCACAAGAATGTAACAGCTTCTGTTATTATCCCTGGAGGAGAAAACAACATGCTCTTCCCACTCCCTCACCACTACAGAATACATCAAATATGAAAAAAACTGCCAGGTTTGTAGATGCTGACATGAACTCTGAAATAATAAAAGGAACCATTAGAGCTTTTACAATCAACAACCTTCAAAAGCAGATGGAGCACGAGAGTGTACTATTCTGTGAAGTGGGGCAGCTACCAAAGTTCATAAGCACAAATACACTACACACATTCTGTACGGAGAGACCATGGTTAGTGTTATTACAGGGCCATAAATGCTTGCGCTCCGTTCCTCTCATTTGGTTGTGAGCTAAGGGCGGGTTACCCAAAGCAAAGGAAAGCCAAGCATGCATTTTAACAGAGCAGAGTGCAGAAAGCATGTCTGTTGTCGGTACGGGAGGTGGTGCAGGGTTTTGTCTAGAAGGGATACAGCTTTTGTCTAAATTGACTTTTCGTTGCAGAGTTTGGAGAATTTACACAGCAGATTAGGAAAAGAGTTGGCAAAATTGCAAAAAAACATATTTTTACATCAAATTTGACAAAAGCTGTATCCCCCCGACAAGGCCTGACATTTTCACAGCCCCTGGCTACATTTGGCACCATCACCATAAAAACGTTGACTGAGGGAAGTTATGGAGAGAAGAAAATACTTTTCAAACAACTCTGCCTCTAGAACAGGTTGAACGTAGACATGAATTCAGGGTTCCAATGAAAGGGGGAAAGAAAACAAGTCTGACAGAAGGGAATTGAAGGGGAAAGCACTTAACACACTACAGGCTTATTTTTGGATTGCAGCGTATCCTTATTTAATTTGGACATAGATTTTTGTTTCCTCTATGCGCGTCCAATTCAAATACACAGTGGATAAAGACTAAAAACAGTTCCTAAATTGCTTACATTCCAAAATGACTCTCTGACAACTGTCACAGAGCATGTTCGGTAGAGGCCCATGAATGCTGTAGTATTCCAGTCTACTCTCAACAGTGGCTGTCTAGAGAGCGGCAGAAGCCTGAGGACTGGACATCTTGCGGCATTTGAAGTTGTGCATCGATATCGTTAAGAGCTCGTCTTTAGCGGCTCAGGTTACACAAGCAGCACTGATAGAGCAACAGGAGATACTCTGTTCTGAAGTCTCTCCATAACACCTCATGGCTACCCTTCCCCAATATAGTTAAGGTAACACTTCTGTCAATATGAAGTGCTTTGAGAGGCTAGTTAAGGATCATATCACCTCCACCTTACCCGACACCCTAGACCCACTGCAATTTGCATACCACCCAAATATATCCAGAGAGGATGATATTGCCATCCCACTGCACACTGCCCTATCCCATCTGGACAAGAGGAATACCTATGTAAGAATGCTGTTAATTGAATACAGCTCAGCCTTCAACACCATAGTACCCTCCCATTAAGCTTGGTGGTGAAGGTAGGCAACAACACCTCCACTACGCTGATCCTCAACACGGGGGCCCCACAAGGGTGCGTGCTCAGCCCCCTCATGTACTCCCTGTTCACCCATGACTGCGTGGCCACGCACGCCTCCAACTCAATCAAGGTTGCAGACAACAAAACAGTGGTTGGTCTGATTGCCAACAACAACGAGACAGCCTACAGGGAGGAGGTGAGGGCCCTGGCGGAGTGGTGCCAGGCAAATAACCTCTCTCTCAACGTCAACAAAACAAAGGAGCAGATTGTGGACTTCAGGAAACAGCAGTGGGAGCACTCTCCCATCCACATCGACAGGGCCACAGTGGAGAAGGTAAAAAGCTTCAAGTTCCTCGGCGTACACGTCACTGACAAACTGAAATGGTCCACCCACACAGACAGTGTGGTGAAGAAGGTGCAACAGCGTCTCTTCAACCTCAGGAGGCTGAAGAAATTTGGCTTGGCCCCTAAGACCCTCACACACTTTTACAGATGCACCACTGAGAGCAACCTGTCGGGCTGTATCACTGCCTGGTACGGCAACTGCCCAACGCATCACCGGGGGCACACTGCCTGCCCGCCAGGACATCTATACCACCCGGTGTCACAGGAAGGCCAAAAAGATCATCAAGGACCTCAGCCACCCAAGCCACACCCCGCTATCATCCAGAAGGCAGGTGCATCAAAGCTGGGACAGAGATACTGAAAAACAGCTTTTATCTCAAGGCCATGTTAAATATCCATCACTAGCCAGCCTCCACCTAGTACCCTGCCCTGAACTTAGTCCCTGTCACTAGCCGGCTACCACCCGGTTACTCAACTCTGCACCTTAGAGGCTGCTGTCTAAGTATATAGACATGGAACACTGGTCACTTCAATAATGTTTACATACTGTTTTACCCATTTCATATGGTATACTGTATTCTAGTCAAGTCCATCCTATTCAACTATTGCTATACTATTCTATCCTATGTATTCTTCAGATATACTACATATTCTATCCACACTGTCCATATTGTCTATACATCCCATCCCACACACACACACTCTCCGGTTTCCAACGTTACACGTCCTAATATTACTATATTTCTCAATTACATTATTTTACTTTTAGATTTGTGTGTATTGTTGTGTATTTTAGATATTACTGCATTGTTGGAGCTAGGAACACAAGCATTGTGCTACACCCGCAACAACATCTGCTAAATATGTGTATGCGATCAATAAAATTTGATTTGATTTGAGAGGAGTGTGAGGGGCTGAGTTAGTGCTATCTGGGATCCTTGGGACTGCCCTACCCTAAACCTTATAAATGTAAACTTCAATTGGGTGTCGTCAGAGTTGGGACGTCCCAAGGATTCCGTTCAGACTTTTCCGACTGGGATGGGGAGGAAGGAGAGGGCAAGTCACAACAAGCACAGCAGTAGATATGAGCAAAACATAACGCAAAAGCAACATGCCAGAGATCTTACTATACAGACTCAGGACAGACGTCCCGGCTGCAACGGCATTTGCACACTGTGGTGTGAAGTGAGGGGTGTGAAAGCCTTTTGAATCCAACAATAGCATCAGACCATCACAGTTTCCCCCACCTCTGTGCAATCACAATACATTTTAGTCATTTAGCAGACACTCTTACACTCTTATTGTAAGTCGCTCTGGATAAGAGCATCTGCTAAATGACGTAAATGTAAAATGTAAATGTCAGAGGTTGGATGGATGAGCTATAGGAGATGAGGCCTATATTTATTTTTAAGGGAAGACTGTCTTTATTTCATTAGGGGTAAATGTAGTCACAGGTTTGCCATTAGAAGAGTAGAGAGCATCGCCTAGAGTCCTTAGGCAACCAAGTGAAGGAAGGACCATGATCTGACCTCCGGTTTGTGAACACTGGTTGACCTGCTGTGGCACAAACAGCGACAAAAGATCATACACCTAGCTGAAACAAAAGGGCCCTTTCACCCAAACCTTTAGAATCAGCCAAATCCAACCTGACCCTTTTAAAGTCTTTAACAAGGTTTGCAAATGTAAAAGGTTTCCTCTACCTAACGTATTCAGAACCATTGCTGTTGCTGGACAAAACTCCACCTGAGTTTCCCCTGGACAGTTCCCTGGGTGTGTTCTGTCCTTTATTTTGACAAAGTCCTGCCGGACATCAAACGTGAAACTATTCACACCCCTTGACCTTTTCCACATTTTGTTGTGTTACATGATGACCAAACCGTCTCCGCGCGTTGAGTTTGTCTATCTCCACCAGACGCGATCAGTACACGTAGGTTGAAATATCAAAACCAACTATATTCATTTGGGGACAGGTCAAAACACATATGAAAAATTAATGGACATTTAGCTAGCTAGCTTGCTGTTGCTAGCAAATTTGTCCTGGGATATAAGCATTGGGTTGTTATTTTACCTGAAATGCACAAGGTCCTTTTTTTTGCTGGATCTTTGTAGAATTTTGACCCATTTTGAGTCACACACAATCGTGTTCTCTACTCCGACAATTAATCCACAGATAAAAGGGGAAACCTAGTTAGGTTCTAGTAATCTCTCCTCATTCAGTCTTCTTCTTCTTCTGTGGATTTCATATGGAGATTGGCAACCAACTTTAAGGTGCATTACCGCCACCAACTGGACTCGCGTGTGGACCTATTTCATCTTTCAAATCACCCCCATGGGTATATGCTCTTAAAAACCAATGAGGAGATGGGAGAGGTGGGATTTGCAACACGTTCTATAAATTCAATTTTAGCGCCTGGTTCCGCAGATGCTTGTTGATGCGCACGAGCAGTTTGGATGAAATGATTGAATAACATTCGGAAAGTATTCTGACCCCTCGACTTTTTCCACATTTTGTTACGTTACAGCCTTATTCTAAAATGGATTAAATTGTTTTTTCCCCTTCATCAATCTACACACAATACCCCATAATGACAAAGCAAAAACAGGTTTTTAGAAATTCTTGCAAATGTATAAAAAAACAACTGAAATATCACATTTACATAAGTATTCAGACCCTTTCCTCAGTACTTTGTTGAAGCACCTTTGGCTGCGATTACAGCCTCAAGTCTTCTTGGGTATGACGCTAGAAGCTTGGCACACCTGTATTTGGGAAGTTTCTCCCATTCTTCTCTGCAGATCCTCTCAAGCTCTGTCAGGTTGGATGGGAAGCATCGCTGCATAGCTATTTTCAGGTCTCTCCAGAGATGTTCGATCGGGTTCAAGTCTGGGCTCTGGCTGGGCCACTCATGGACATTCAGAGACTTTTCCCGATGCCATTCCTGCGTTGTCTTGGCTGTGTGCTTAGGGTTGTTGTCCTGTTGGAAGGTGAACTTTCACCCCGGTCCTGAGCGCTCTGGAGCATGTTTTCATCAAGGATCTCTCTGTACTTTGCTCCGTTCATCTTTCCCTCGATCCTGACTAGTCTCCTAGTCCCTGCCACTGTACATTTATTTTGCAACGCTCGTGCACACAACGCGGGAGGTGTGGTCAGCATGTTACAAAGTGGGATCAAAATTGATATAATTGTAATTTTTGTCAACGAGCTACACAAAACACGAATGTCAAAGTAGAAGAAAAATTATAATATTTGTAAAATATTTATGAAAAATAAAAAAACACTCATATCCCTTGATTAGATAAGTATTCACAACCTTGAGTCAATACTATGTAGAAGCACCTTTGGCAGCGATTACAGCTGTGAGTCTTTCCGGGTAAGTCTCAAAGAGCTTTCCACACCTGGATTGCGCAACATTTGCACATTATTCTTTTCAAAATTCTTCAAGCTCTCAAATTTGTTGTTGATCGTCGCTAGACAACCATTTTCAGGTCTTGCAATAGATTTTCAAGTAGATTTAATTCAAAACTAACTCAGCCACTGGGGAACATTCACTGCCTTCTTGGTAAGGAACTCCAATGTAGCTCTGGCATTTTAGGTTATTGTCCTGCTGAAAGGTGAATTCATCTCCCAGTGTCTGGTAGGAAGCAGACTGTTGTATTGGATTTGCCCCCAAACATAAAACTTTGTATTCAAGACAAAAAGTGAATTGCTTTGACACAATTTCTGAAGTATTACTTTAGTAACGTATTGCAAACAGGATGTATGTATGGGAATATTTTTATTCTGTACAAACTTCCTTCTTTTCACTCTGTAAATTGGGTTAGTTCTCCTTTCACAGCCTCATGGTGTTTTCCCTGAGCGGTTTCCTTCCTCTCCGGTGTAACTGAGTTAGGAAGGACGCCTGTATCTTTGCAGTGACAGGGTGTATTGATACACCATCCAAAGTGTAATTAATAACTTCACCATGCTCAAAGGGATATTCAATGTCTGCTTTTTTATTTTTACCCATCTACCAATCGGTGCCCTTCTTTGCGAGGCATTGGAAAACCTCCTTGGTCTTTGTGGCTGAATCTGTGTTTGAAGTTCACTGCTCAACTGATGGACCAGATAATTGTATGTGTAGGGTACATAGATGAGGTAGACATTAAAACATCCTGTTAAGACTATTATTAAACAGAGTGAGTCAATGCAATTTATTATTTGTCTTAAGGACATTTTAACTCCTGAAATTATTTAGGCTTGTCATAACAAAGGGGTTGAATACGTATTGACTCAAGACATTTCAGATTTTAATTTTGTATTATTTAGTAAAAAAAAAAAAAAAAAAAAAAAGTTCTAACTGTACTTTTTCAATGTAGAGCCAGTCCTGTCCTGCTCAACCTGTATCAGATAGCTCCTTTGTCCCACCCCCCACACACGCGGAGACCGGCTCAATCGGTGCCTCCAGTGATACTATCTCTTTCATCTTTACCCAACGCTTAGGTTTACCTCCACTGTACTCATATCCTTCCATATCCTTGTCTGTACATAATGCCCTGAATCTTTTCTACAACGCCCGGAAATCTGCCCCTTTTTTTCTCTGGGGGGCAGATTTTTCCCAACGCACTAGAAGACCAGTTCTTAAAGCCTTTAGCCGTATCCTTATTCTACTCCTCCTCTGTTCCTCTGGTGATGTAGAGGTTAACCCAGGCCCTGTAGCCCCCAGTATCACTCCTGCTCCCCAGCCGCTATCATTTGTTGACTTCTGTAACCGCAAAAGCCTTGGTTTCTTGCATGTTAACATCAGAAGCCTCCTCCCTAAGTTTGAGTTATTCACTGCGTTAGCACACTCCGCCAACTCTGATGTTCTAGCAGTGTCTGAATCCTGGTTTAGGAAGGCCACCAAAGATTCTGAAATGTCCATTCCCAACTACAACATTTTCCGTCTAGATAGATCTGCCAAAGGGGGCGGAATTGCAATCTACTGTAGAGATAGCCTGCAGAGCTCTATCATACTATCCAGGTCTGTGCCCAAACAGTTTGAGCTTCTACTTCTAAAAATCCACCTTTCCAGAAATAAGTCTCTCACTGTTGCCGCTTGCTACAGACCCCCCTCAGCCCCCAGCTGTGCCCTGAACACCATATGTGAATTGATTGCCCCCCATCTATCCTCAGAGTTCGTATTGCTTGGTGACCTAAACTGGGATATGCTTAACACCCCGGCCATCCTACAATCTAAACTAGATGCCCTCAATCTCACACAAATTATCAAGGAACCTACCAGGTACAACCCTAAATCCGTTAACATGGGCACCCTAATAGATATCATCCTGACTAATTTACCCTCTAAATACCCCTCCGCTGTCTTCAACCAGGATCTCAGCGATCACTGCCTCATTGCCTGCGTCCGTGGTCAAACGACCACCCCTCATCACTGTCAAACGCTCCCTAAAACACTTCAGCGAGCAGGCCTTTCTAATAGACCTGGCCCGGGCATCCTGGATGGATATTGACCTCATTCCGTCAGTAGAGGATGCCTGGTTGTTCTTTAAAAGTGTTAAATAAGCATGCCCCATTCAAAAAATGCAGAACTAAGAACAGATATAGCCCCTGGTTCACCCCAGACTTGACTGCCCTTGACCAGCACAAAAACATCCTGTGGCGTACTGCATTAGCATCGAACAGCCCCCACGACATGCAACTTTTCAGGGAAGTCAGGAACCGATATACACAATCAGTTAGGATAGCAAAGGCTAACTTTTTCAAACAGAAATTTGCATCCTGTAGCACTAACTCCAAAAAGTTTTGGGACACTGTAAAGTCCATGGAAATTAAAACACCTCCTCCCAGCTGCCCACTGCACTGAGGCTAGGAAACACTGTCACTACCGATAAATCTACGATAATCGAACATTTCAACAAGCATTTTGCTACGGCTGGCCATGCTTTCCACCTGGCTACGCCTACCCCGGCCACCAGCACTGCACCCTCCGCTGCAACTTGCCCATGCCCCCCACGCTTCTCCTTCACCCAAATTCAGATAGCTGATGTTCTGAAAGAGCTGCAAAATCTGGACCCCTACAAATCAGCTGGGCTAGACAATCTGGACCCTTTCGTTCTAAATTAGCCGGCGAAAATGTCGCAACCCCATTACCAGCCTGTTCAACCTCTCTTTCGTATCGTCTGAGATCCCCAGAGATTTGAAAGCTGCCGCGGTCATCCCCCTCTTCAAAAGGGGGTGACACTCTAGATCCAAACTGTTACAGACCTATATCCATCCTGCCCTGCCTTTCGAAAGTTTTTGAAAGCCAAGTTAACAAACAGATCACAGACCATTTTGAATCCCACCGTACCTTCTCCGCTATGCAATCTGGTTTCCGAGCTGGTCATGGGTGTATCTCAGCCACGCTCAAGGTCCTAAACGATATTATAACCGCGATCGATAAAAGACAGTACTGTGCAGCCGTCTTCATTGACTTGGCCAAGGCTTTTGACTCTGTCAATCACTGCATTCTTATTGGCAGACTAAATAGCCTTGGTTTCTCAAATGACTGCCTCGCCTGGTTCACCAACTACATCTCAGATAGAGTTCAATGTGTCAAATCAGAGGGCCTGTTGTCTGGACCTCTGGCAGTCTCTATGGGGGTGCCACAGGGTTCAATTCTCGGGCCGACTCTATTCTCTGTGTATATCAATGATGTCGCTCTTGCTGCTGGTGACTCTCAGATCCACCTCTATGCAGACGACACCATTTTGTATACATCTGGCCTTTCATTGGACATTGTGTTAACAAACCTCCAAACGAGATTCAATGCCATACAACACTCCTTCCGTGGCCTCCAACTGCTCTTAAACACTAGTAAAACTAAATGCATGCTCTTCAATCGAACGCTGCTTACACCCGCCTACCCGACTAGAATCACTACTCTTGGCGGGTTTGACTTAGAATATGTGGACAACTACAAATACCTAGGTGTCTGGTTAGACCGTAAACTCTCCTTCCAGACTCACATTAAGCATCTCCAATCCAAAGTTAAATCTAGAATTGGCTTCCTATTTCGGCTACTAGCTTGGCACACCTGTTTTGGGGAGTTTCTCCCATTCTTCTCTGCAGATCCTCTCAGGCTCTGTCAGTTTGGATGGGGAACGTTGTTGCACAGCTATTTTCAGGTCTCTCCAGAGATGTTAGATCGAGTTCAAGTTCGGGCTCTGGCTGGGCCACTCAAGGACAATCAGAGACTTGTCCCGAAGCCACTCCTGCGTTGTCTTGGCTGTGTGCTTACGGTCATTGTCCTGTTGGAAGGTGAACCTTCACCCCAGTCTGAGGTCCTGATCATCAAGGATCTCTCTGTACTTTGCTCCGTTCATCTTTCCCTTGATCCTGACTAGTCTCCCAGTCTGTGCCGATGAAAAACATCCCCACAACATGATGCTGCCACCACCATGCTTCACTGTAGGGATGGTGCCTGTTTTCCTCCAGACGTGATGCTTGGCATTCAGGCCAAAGAGTTCAATCTTGGTTTCATCAGACCAGAGAATCTTGTTTCTCATGGTCTGAGAGTCCTTTAGCTGCCTTTTGGCATACTCCAAGCGGGCTGTCATGTGCGTTTTACTGAGGAGTGGCTTCCGTCTGGCAACTCTAATCAAATCAAAATGTATTGGCCACATGCGCCGAATACAACAGGTGCAGACATTACAGTGAAATGCTTACTTACAGCCCTTAACCAAAAGTGCATTTATTTTTTATAAAAAAGTAAAATAAAACAACAACAAAAAAGTGTTGAGAAAAAAAGAGCAGAAGTAAAATAAAATAACAGTAGGGAGGCTATACAGTGGGGGAAAAAAGTATTTAGTCAGCCACCAATTGTGCAAGTTCTCCCACTTAAAAAGATGAGAGAGGCCTGTAATTTTCATCATAGGTACAAGTCAACAAGGACAGACAAAATGAGGAAAAAAAATCCAGAAAATCACATTGTAGGATTTTTAATGAATTTATTTGCAAATTATGGTGGAAAATAAGTATTTGGTCAATAACAAAAGTTTCTCAATACTTTGTTATATACCCTTTGTTGGCAATGACACAGGTCAAACGTTTTCTGTAAGTCTTCACAAGGTTGTCACACACTGTTGCTGGTATTTTGGCCCATTCCTCCATGCAGATCTCCTCTAGAGCAGTGATGTTTTGGGGCTGTCGCTGGGAAACACAGACTTTCAACTCCCTCCAAAGATTTTCTATGGGGTTGAGATCTGGAGACTGGCTAGGCCACTCCAGGACCTTGAAATGCTTCGTACGAAGCCACTCCTTCGTTGCCCTGGCGGTGTGTTTGGGATCATTGTCATGCTGAAAGACCCAGCCACGTTTCATCTTCAATGCCCTTGCTGACGGAAGGAGGTTTTCACTCAAAATCTCACGATACATGGCCCCATTCATTCTTTCCTTTCATTCTTTCCTCACGTCCTGGTCCCTTTGCAGAAAAACAGCCCCAAAGCATGATGTTTCCACCCCCATGCTTCACAGTAGGTATGGTGTTCTTTGGATGCAACTCAGCATTCTTTGTCCTCCAAACACGACGAGTTGAGTTTTTACCAAAAAGTTTTATTTTGGTTTCATATGACATTCTCCCAATCCTCTTCTGGATCATCCAAATGCACTCTAGCAAACTTCAGACGGGCCTGGACATGTACTGGCTTAAGCAGGGGGACACGTCTTGCACTGCAGGATTTGAGTCCCTGGCGGCGTAGTGTGTTACTGATGGTAGGCTTTGTTACTTTGGTCCCAGCTCTCTGCAGGTCATTCACTAGGTCCCCCCGTGTGGTTCTGGGATTTTTGCTCACCGTTCTTGTGGTCATTTTGACCCCACGGGGTGAGATCTTGCGTGGAGCCCCAGATCGAGGGAGATTATCAGTGGTCTTGTATGTCTTCCATTTCCTAATAATTGCTCCCACAGTTGATTTCTTCAAACCAAGCTGCTTACCTATTGCAGATTCAGTCTTCCCAGCCTGGTGCAGGTCTACAATTTCGTTTCTGGTGTCCTTTGACAGCTCTTTGGTCTTCGCCATAGTGGAGTTTGGAGTGTGACTGTTTGAGGTTGTGAACAGGTGTCTTTTATACTGATAACAAGTTCAAACAGGTGCCATTAATACAGGTAACAAGTGGAGGACAGAGGAGCCTCTTAAAGAAGAAGTTACAGGTCTGTGAGAGCCAGAAATCTTGCTTGTTTGTAGGTGACCAAATACTTATTTTCCACCATAATTTGCAAATAAATTCATAAAAAATCCTACAATGTGATTTTCTGGATTTTTTTTCTCAATTTGTCTGTCATAGTTGACGTGTACCTATGATGAAAATTACAGGCCTCTCTCATCTTTTTAAGTGGGAGAACTTGCACATTTGGTGGCTGACTAAATACTTTTTTTCCCCACTGTATATACAAGGGGGCACCGGTGCAGAGTCAATGTGCGGGGGCACCGGCTAGTTGAGGTAGTTGAAGTAATATGTACATGTGGGTAGAGTTAAAGTGACTATGCATAAATAATTAACAGAGTAGCATTAAAGGCCTGATTGGTAGAGTGCTGCAGAGATGGTTGTCCTTCTGGAAGGTTATCCCATCTCCACAGAGGAACTCTAGAGCTCTGTCAGAGTGACCATTGGGTTCTTGGTCACCTCCCTGACCAAGGCCCTTCTCCCCCAATTGCGCAGTTTGGCCGGGCGGCCAGCTCTGGGAAGAGTCTTGGTGGTTCCAATTTTCTTCCATTTAAGAATGATGGAGGCCACTGTGTTCTTGGGGACCTTCAATGCTGCAGAATTTTTTTGGTACCCTTCCCCACATCTGTGCCACGACACAATTCTGTCTCGGAGCTATACAGACAATTCCTTCGACCTCATGGCTTGGTTTTTGCTCTGACATGCACTGTCAACTGTGGGACCTTATATAGACAGGTGTGTGCCTTTCCAAATCATGTCCAATCAATTGAATTTACCACAGGTGGACTACAATCAAGTTGTAGAAACATCTCAAGGATGATCAATAGAAACAGGATGCACCTCAGCTCAATTTCGAGTCCCATAGCAAAGGGTCTGAATACTTATGTATATAAAGTATTTCTAATTTTTTTAAACCCCTTTTCACTTTGTCATTATGGGGTATTGTGTGTAGATTGATGAGGGGGAAAAAACGATTTAATCAATTTCAGAATAAGGCAGTAACGTAACAAAATGTGGAAAACGTGAAGGGGTCTGAACACTTTCTGAATGCACTTGTAGGCTGCATCTCAAATGGCACCCTATTTCCTATTTAAACGCACTACTTTTGACCAGGGCCATTAGGGTGTAATTTGTGATACAGCCACAGCCTGCTATCCAACTCAATGTTGATTACAGCACAACGGCTTCAGAAAGAGGAACCACCCTCTGTAAATCAAGTCTAAGCTTAACCATGTTCTGTGGTCTCTTTTCATGTGGAATCTCATGGCTACACTTCATTTTGCGTTCTGATGCACAATAACAGGAATGGAAGAAAGCTCCTTCTCACTCTATTTTGGTTTTCATACGCATGGATGGTGACATACCCTCTTCTTCCCCCAGTTGTTAGTCCAGCATTAGGCCTTAACCATCCCTATACAGTAATCACCACAGATCATGCTAATCCTTTATTGTTCTTACCTGTTATTTTCTAAGCCACAGCAAACTCAGCCAAGACCCAGAGCACCGCTATGTTACGGCAGGCAGCCCCCAGGGCCCGTAATCTCTTAATCTGACCTGGATGATGTGAGGATGTTTGAGTCACACTGTCCGTAGTGCCCAATGTGAACCCTCACAGCTGGAGCAGATCACCTTCCTATGGCCTAGCATAGGCGCAGCGGTCTAAGGCACTGCATCTCAGTGCTTGAGGCGTCACTACAGACCCCCTGGTTCGATTCCAGGCTGTATCACAACCGGCCGTGATAGGGCGGCGCACAATTGGCCCAGCGTCGTCCAGGTTTGGCCGGTGTAGGCCATCATTGTAAATAAGAATTTGTTCTTAACTGACTTGCCTAGTTAAATAAAGGGTAAATAAAAATTGAATAAAAAAAATAGTGGGCAGTTGGCGTAGCTGGGCAACAGGCATCCCCAACATGCTCAGTAGAACCAATGGATGGGGGTTGACTAAAATTGTCTATTCACTATGAAATGGTGCAATGCTGTCTCAAACAAGCACACACAAACAAATTCTAACTCACTGTATCCCAATCTAGGCAAACAGAACACTATCTTTCAGGGCTGGACTTTAACACAAAGGGTGTGCCAGATTGGAACTTCCCACAGCTGGCAATGGCACCGTCACACACGTGGATTTTATCGGTGATTCATTGCATCATCAATTTCATCTCATTCTCTCGTTTCCCTACTGGTGGTGTGTCAGTCATCAGGCAATCCTCTCTTGTCCAAGTGGTGCCCCCTAAATAATCATTGGCTGGGAATAGAAGTGCAAATCCATGGCAACGGAATTACGCTGAGACTCAGATTTTTCACATAAAAATGTATAGCTACAAAACAAAAAACATTTCAAATGATTAACAATCCATAGAACTACAGTACCAGTCAAAAGTTTGGACACACCTACTCATTCAAGGGTTTTTCTTTATTTTTACTATTTTCTACATTGTAGAATAATAGTGAAGACATCAAAACGATGAAATAACACATATGGAATCATGTATTAAACAAATCAAAATATATTTTATATTTGAGATTCTTCAAATAGCCGCCCTTTGCCTTGATGACAGCTTTGCACACTCTTGGCATTCTCTCAACCAGCTTTGTGAGGTAGTCACCTGGAATGCATTTCAATTAACAGGTGTGCCTTCTTAAAAGTTAATTTGTGGAATTTATTTCCTTCTTAATGCATTTGAGCCAATCAGTTGTGTTGTGACAAGGTAGGGGGGGGGGGGGGGGGGGGGTATACAGAAGATAGCCCTATTTGGTAAAAGACCAAGTCTATATTATGGCAAGAACAGCTCAAATAAGCAAAGAGAAATGACAGTCCATCATTAATTTAAGACATGAAGGTCAGTCAATACGGAACATTTCAAGAACTTTGAGCAAGTTTATTCAAGTGCAGTCGCAAAAACCATCAAGCACTATGATGAAACTGGCTCTCATGAGAACCGCGACAGGAATGGAAGACCCAGAGTTACCTCTGATGCAGAGGATTAGTTCATTAGAGTTACAAGCCTCAGAAATTGCAGCCCAAATAAATGCTTCACAGAGTTCAAGTAACAGACACATCTCAACATCAGCTGTTCAGAGGAGACTGTGTGAATCAGGCCTTCATGATCTAATTGCTGCAAAGAAACCACTACTAAAGGACACCAAAAAGAAAAAGAGACCTGCTTGGGCCAAGAAACACGAGCAATGGACATTAGACCAATGGAAATGTATCCTATGGTCTGGAATCCCAATTGGAGATTTTTGATTCCAACCACCGTGTCTTTGTGAGACGCGGTGAGGGTGAACGGATGATCTCCGCATGTGTAGTTCTCACCCTAAAGCATGGAGGAGGAGGTGTTATGGTGTGGGGGTGCTTTGCTGGTTACACTGTCTGTGATTTATTTAGAATTCAAGCCACACTTAACCAGCATGGCTACCACAGCATTCTACAGTGATATGCCATCCCATCTGGTTTGGGCTTAGTGGGACTATGGGGTGGCAGGTAGCTTAGTGGTTAAGAGCGTTGTGCCAGAAACCGATAGGTCACTGGTTCTAATCCCCAAGCCGACTAGGTGAAAAATCTGTCGATGTACCCTTGAGCAAGGCACTTAACCCTAATTGCTCCTGTAAGTCGCTCTGGATAAGAGTGTCTGCTAAATGACTAAAATGTAAAAGTAAATTATTTGTTTTTCAACAGGACAATGAATGACCCAACACACCTCCAGGCTGTGTAAGGGCTATTTTACCAACAAGGAGAGTGATGGTGTGCTGCATCAGATGACCTGGCCTCCACAATCCCCCGACCTCAACCCAATTGAGATGGTTTGGGATGAGTCGGACTGTAGAGTGAAGGAAAAGCAGCCAACAAGTGCTCAGCATGTGTGAACTCCTTCAAGAAAGTTGGAAAAGCATTCCAGGTGAAGCTGGTTGAGAGAATGCCAAGAGTGTGCAAAGCTGTCATCAAGGCAAAGGGTGGCTATTTGAAGAATCTCAAATATAAAATATATTTTGATTTGTTTAACACTTTTTTGTTTACTACATGATTCCATATGTGTGATTTCATAGTTTTGATGTCTTCACTATTATTCTACAACATATTTATTTTTTAGTAAAAATAAAGAAAAACCCTTGAATGAGTAGGTGTGTCCAAACTTTTGACTGGTAGTGTATTTGCACAAGGACTACTTTTAACATTTCCACAGAAAACTTTACAAAAACACATTTACAGGAAGAATGTTGCAGATAAAGTTTGGTAACATTAAAACAGAGATTTAACCATAGAGATACTATTAAATTCCTAATTCTATGGATTTTACCGTAATTCTGTTACCAAACTTTGCATCTGTTAGCAAAGTTGATTTACTGTGTAAATTATTCAAAGTAGTCTTTGTGTTGTATGGTTTGTTAAACTTTTAAATCAATGTGTTTTTTTTGTTTGGCATACATTTTCAAGTGAAAAATAGGAGTCTCAGCGTAATTCCATTAGTGTGGAATTACCCCTCTGTAAATCAAGTCTAAGCTTAACCATGTTCTATGGTAATTACTTTACCGTGGAATTGCCCAGAACTAAATGCTGCATCTCCAACAGTTTAATCACAATTTTTCAGCCTGAGAGTATGTGCACTGAGCAGGTTAATTCCCTTGAAAGCAGGGGGTTAGAAGCTCCTACAGTTTGTCTCTCCCTCTCTCTACCACACTTTAACAAATTCAACCTGTACAACAGGTGAGTAACCAATAACATAATTACCATGCAGCAAAAATGCAGTTTCATCTGATTTGTTTTGCATCCGTACAGCATAAACAGACAACAGGCCTGTGACCTAACAATAGGTTCTGAATGAAAGGACTGGTTGAACATTTCCACGCTTGTGTTTTAGAGCATAAAGCTGTTACACTATGCTCCAATTAGGACCTTTGATTAATGTGAAGCCTACCATCGTCTGCCCTGGGGAATGGGGTTCTGTGAATTGTACATGACTGAGCGTAGAGTTTTTGTTGGTAAAATGGGCCTTCTATTATGGTCCCTCTGCCAAGAATGAAGTAGTTGATTTGGGGAAATGGGAAGGATAAAGAGTCAAAGTCAGTTGTGGATTTAACTTGTTGCATCAGTACGAAACATTTCATTTCAAGGCACAGTGTAGTCCAGTACAAACAGGAGTGTGTAGAACCAGTTGTCACTCATCCCTCTGTGGACTACGTCGCCTTCGCTGATGAATACCCTTCATTTAGCTGGCAATCCAGCCATCATAACAGAGTTAGGAAATGAAAAGATTAGCCAAAACACATTTGATTCTGAGTTGTGAGGCTGTGAGAGATGGGAGTGTAAACACAGCTGTGTTTTGCTGAAACGGGTGTGATATCCGCCCGGCCGACCGACGGGCACTCCGTTATGGATTGCCACACAGGCTGTCTCTGCAATGGGTGCTGACAGGGTGCGCTGCACACATGACAACACTGCTGTAACACCCAGTGCATGCGTGTGGCTTTCAGGGCAGGGGCTAACTAACCAGAGAGAAAGTGTCAAAGCTAAGAGCTGTCTCCTGTTAGCATGCCTCCTGTTGTCTCAAACAGAGGTGCTCCTGAGCAAAGTCAACACAGCTGTCAATTTTGGAGCTACTGCCTTCTCAGAGTAATTTACCTGGATTGAAATGTATTGACTGATTGGTGTAGTTAGATCATCCACTAGAGTAGAGATTGGCCAAGAGGACATGGCTTACGATTACAGGTTTCTGTCATCCTCAACCTATAGCTGTATTTTCGCTAATGATAAACTGAAACAAGGATGGGAATGGCATTCCCACTGCAGTCGTCAAATAAACACAAAAATCATTGTGTGAACATAATCGGGCTACAAATTCTGCCTCTTTAGCTTTGTTATTGTCATCCCAGTAGTAAGGTTAGCCTACCTCATTGTAGATTAGCTAGCTGTGTCCCATCAATCTCCCCGTGAATTCGCCAATGCTCATGTTAGCAGGTGCAGTCTATCCCAATTATCCCCGCACCTGAGACCCTCTCTCCCCCCAGTCCCAATACCTCACCCAAATGCCACTTCAAAACCATTGTTGTGAATTGTGAATCATTGCAAGTGTACACCACTATGTGCAATATGGATTAGATGAGAACCTCCTTATACTTTGAATTGCTATCCTTATTTTGTTTGTCTATATACTATGTTTTTTAAGGTATGATAATAGCTGCACACATGAAGCAGGAATGTGGCTTTGGCCACACCACATCCAAGGCTAGTGTAAACAGAAAAATTGCAAATCTGATGTTGAACAGAGATAGCTCTCACTAGACATATTTTACTAATGTAAATCCACCCTTTGGCATGAATATGGTTTCTCTCTGAATCCTGGACATGATCTCCTTAGGATTTTGTGAAGCAAATTAGCAAACTATGGGGGCCATATTAGATTAATGAAATATGGACAGGTGAAAATGTAAATATGTCTTCTTCGGTCGTCTAACCAGCAGCCCGTCATTTAGCGTGTAAATGAGAAATAGGTTCGATTGAATGAAATTTGGGGACCTGAGAAAGCCAACCTGTACACATTGGCGACAGGAGAGTGGTCCGGTCTTGTGATGTAGACTATCATTCATTCAGGCTGAACTCAGCCAATAAAAAAGAAAAAAAAGAATTGAGCTGATGTGGATTTCAATTTGCTTTTACGTAGTGACATATTTGAGCGTGCAGGCTGAAATCAGTCCAGGTACGCTCTCGATGGACTTCCACGAACACGAATGTGGCATATTTGACGATCAAGTCAATGTAAAAACTGACCACATTAGCTAGCTACATAATTTCGTCCAAATTCAGAAAATACAGATTCACCATCGATTTACTCATTTGAAACAGCCCTCAGTAATGTCACAGAGGGAAGGAAACCCTTGACGAATGCTAGTACCGTTAGTTATACCTATTGTTTCAAAATGACCAGCAAGAAAGTGACAGGACTGATGCAGCTGTCAGTACAACGCAACTGCAACCTGGTTGAACAGTTGAGAGTGATCACATACTGTACTGTCTTTGGTGATATTGTGGGCCATGGATACTGTACCTGGATGCTAATTATGATAATTTAGGCTCTGTTGTAGGCCATTTCAGAATGGGTTAATTTAGCTAGCTTTATAACTAACTTAGCTTGCTGCGAAATTAAAATATAAATATATAGTCAACTGCCTACTGTAACTAGCTACAGTAGCTAGCTCCAACATGATCCACAACTGGATTTGCTAAATACGGTTAGCTAGCTATTCTCCTTCCATAATCTGTCAAATTTGAGCTAGCTAAGTGGAACTGAAGTCTTGTGAATACCGTTAACGTACAGTGAAACAGTAGTGAACAGTTTATTTTCATCATTTCCAATAATAACCCAAAGGTATAGCCTACATTGGACGGGAGTATAGGACAGTTCAAAAGTTTAACTAGATAAATTAGATAAACATTTAGCTATGTCTTGGTTTATGCACAGCAGTTAACTACTGTAGCAATTTAGCTAGCTAACGTTAGCTAGCCAGTTCATAACCAGTTACTGTACTGTTACTAACAAGCTGCATTACTTTTCAGTAAAATGGTTCTAACGAGTAACGTTCTATTTTAGCTAGGTAGCTACAGTAGTTGGTAAAATATCTTACCGTCATAAACAGTTCCAGAGGCGTCCAGTTTTTAAGGAATATGGTTTTCTTTCAGCGGGAAATGAGTTTAGGGTGAGGGACTGAAAATCCAAGTTCAGTTCACCCGCTGGGAACTCCGACAAAACCTCATTTTTATCACTCCGAGCCTTCAGCTTCATACATTCAACTGTCTGCGGGCCCTCTAGTTCGAATCTGCGACTAGCTCGGCGAATAATCCACACGCAAGACACAGCAACCATTGGCTACAGCGAACCAGCAGGCATCTCAGACCGAGTGAATGATATTTACAATTCCTTTGATTTGTAAATGAGAGGGTATGAGCGACATAAATGTTGGGAAAAGTGGATTCCGGATTGCGGAACAGCGTCTCTGACTTTCTCAGCGGAGTCCGTTGTCAATGCACGCTCACTGCAGCAGAGGCAACAGCATAGCAACGTAATGGCGCAATCTCCGTAGAGCCACCAGTGCACAGGGGTGGAGTCACAAGATAGGGAGGCATGGTTTTAATTTGTAAATCGCGAGTGAGCAATCCTGTCATTTTCTCACTACTTTTCATGCCATTGAATTGGTATTTTGGCGGTTTTATAGATTTACCGAATGTAGTGTGGGAACTGTGTTATCACTTTTGAACATTGAGCAGCCAAGGTCACTGAAATCTAAATGCAACAGTGTGGAGTAGAATACCGGTAGTCATAGGCGAGGAAACGACACCATTGCCTCAGTTAAATTTAGCCACAGGATATTTCATTTCCATCGTTGGTCAGAATTAGCCTAAACTAGTTTATCATTTCCCTAAATTCAGGAAATATCAAGGTATGTGACTGTCATTGTAACTGTATTAACAATACACCACCGTGGATTAGACCAGACAATGAGACTGTAGAGTAAAATTTAAATATGGGCTGTGGCGACATCATGTGGTCCAAACAAGAACAGTCCCATCCCCTTAGTTCCATATCACTGCGTCCAATTATGGGGCAGGTATGGGTAACTACATACTTGGAGTGTCTGAAAGTGGGCGTTGCAAAATAACTGGGTGGCTCAACAGCGATGGCTGTAGTAGAATCAATGGGTGGATCAACAGAGATGGGTGCAATATAAGTGCTCCATTATTGGTTAGACCGGCCATAGCCAGGTGAACTGCAGGTCAGCTTAATGTTAATATAGCAGGTTAAAAGAACTAACGCAGCAGGTTAGGAGAATTAACGTGTCTGGTTAGGAGAATGAGGTTAAGGTTAGGAAAAGGGTTAGGCTTGACTAAAATGCGTAGCAGGTTAGGATAATTATCGTGGCAGGTTAGGATAATTAATTTGGCAGATTAGGAGAATCAGGTTAAGGATCGGAAAAGGATTAGGCTTAGCTAAAATGCTACAGTTGTCCACAATTGACTTGTCGTGCTGCCCAATCAGCCACCAAAATGGTCTTGAGTGGCAACAAATCTGCCCAATTAGCTGATTTGCTTTCCATACACCTACACTACATGACCAAAAGTATGTGGACAGCTGCTCATCAAACGTCTCATTCCAAAATCATGGGCTTTAATATGGAGTTGGTCCCCCCCTTTGCTGCTATAACAGCCTCCACTCTTCCGGAAAGGCTTTCCACTAGATGTTGGAACATTGCTGCAGGGACTTGCTTCCATTCAGCCACAAGGGTATTCGTGAGGTCGGGCACTGATATTGGGCGATTAGGCCTGGCTCACAGTCGGCGTTCCAATTCATCCCAAAGGTGTTCGATGGGGTTGAGGTCAGGGCTCTGTACAGGCCAGTCAAGTTCTTCCACACCGATCTTGACAAACCATTTCTGTATGGACCTCGCTTTGTGCATGGGGACATTGTCATCCTGAAACAGGAAAGGCCCTTCCCCAAACTGTTGCCACAGAGTTGGAAGCACATAATTGTCTAGAATGTCATTGTTTGCTGTAGTGTTGAGATTTCCCTTCACTGGAACTAAGCGGCCTAGCCCAAACCATGAAAAACAGCCCCAGATCATTATTCCTCCTCCATCAAACTTTCCACTATGCATTGGGGCAGGTAGCGTTCTCCTGGCATCAGCCAAACCCAGATTTGTCCTTCGGACTGCCAGATGGTGAAGCTTGATTCATCACTCCAGAGAATGCGTTTCCACTGCTCCAGAGTCCAATGGCGGCGAGCTTTACACCACTCCAGCCGACGCGTGGCATTGCTCATGGTGATCTTATGCTTGTGTGCGGCTGCTCAGCCATGGAAACCCATTTCATGAAGCTCCCGAAGAACAGTTATTGTGCTGACATTGCTTCCAGAGGCAGTTTGGAACTCGGTAGTGAGTGTTGCAACCAAGGAAAGACAAATTTTACATGCTACGTGCTTTAGCACTCAGTGGCCTAGTTCTGTTAGCTTGTGTGGCCTACCACTTCGCAGCTGAGCCGTTGTTGCGTCTAGACGTTTCCACGTCACAATAACAGCACTTATAGTTGACTGGGGCAGCTCTAGCAGGGCAGAAATTTGACAAACTGACTTGTTGGAAAGGTGGCATCCTATGACTGTGCCACGTTGAAAGTCACTGAGCTCTTCAGTAAGGCCATTCTACTGCCAATGTTTGTCTTTGGAGATTGCATGGCTGTGTGCTCGATTTTATACACCTGTCAGCAACACATGTGGCTGAAATAGCCAAATCCACTAATTTGAAGGGGTGTCCATATACTTTCATTTACACTGCTCAAAAAAATAAAGGGAACACTAAAATAACACATCCTAGATCTGAATGAATGAAATAATCTTATTAAATACTTTTTTCTTTACATAGTTGAATGTGCTGACAAGAAAATCACACAAATATTATCAATGGAAATCAAATTTATCAATCCATGGAGGTCTGGATTTGGAGTCACCCTCAAAATTAAAGTGGAAAACCACACTACAGGCTGATCCAACTTTGATGTAATGTCCTTAAAACAAGTAAAAATGAGGCTCAGTAGTGTGTGTGGCCTCCACGTGCCTGTATGACCTCCCTACAACGCCTGGGCATGCTCCTGATGAGGTGGCGGATGGTCTCCTGAGGGATCTCCTCCCAGACCTGGACTAAAGCATCCGCCAACTCCTGGACAGTCTGTGGTGCAACGTGGCGTTGGTGGATGGAGCGAGACATGATGTCCCAGATGTGCTCAATTGGATTCAGGTCTGGGGAACGGGCGGGCCAGTCCATAGCATCAATGCCTTCCTCTTGCAGGAACTGCTGACACACTCCAGCCACATGAGGTCTAGCATTGTCTTGCATTAGGAGGAATCCAGGGCCAACCGCACCAGCATATGGTCTCACAAGGGGTCTGAGGATCTCATCTCTGTACCTAATGGCAGTCAGGCTACCTCTGGCGAGCACATGGAGGGCTGTGCGGCCCCCCAAAGAAATGCCACCCCACACCATGACTGACCCACCGCCAAACCGGTCATGCTGGAGGATGTTGCAGGCAGCAGAACATCTCCACGGCGTCTCCAGACTCTGTCACGTCTGTCACGTGCTCAGTGTGAACCTGCTTTCATCTGTGAAGAGCACAGGGCGCCAGTGGCGAATTTGCCAATCTTGGTGTTCTCTGGCAAATGCCAAACATCCTGCACGGTGTTGGGCTGTAAGCACAACCCCCACCTGTGGATGTCGGGCCCTCATACCACCCTCATGGAGTCTGTTTCTGACCGTTTGAGCAAACACATGCACATTTGTGGCCTGCTGGAGGTCATTTTGCAGGGCTCTGGCAGTGCTCCTCCTTGCACAAAGGCGGAGGTAGCAGTCCTGCTGCTGGGTTGTTGCCCTCCTACGGCCTCCTCCACGTCTCCTGATGTACTGGCCTGTCTCCTGGTAGCGCCTCCATGCTCTGGACACTACGCTGACAGACACAGCAAACCTTCTTGCCACAGCTCGCATTGATGTGCCATCCTGGATGAGCTGCACTACCTGAGCCACTTGTGTGGGTTGTAGACTCCGTCTCATGCTACCACTAGAGTGAAAGCACCGCCAGCATTCAAAAGTGACCAAAACATCAGCCAGGAAGCATAGGAACTGAGAAGTGGTCTGTGGTCACCACCTGCAAAACCAGTCCTTTATTGGGGGTGTCTTGCTAATTGCCTATAATTTCCACCTGTTGTCTATTCCATTTGCACAACAGCATGTGACATTTATTGTCAATCAGTGTTGCTTCCTAAGTGGACAGTTTGATTTCACAGAAGTGTGATTGACTTGGAGTTACATTTTGTTGTTTAAGTGTTCCCTTTATTTTTTTGAGCAGTGTATATAGTGTACTTCTGCCCCCACTTCTGTTGACACTCCATGTATGCAGTTACCAATGACTCTGATGTGGTGATGAAAATGACTATTCCTCTGATACTGGTGAAGTGGTATGTAAAAGACTGAGAATCCATTTTAAAAGATAATGCGAATAGCATTTCACTGTGAATTGTAGAGTATCTACTGTCACAAATTAGTAGTACACCATTTCGTCTCCACCCAGTCTGTGGGTACCATTGGTGGTTCCCCAGTACAGTGCTGTCATTACTTTCTGTGGAGACTGGCCCAATCACGTTTCCATGGAAGTTGGGGAGAGAATTGTGTCATTTTCCTAAACATATTTTCTGTTGCATAAAAAGATCAGTGGAGTTTTTTGTAATCACATACACAGAGCATTTGTATAGCCCAGGAGAGCCTCACTATCAAAGCTAAAAAGAAGCTGTCAATGCTGTGACTAGTGTGGATTTTGTTCTTGCTCTATGATTTAGACCGAGATAAAGTGCCATTGAGATGCATCTTTATTTGACAATGCCATTAGTCTCTAGGTTCAGTTTTGCTCCGCAGTAGAGTCGCTCTGTCACAATGTTAATTACTTGGTTCTTTTTGTAGAACGCCACAGGGCCTCAGACGTGTGAGATGTGATTAAAAAACTAGATTAAGTTTCCAATTTAATATGCAGACAACTGCTAAATGTGGAGACTCAGGAGATTCAATGAACTGGATATTAGGATCTGTATCACCAAGCAAACTGCTTTAAAAAGATGGCTTCATTAAAACCAAACCGATTCTTGATTCCCTTCACGCACACACTGTCTCTGTCTCTCACACACACAATAGCCAAAGGCTATATATTTGTTGTGGTTAAACATTCACAACAGTTTAATATTACACAAGTCAGTTGTACATGTTTAAACATTATAACATACCTTTTGTCAAATTGGGCTTTTTATGAAAGCTTTTTATTGTGCCTTGCCCTGATGTATTTTACAACAACACAAAAGTGCAGGTTCATCATATAGACCAATTTTAGGCAAATTTGTGGTCAAATTGAGGTCACGGATAAGAGGAACGATAGTATCACGGTCAAGTATAACTGTCATTATTCAGGCAATGTTACATGTGGTTGAAATTTCATTTTTCTCACAGTAATTCTGATTTCATAAATAATACTTGCTGGAAAACTAGGACAAAAAGCAGTGGGCTTCTAGTCTCGTGTCAGACTTTACAAGTAGCTGGCCAGAGGTCAACGCTCACATGATATTTGGTTCTTGGTGCAGAGATTAGTGGGCTTCCAAAGTCCTTTTTAGGCCTTCTCTTCCTTGAGTAGGCCCACAATGCCGTCCCTCCTGGAGGTGTAGGGAGCGTGCTTCAGTCTTAGCAGGTGAGCAGGGAACAGGTTTCCGCTGGGCGCATACATCTCCTCCCCCTTCTGGCCCATCAGCGAACGTAGCGTCTTGTTCCGGGAGAGGATCTTGTTGTAGAACTCCACCCCTCCCTTGGCATAGTCCTTGGACAGGCCTGCAGCATGACGGTCTGATTTGTAGTCCAGCCATTGGCTGACAGCGTCGGAGGTCAGGAAGTAAGACACAGCTCCCAGGCCTAGTGCCACTACATTCACTACGCCCCTGATGATCACAGGCCCAGCGTGGAGGCCGAAGATCTGCTTCAGGGTCACCGAGTAGACCATCACTCCGGCCAAGCAGAATGGAGCTACAGCCGCATTCAGCACAGGCCCGCCCACCTCAAGACGAGCTACCTCCCTCGCCACGGCAAACTTCTGAGCCTCTGGGGAGAACACCAGCGCATCCTTCAGGGCCGTGCCGATGACACTGTCCCACTCCACCTTCTCGCCGTTGATGAGTATGGTGCGGTTGGTGATGCCAGCCGGGTCATCCGGCGTGCTGTTGAAGTTGGCAGGAATGCCAATCTGGGCACCGGAGGGCAGCCAGGGTACGCCAGCCCCAACAGGGTGGAAGCCAAACGACGCGAAGGCACTATAACCATTAGGGGCGCCCACGTCAGAATCCTTCAGCACCTGTTTGAAGACACTCTCCAGCTTCTGAGAGAGGCTGGCTGGTTCTCCTTTGTTCCAGGCCTGGTACAGCTTCCTGTAAGTGTTCTCTGGGAATAAGTGGTAGAACATTTGGGCCGCAAACACCCCACCGCAACCGGCGATGAGCAGCGGCGTCCGGTATTTCTGTACCATCACGGCATACTTCAGAAATGGAGAAGCCATGGCGTCGATCGGTTTGGTTGTAATCTGTTAGACACAGACTTCAGAGGGATGGATCTGCAGAGAAACAGAACCAGAACGTTAATGGTTTTATATCTGACAAAATAGGTTTGACCTGACTAAATGAGTTGTGACTAAATACTGTCGGTGAATAGGCCTACTCTTGTTTTAGGAATAACAAATATTTACTCTCTCCAGTGTTTCCCCTAACATTTTTTCCAGCAGTGGTGGCAAGGGTGGAGGGGTTAAATGAATATAGGGCCACCGCTGCTAAATTAATACAGGGGAAACACTGCTCACTGTGAGGAGAAGTTGGGGAACCATGAGGACTGAACTGTTTTTATTCTACTGTGATGGCATACAACACATTCTCATAGGGATGTGTTGAGAATGTATGGGGTCCTAGTATTCATCCAGACCACCTGAACTTGGTCACAACAGTGCATAGTGTAATAAAGGCGGCAGGTAGCCTAGCGGTTAAGAGCGTTGGGCCAGTAATCGAAAGGTCGCTGGTTCGAATCCCAGAGCAGACTAGGTGAGGAAATCTGTTAAATGAATATAGTGTCTTGCCCTTGAGCAAGACACTTCGCTAGCCCTAAACACTCTGGGTAAACGCGTCTGCTAAATGCTGAATATGTAACAACAAAGTCTCAATCTTCAAGCCTCAACTATTTTGTTATCCTGTTGGTCAAACCAAAAATGCAATGCAGACGTGTGTAACTAGAAGCAGGATTATTCTGTTAGTTGGCTAGCTAGTTGGTTAGCATAGCCAGCACAGCCATCTCGATAAAATAACGATAGCAGTGCTGTGCATGACTGCCAGGCAAGTGAAGCAATGCTAACACTAAAAGCTTGTAAACACACACTGAACCAACAGGTAATGTTCCGTTTCATAAAACTTTTGGATAACTCACATGCCATGGACATCTATGCAAGGGCAGCTGGACTAAAAGGGTCGTCACTAGTTACAACAGCCACAAAGTCACCCCTCCTATTTCTACAATGTATCTTCTTAAAATATGATTTTAAACCTAACCTTAACCCTAAACTTAACTTATCCACACTGCTAACCTCAAATTAAGACCAACAAGCTCAATTTTGTTTTGATACATTTTTACGATATAGCCATTTTGACTTTGTTGCTGTGCTATCTAGTGGAAACCGATTATTACGAAAGCAACAACGCCGTAAAGCAATTGGTTTTTACGACAGTTTTACGTTAATGCCTAGTCACTACGTTAGGCAGTGACAAATCAGCAGTCAGTTTACGCTGTATGAATATCAAACATTGCATAGTGGGTTAAAATAGTGTATTTTTAATGCATTCACGTTTTGCTATCGTAGTCTGCTGGAATAGTTTCATATTCGAGTCGAGCTATTCACTTCACCGCATGGGGGCATACTCTATCTTTACCGCTGCATCAAATAAGTGCAAAGCAAAGGTACAGTATAAGTCTGTTAGACCACACTGAAGGAAGGAGGGAGGCATTTGTAAAGTATTCTAATAGGGCCTGTTATAAATAAAACATATTACTATATTTAGTGTGTGTGTGTCACAGAGAAAATGCAAAAAACCCTGACACAATGATATCAAAGTTCCATCCACTCTATTTCTCTCACATTTTCAGAGTCATAGCCTGATATGAAACATTTAGCTTTCCAGGCTCCCACATCACTGTTGTTCCCTGTTCTCCTCCAGACTGTTGCTGGAGCTGCCTGTCGTTGTGGGCGTGATGGGTAGAGAATGCTTGATTACCAACCTGCTCTTTTCTCTCTTTGTTGTCTGGGGATTTATCAACCTAATGCATCTGGGTAATTACAATGTGTATATCACACTTCTCATGCATTATTACTGCCAGACACACATTGGTCAGTGTAGGATCGGGTGTTCAGGCCCTGAGCTGTAATGATGTGCTCCTTGGAAGGGCTCAATAACTGTAAAAATGTATTTGAGCTGTTATGAAATGTTTATGGTGTTGTTGGAGTATGCAGGAGATGCAAATACAATTTAACTAGATGGATGTGATGCAATGAACACACATTACTTAGTACAATATGAACATCTGGAAAAATGGGGCAGATGTGTGACTGAGATTAATTGCATGACACCATTTCCCTATGATTCTGATGTAAAAAAACAAACAAAAAAACATGCACCAACATTTTACATAAACATATTGCCTTGTTTTTGAAGATCAATACATACATTGAATGATAACCATTTAATTATAAGGGCCAGATTGCAATTTACTGAGGGGGAGGGGTGGTCCAAAAATAGAGGAGGGTTGTCAAACTTTTTTTTTTAGGCTTTGGGGAGGGTTGTAAAAGTAGGGTTGTTAACCCCAGTGTCCTGGCTAAATTCCCAATCTGGCCCTCATACCATCATGGCCACCTAATCATCCCCAGTTTCCAATTGGCTCATTCATCTCCCCTGTAACTATTCCCCAGGTCGTTGCTGTAAATGTGAATGTGTTATCAGTCAATTTACCTGGTAAGTTTTTTTTATTGGGCATATGGGAGAGTAGTGTGTTTTTCCTGTTAACATTCACTCTTTTGCAGGTTTTACTATATAATTTCTTCCATCCTAGCCAAATTTCCTTGTCTGCTTGCATGGGCTTCCCATATATCAAGGTGTTTTGGTACTACCCTTATGCACTACCAGTGGTGATTTTAGCATGTAAATCTTGGTGGGGCAAACTAAAATTTTTTTTGTTTAGATGCATACCAGCAAATCCACTACACTACACAACTCAACACTAAACAATACATTAATTGCACTATAATGGTGTCAAATGGTGCCCACAAACTGTTAGGGCCTACATAAAGCTGTCCCAATAGCAGAGCTTTCTTTTCAGCACAATGGAGTGAATTCTTACCACTGCTACACCTGGCTATCAGCGGAGCCTTGTCTGGCAGCAAAACAGTTAATTCAGCCTCATTTACTGCCTTTTTTAAAAACATAGCTGATATGACAGACTTGCTTAAACAAATGTGGTTTCTACTGACAGTTGAGATGTACAAACTATGGCACAAGGGGACGGATAAGAGGCAATCCGTAATTTCAATTAAGACATTCATGAGCGAGCTAGGATGGACGTAGTCAATATAACTATTTGTACAGCACTTTTAAAATGTACAACGACAGAATTTAGAACATGGGCCGTGCTTCCAGTATTCTCCCTGTACACCAAGTCAGAACCGTAGGATAAATAAAGGGGGAATGTAAGCAGACAATGAAAGATCTTACAATATTCAATGATTACATTTCTCTAAAACAAGCTATAGGCTACATGTGCACCATCAAGTCAGAACAGTAGGATAAATTATGAGGGGGAAAGGGACCAAATTATTAGGGTGAGGCACAAAGGATACTAACAGCTTACTACACAACATAGACTTAGTATTACTTTCTTAGCTGCAGTATATACAGTGGCTTGCGAAAGTATTCACCCCCCTTGGCATTTTTCCTATTTTGTTGCCTTACAACCTGGAATTAAAATATATTTTTTGGGGGGTTTGTATCATTTGATTTACAGAACATGCCTACCACTTTGAAGATGCAAAATATTTGTTTTTGTGAAACAAACAAGAAATAAGACAAAAAAACTGAAAACTTGAGTGTGCATAACTATTCACCCCCCCAAAGTCAATACTTTGTAGAGCCACCTATTGAAGCAATTACAGCTGCAAGTCTCTTGGGGTATGTCTCTATAAGCTTGGCACATCTAGCCACTGGGATTTTTGCCCGTTCTTCAAGGCAAAACTGCTCCAGCTCCTTCAAGTTGGATGGGTTCTGCTGGTGTACAGCAATCTTTAAGTCATACCACAGATTCTCAATTGGATTGAGGTCTGGGCTTTGACTAGGCCATTCCAAGACATTTAAATGTTTCCCCTTAAACCACTCAAGTGTTGCTTTAGCAGTATGCTTAGGGTCATTGTCCTGCTGGAAGGTGAACCTCTGTCCCAGTCTCAAATCTCTGGAAGACTGAAACAGGTTTCCCTCAAGAATTTCCCTGTATTTAGCGCCATCCATCATTCCTTCAATTCTGACCAGTTTCCCAGTTCCTGCTGATGAAAATCATCCCCACAGCATGATGCTGCCACCACCATGCTTCACTGTGGGGATGGTGTTCTCGGGGTGATGAGAGGTGTTGGGTTTGCGCCAGACATAGCGTTTTCCTTGATGGCCAAAAAGCTCAATTTTAGTCTCATCTGACCAGAGTACCTTCTTCCATATGTTTGGGGAGTCTTTGCAGCTTTGCAGCTCCTTCAGGGTTATCTTTGGTCTCTTTGTTGCCTCTCTGATTAATGCCCTCCTTGCCTGGTCCGTGAGTTTTGGTGGGCGGCCCTCTCTTGGCAGGTTTGTTGTGGTGCCATATTCTTTCAATTTTTTAATAATGGATTTAATGGTGCTCCGTGGGATGTTCAAAGTTTCAGATATTTTTTTATAACCCTGATCTGTACTTCTCCACAACTTTGTCCCTGACCTGTTTGGAGAGCTCCTTGGTCTTCATGGTGCCGCTTGCTTGGTGGTGCCCCTTGGTTAGTGGTGTTGCAGACTCTGGGGCCTTTCAGAACAGGTGTATATATACTGAGATCATGTGACAGATCATGTGACACTTACATTGCACGCAGGTGGACTTTATTTAACTAATTATGTGACTTCTGAAGATAATTGGTTGCACCAGATCTTCATAGCAAAGGGGGTGAATACATATGCACGCACCACTTTTCCGTTATTTATTTTTTTAGTATTTTTTGAAACAAGTAATTTTTTTCATTTCACTTCACCAATTTGGACTATTTTGTGTATGTCCATTACATGAAATCCAAATAAAAAGCCATTTAAATTACAGGTTGTAATGCAACAAAATAGGAAAAATGCCAAAGGGAATGAATACTTTTGCAAAGCACTGTATATATCTCTCTGGCATATTACATCATTTATGCAGCAGCATACAATACATTTTTGGACTCACCTTGTTGTGCTGTGCTCACTTCAACAGGAAGGTGGCGCGGCGGTCCTTCGTGGGCAAATCTTGACATCAAAGTCTGGCATTCTCTGGATTTATGGTGCTTTCAAGACAACTGGGAAGTCTGAAAAAAACAAGGTTGAATCATGACGTCAGTGATCTCAGGTCGGAGCTCTAGAAAGAGGCCCGAGTTCCCGACGTAGAATTCCGAGTTGAATGACCGTTCAAAGCGTATTATCCCAGTCAGAGCTAGTTTTTTTCCAGAGTTCCCAGTTGTCTTGAACTCACTGAAGTCTGAGATTTCCCAGTTCCGAGTTTCCAGTTGTTTTAAACGCGGCAGAAGTCATGCTGGATTGACAGCATGGCCAATGTATTCAACCTTTTATGGCCCATGGTGTTAAATGTTTATCCTTTTAAGCTTGAAAAAGAGACCCTTAAACTCAGACTTGGACCACACACCCATTCCACTGAATAGCAGGCTAGAGATTGCTTTGCAACGCATGCAGTTAGCCACTGATTCCTTCCAAACCACTCATTGTTGAATTTGCGATTTCCAACTTGTTGTGTAAAGTTTATGTCCAATGGCCGATGAGCACTGAAACATTTTATCTATATTTTTTCTTCATATGACAAGGATTGAAAAGGATTTGCCAGTAAATTGTCGACTTGATTCATGATGATGACTGCTAGCTTGCTAGCTAAGATTTTGAAAGTATGATGTTGATCAGTCCAATCAAAGCTACGGTAGATATAACGTGATTTGAGCCTTCTTGGATGGGCACTTCTAATGTAATTCTATGGCAGCACCCAAGGAGCTTGAATTTTCTAACTCTACCCGTAGATTTTGCGGTAATGTAGTGTCCCCATGAGTGACAGAACACTGAGCCAATCACGGCGCAACTAGAGAACATTACCAACCCCTACGCTCCATATTTTCCGCTGGCTGCCCCACCACCACAGAAAGCACCGAACTAGGCTGAAACGCCTGCATTTTGGAGCTGCCTTACTCAAGAAAGCAAAAAAGAGACCATGTTTGTATGCGGCTTTATTAACTCAATGATTTAAAAAGTATATTGTTTGCAAACTGACACGTATTAATGCCAAAATAGGGCAGCAGGTAGCTTAGTGGTTAAGAGCGTTGTGCCAGTAACCGAAAGGTCGCTGGTTCTAATCCCCGAGCCAACTAGGTGAAAAATCTGTCGGTGTGCCCTTGAGCAAGGCACTTAACCCTAATTGCTCCTGTAAGTCGCTCTGGATAAGAGCGTCTGCTAAATGACAAAAGAAAGAAATAACATGCAAAACAGGCTAAATAGGTGGGGCTCAAAACACAGATCCCACCTGCCCTGATTGACGGTCGCCACTGTGCTCTACACCTTTCCATGTGCTAACTTTTACTATACCACAGGTCAGTATAGTTTACCAGTCTAACGGTCTATCCTGGCCTCTATCCACCATTCATAGTGACAATAGTGGTAGGTGGATCATTTGTCGTGATCTGCAATAGGCTAACTAGCAGTCATACCACATATAAAAACATTCAAAGCTGCATACATTTTCAATATGAATCAACAACAACAAATAGGAATAGCTGATAGGCAGCGGACAGGCCAGGTGCATCATTGCACATGAAAGAACAGTGAAGATGTCACGGTTTCGGCCGAGGCTGCTCCTTCTCCTTGTTCGGGCAGGCTTCGGCGGTCGTCGTCCCCGGAGTACTAGCTACCACCGTTCGATGTTTCATGTTTGTTTGGTTTTGTCTGGTTGTACACCTGTCCCTTGTTAGTCTTTGATTTTGTTTCCTATTTAGTTATCGTGTGTTGGGTCAGGTGTTATGTGTGATTATATTTGTCAGCTGTTGCCATTGAGGAGTTTCCTCTCTCATAACTTTGTATTTGAGAGTTCGCACTGCGTGCGCTTTTTTCTTGTATTTCGCACTGTTGTTGTTGTGCGTAATTGTTCGTGCCACCCGGTTGGGTTGGCGACTCATTCCTGTTTTTGGATATACTAAAGTCTGTTGACGAACACCCTGGTTCCTGCGCTTGATTCCCTGCACCACATCCACACGCAGCGTTCTGACAGAATCACACATCACACTATGGAATCAGCAGGAGCAGCCGCGCCAACGGACATTATGGAAGACCGTCTTCGTGGGCAGGAGGACAGGATCAACCAGATCGGTCACGCCCTGGATCAGGTGATGAACACTCTCCACCGATGGGAGACCAGCGGGGTACCCACGCCCCCACCTACCGGACCATCCCCATCGGTCAGTCCTCCTGTCCCCCTTCCGGAACCCAGCGGGATTCGGCTCTCCCTCCCGAGGGCGTACGACGGCTCCGCTGCCGGGTGTCAAGGGTTCTTGCTGCAAGTGGAGCTCTACCTCGCCACCGTACACCCGGCTCCCTCGGGACACGAGAGCGTCTCCGCCCTCATCTCCTGTCTCACCGGCAAGGCGTTGGAGTGGGCCAACGCCGAATGGAGGAGAATAGACGCCGCTACTGTTACCTATGCGGAGTTCTCCCGCCGCTTCCGTGCCGTGTTTGACCATCCACCGGAGGGGAAGGCGGCGGGGGAGCGTCTGTTCTACCTCCGACAGGGGATGAGGAGCGCACAGGCTTTTGCGTTGGAGTTCCGGACTCTAGCGGCAGATGCAGGGTGGAATGAGCGGGCCCTCATAGACCACTTCCGCTGCAGCCTCCGGGAGGACGTCCAGAGAGAGTTGGCGTGCAGGGATACCACGTTGTCGTTTGACCAGCTGGTCGACATGGCCATTCGGCTGGACACCCTGCTCGCTACCCGTGGACATCCCGGGTGGGGGTTGCCCATTCCACCTTCCAGCACCTCCGAGCCGAGCCCTATGGAGCTCGGAGGTGCTGGCGCTAGGGAACGGAGGAGTAGGAACCCGAGGGGGGCCGTTCCCTGCACCAACTGTGGCCGTGGAGGGCACACCGCGGCTAGGTGTTGGGGAGGGTCTCCTGGTGGAGGTGAGGTCAGGCCAGGCATTGGGGAGTCCTCCCAGGTGAGTAGGCGCCCTACTTACCCAGAGCTTTCTGTCGTTCACCTAACCTTGCCTGTTTGTTTTCCACAGGTTGCACCTCGTTCCCAGCATAAGGCGCTGGTAGATTCAGGCGCAGCTGGGAATTTTGTAGATCGCCAGTTCTGTGTAAAGTTAGGGATTCCCCTCCGTCCCGTTGATAAGCCTTTCCCTGTACATGCCCTAGATAGCCGTCCGTTAGGATCTGGGTTGATTAGGGAGGTCACAGCGCCTCTTAAGATGGTGACGCAGGGGGGTCATGAGGAGACGATTCAGCTCTATCTGATTGACTCTCCTGCGTATCCGGTGGTACTGGGGCTTCCCTGGTTAATTACCCATGACCCTACTATTTCGTGGCGAGAGAAAGCTCTTACAGGGTGGTCTGCTCAGTGTGTGGGGCGGTGTCTGGGTGTTTCCATAGGGGCGACCTCGGTGGAGAGTCCGAATCTAATGCCAGCACTGCAGATTCCCCCTGAGTATGAGGATTTGAAACTGGTGTTCAGTAAGACTAGGGCGGCGCAGCTGCCGCCTCATAGACAGGGGGATTGTGCGATAGATCTCCAGTCAGGAGCAGCCCTCCCGCGGAGCCATGTGTATCCCTTGTCCCAAGAGGAGAGGAAGGCAATGGAAACTTACATCGCCGAGTCTCTGAGACAGGGATACATACGGGCCTCCACTTCACCCGCTTCCTCAAGCTTCTTTTTTGTGAAGAAAAAAGATGGAGGTCTGCGCCCGTGTATTGATTACCGCGGTCTCAATCAGATTACAGTGAAGTACAGCTATCCACTTCCTCTGATTGCGACTATGACGGAGTCATTACACGGTGCTCAGTTCTTCACAAAATTGGATCTTAGGAGCGCATATAACTTGGTGCGCATTAGAGAGGGCGATGAATGGAAGACAGCATTTAGCACGACCTCCGGTCATTACGAGTATCTCGTCATGCCATATGGGTTAATGAATGCTCCCTCAGTCTTCCAATCCTTTGTAGATGAGATTTTCCGGGACATGCAGGGGCAGGGAGTAGTCGTGTACATAGACGATATTCTGGTGTACAGTTCTACCCGAGCTGAGCATGTAGCCCTGGTGCGCCGAGTGTTGAGGAGGCTGTTGGAGCATGACCTATATGTCAAGGCAGAGAAATGTCTGTTCTTTCAGAAGTCGGTCTCCTTTTTGGGTTATCAATTGTCTGCGTCAGGGGTGAAGATGGAGGTTGACCGGGTGTCAGCTGTGCGTAATTGGCAAACCCCAACCACTGTGAAAGAGGTGCAACAGTTCTTGGGCTTTGCGAATTATTACCGGAGGTTTATCCGGGGTTTTGGACAGGTGGCAGCTCCCATTACGTCTCTGTTGAAGGGGGGTCCGGTGCGCTTGCAGTGGTCAGCTGAGGCGGACAGGGCTTTTGGGAGACTGAAGGACATGTTTACCTCAGCGCCGGTGTTGGCGCATCCGGATCCCGCTTTACCGTTCCAGGTAGAGGTTGACGCGTCCGAGGCTGGTATTGGGGCCGTTCTCTCACAACGGTCTGGCACACCACCTAAACTCCGCCCCTGTGCTTTTTATTCTAAGAAGCTCAGTCCGGCGGAGCGGAATTATGACGTAGGGGACAGGGAGCTGTTAGCCATGGTACAGGCCCTAAAGGTGTGGAGGCATTGGCTTGAGGGGGCTCAACACCCTTTCCTCATTCTAACTGACCACCGTAACCTGGAATACATCCGGGCAGCTAGGAGACTGAATCCTCGCCAGGCCCGCTGGACTATGTTTCTAGCCCGGTTTGTGTTTAAAATCACTTACATCCCTGGGTCCCAGAACGGGAAGGCAGATGCCCTGTCTCGGCGATATGACACGGAGGAGAGGTCCGTTGAGCCCACTCCCATACTACCGAAGTCTTGTCTGGTTGCACCGGTGGTATGGGAGGTCGATGCCGAGATCGAGCGGGCGTTACGCACCGACCCAAGTCCTCCCCAGTGTCCTGTGGGTCGGACGTACGTTCCGCTCGAGGTACGCGATCGCCTCATTTATTGGGCTCATACGTCCCCCTCCTCTGGACATCCAGGTATCGGCCGGACAGTTCACTGCCTTAGCACTAAGTACTGGTGGCCAACGTTAGCCAGGGATGTGAGGATTTATGTCTCCTCCTGTTCGGTGTGTGCCCAGTGTAAGGCGCCCAGACATTTGCCCAGGGGTAAGCTACAACCCCTGCCCGTTCCACAACGACCCTGGTCCCACCTCTCGGTGGATTTTGTTACAGACCTTCCCCTCTCACAGGGGAATACTACCATCCTGGTCGTTGTGGATCGGTTCTCGAAGGCCTGTCTTCTCCTACCCATGCCGGGTCTACCTACTGCCCTACAGACCGCTGAGGCTCTGTTTACCCATGTCTTCCGGCATTACGGGGTACCCGAGGATATAGTGTCTGATCGAGGCCCCCAGTTCACCTCCAGAGTGAGGAGAGCGTTTATGGAACGGTTGGGGGTTTCGGTGAGCCTTACCTCGGGTTACCACCCGGAGAGTAATGGGCAGGTTGAACGTGTCAACCAGGATGTGGGGAGGTTTCTGAGGTCTTATTGCCAGGACCGGCCGGAGGAGTGGGCGAGATACGTTCCGTGGGCCGAGATGGCGCAGAACTCTCTCCGCCACTCCTCCACCCAACTAACCCCTTTCCAGTGTGTGTTAGGGTACCAGCCGGTTCTGGCACCTTGGCACGAGAGCCAGATCGAGGCCCCTGCGGTGGATGAGTGGGTGCGGCGCTCGGAGGAGACGTGGAACGCTGCCCACGTTCACCTGCAGCCGGCCATCCGTCGGCATAAGACGAGCGCCGATCTCCACCGCAGTGAGGGGCCTGTGTACGCACCTGGAGATCGAGTCTGGCTCTCGACCAGAAACCTGCCCCTCCGCCTGCCCTGCCGGAAGCTGGGTCGGCGGTTTGTGGGGCCATTTAAAGTCCTGAGGAGGTTGAACGAGGTGTGTTACAGGTTAGAACTGCCTATTGAGTACAGGAATATTAACCCCTCGTTTCATGTGTCTCTCCTCAGGCCGGTGGTAGCTGGTCCACTCCAGGATTATGAGATAGAGGAGATTCCTCCGCCCCCGTTGGACATCGAGGGGGCTCCGGCGTACACTGTGAGGTCCATCCTTGATTCGAGATGCCGGATGGGGGGTCTCCAATATCTCGTGGAGTGGGAGGGGTACGGCCCGGAGGAGCGGTGCTGGGTGCCGAGGAGGGACATATTAGACCTGTCCCTGCTGACCGAGTTCCATCGGGGTCATCCTACGCGCCCTGCTCCGCGTCGTCCTGGTCGTCCCCGAGGCCGGGATCGGCGCACGGCTGGAGCCGCGCGTCAAGGGGGGGGTACTGTCACGGTTTCGGCCGAGGCTGCTCCTTCTCCTTGTTCGGGCAGGCTTCGGCGGTCGTCGTCCCCGGAGTACTAGCTACCACCGTTCGATGTTTCATGTTTGTTTGGTTTTGTCTGGTTGTACACCTGTCCCTTGTTAGTCTTTGATTTTGTTTCCTATTTAGTTATCGTGTGTTGGGTCAGGTGTTATGTGTGATTATATTTGTCAGCTGTTGCCATTGAGGAGTTTCCTCTCTCATAACTTTGTATTTGAGAGTTCGCACTGCGTGCGCTTTTTTCTTGTATTTCGCACTGTTGTTGTTGTGCGTAATTGTTCGTGCCACCCGGTTGGGTTGGCGACTCATTCCTGTTTTTGGATATACTAAAGTCTGTTGACGAACACCCTGGTTCCTGCGCTTGATTCCCTGCACCACATCCACACGCAGCGTTCTGACAGAAGACATGAAACACACAGCTCAGAAAGCTCCCCTATTGATCTTGTTTAGGGACAATACAATTATCCTACCTACCTTTAGTTATTAGCTTTTATTTTTTTACTTAACACTTTTTATATTTTACATTTCTAAAAATGCATTGTTGGTTAAGGGCTTTTAAGCATTTCACTGTAATGTCTACACCTGTTGTATTCGGTGCATGTGGCAAATACGATTTGATTTGATTTGACTATAGTAGTCTACAACACCACAATGCAATGAATAATTGCATTATTGTTTTCAAGTGAGTACACATTCTACTCTAGGCTGCTGTGGAAATGTCATTTGAATAATAACAGCGCAAAAGCCCTGTGATGGGCCGTTGTGGGTCTACTCTCGAACAGTTTAAAAGGTCTAGAAAGGCACAGTAGCAGGCCAGTCTGGCTGTGTTTTTTACTTCTGATACTGAATGAGCTGTCTGTTTCAGATCACCATTCTTCCAAGTCGTCCTATAATAATGTGGCCACGTGTGCTTCCTCCCGGCAGGCCCAGTTATTCAGGACATGTGCTTCCTCCCGGCAGGCCCAGTTATTCAGGACATGTGCTTCCTCCCGGCAGGCCCAGTTATTCAGGACATGTGCTTCCTCCCGGCAGGCCCAGTTATTCAGGACATTTTAACACGCGAGCGGCTATTCCTCGCGCACGTAGAACCTAACGCTTCAATAGCCTAAATATTTCAAATGTTACTTTTCAAATGTATTACATTTTATATGTAGCATAAACACAACCAGTCACAATGTTTTAATCTGATTAGGCTACTTCAAAAGTCTCCTGTAGGCATGCGCACGTTAATCCAAAATATAATTCTGTAAGGGTTGGTGTGAGGTGAGTCCCAGGTGCGGTGCAGGATAGACAGTAGGCAGAGATGGTGAAACAAGGATCTTTACTGGTGGTCCCAAAACCAGGATACAAAATAACGGACTTCTCACAATAAAATAAAGGAGGAGCAAATTGGTCTCCAAAAACAGGCTGACAGCAAACATACGAAATACTAACTACGACTGAAAACAACAATGAAACAGGGAGAACACTTCTCAAGTGCCTGTACATACATCTCGCGATCAGACACTGATTAGTGATTAAAAGTTTTTATTCAAAAATCCACACCGTACATCATCACACACACCATTACATTTACGTCATTTAGCAGACGCACTTATCCAGAGCAATTAGGGTTAAGGGGACATCAACAGATTTTTCACCTAGTCGGCTCGGGGATTAGAACCAGCGACCTTTCGGTTACTGGCACAACGCTCTTACCCACTAAGCTACCTGCCGCCCATTAATTCCTAACCCCAACATCACTAAAAATAACAATACAAAAATACCCACCACAATATACACTGCTCAAAAAAATTAAGGGAACACTTAAACAACACAATGTAACTCCAAGTCAATCACACTTCTGTGAAATCAAACTGTCCACTTAGGAAGCAACACTGATTGACAATACATTTCACATGCTGTTGTGCAAATGGAATAGACAACAGGTGGAAATTATAGGCAATTAGCAAGACACCCCCAATAAAGGACTGGTTTTGCAGGTGGTGACCACAGACCACTTCTCAGTTCCTATGCTTCCTGGCTGATGTTTTGGTCACTTTTGAATGCTGGCGGTGCTTTCACTCTAGTGGTAGCATGAGATGGAGTCTACAACCCACACAAGTGGCTCAGGTAGTGCAGCTCATCCAGGATGGCACATCAATGCGAGCTGTGGCAAGAAGGTTTGCTGTGTCTGTCAGCGTAGTGTCCAGAGCATGGAGGCGCTACCAGGAGACAGGCCAGTACATCAGGAGACGTGGAGGAGGCCGTAGGAGGGCAACAACCCAGCAGCAGGACCGCTACCTCCGCTTTTGTGCAAGGAGGAGCAGGAGGAGCACTGCCAGAGCCCTGCAAAATGACCTCCAGCAGGCCACAAATGTGCACGTGTCTGCTCAAACGGTCAGAAACAGACTCCATGAGGGTGGTATGAGGGCCCGACATCCACAGGTGGGGGTTGTGCTTACAGCCCAACACCGTGCAGGACGTTTGGCATTTGCCAGAGAACACCAAGATTGGCAAATTCGCCACTGGCGCCCTGTGCTCTTCACAGATGAAAGCAGGTTCACACTGAGCACATGTGACAGACGTGATAGAGTCTGGAGACGCCGTGGAGAACGTTCTGCTGCCTGCAACATCCTCCAGCATGACCGGTTTGGCGGTGGGTCAGTCATGGTGTGGGGTGGCATTTCTTTGGGTGGCCGCACAGCCCTCCATGTGCTCGCCAGAGGTAGCCTGACTGCCATTAGGTACTGAGATGAGATCCTCAGACCCCTTGTGAGACCATATGCTGGTGCGGTTGGCCCTGGGTTCCTCCTAATGCAAGACAATGCTAGACCTCATGTGGCTGGAGTGTGTCAGCAGTTCCTGCAAGAGGAAGGCATTGATGCTATGGACTGGGCCGCCCGTTCCCCAGACCTGAATCCAATTGAGCACATCTGGGACATCATGTCTCGCTCCATCCACCAACGCCACGTTGCACCACAGACTGTCCAGGAGTTGGCGGATGCTTTAGTCCAGGTCAGGGAGGAGATCCCTCAGGAGACCATCCGCCACCTCATCAGGAGCATGCCCAGGCGTTGTAGGGAGGTCATACAGGCACGTGGAGGCCACACACACTACTGAGCCTCATTTTGACTTGTTTTAAGGACATTACATCAAAGTTGGATCAGCCTGTAGTGTGGTTTTCCACTTTAATTTTGAGGGTGACTTCAAATCCAGACCTCCATGGGTTGATACATTTGTTTTCCATTGATAATTTTTGTGTGATTTTGTTGTCAGCACATTCAACTATGTAAAGAAAAAAGTATTTAATAAGATTATTTCATTCATTCAGATGTAGGATGTGTTATTTTAGTGTTCCCTTTATTTTTTTGAGCAGTGTATATCAAACACCCACTAAACCGAACAATAACAGAAATTACACCCCAGGGGAGCACCTTCCCTCCCCCTTTATATCCAGCTAAAAACACACACACAAATCCTAAATCCCTACCCCTCTACACTAACCCTAACCCTAAACCCCCCTTCCACCTCTCCCGAGCAGCATGCTGCCCCCACTTCATTCTCCCTCTCAAATTCTGCTCCACCCTCCTCACTATCCCCTCCACACCCCCTTCTCTCCCTGTCCTTTCCATTTTCTACCTAGCTTCCCACAACCCCCGTTTAAAGAGGCTTATGAGAAGCCAGAGCAGAAACCTGTCCCTAACCGTCCCCCTCGCTTTCCCTACAACTCTTTCTACCCTAGCCCACATCACAACAAAATCCCCCCTCACCCTGCCTATCAGCTGTGCCCTAGCCCATACCACCCCGGCGAAAGCACAGCCCCAAAAAACATGGCGCAATGTCTCCTCCCCGCCACAAGTTGGCCTTGGGCAGGTGGGGGATCGAGTCATGCCACGCCCGTACAAGATGGAACGTACGGGCAAGCCCTTATGGAGGCTCAACCAATTCAGGTCCTTGAGCCTGTTATCCAGACCTCGCACCTGCACTCCTTCCCAAACCACAGCCGGGATACCCAATACTGGCCCGGGACACCCTCCCCATCTCACCTCCTTGTACAGGTGCCTGTGATCTAAACCTACTCTGGCAACTTCAACCTTGGGGTGACCACGCAGCCACTTGGCCGCATAGCCAAAGTGCCACTGCAGCTGTTCTGCCCGAGGACCCGTGTTAGTCCACACCATTACGCTTCTCGCCTGGTAAGAGAAGAACACCCGCAGGAAGTAACCAGACAGGTGTATTACCGGATGAGCCAGCTCAGTCAACAAATAAGAAACAAAAATCGAGTCCAGCTTGAGGGGGAAATGTGGTACCCCCCTACCTCCCTCCCCGATGGGACAGAGCATGCGAACCCTCGCGACACGCTCAAGCCTGCCACCCCACATGAACTGAAACACTAGCCTCACTAGAGGCCTCCTCAGACTAGCTGGCAATGGGTAGACATACGCCATATACAAAAGAGACGGCAACACATCCACCTTGAGGACCAGGACCTTGCCTATAAAGGACAACGACCTAGCCCTCCACATCCCCAGCTTCCTCTGTACCACTGCGATCCTCCTGTTCCAGTTCAGCGTCGCTGAGGCAGAGGTCTCAAACAAGACCCCGAGAATCTTCAGGGCCCCGATACAGATCGAGATAGAGAGATAACCCCCCCCAGGCACATCCGTCCTCTCACGCCATCTTCCAAAAAACTTAACGGAAGACTTAGCATGATTGAGAACCGCTCCCGACGCTCGGGTGAATTCCCCAATGATGGCAAGGGACCTAGTCAGGCACGAGTCCTTGCATAGTAACAAGGAAGTGTCGTCGGCGTACTGCGTCATCTTAACGTGCAGCCCACCGCTCCCAGGGATAAGCAAGCCCTCCACCCCTGTGTCTGCCCTAATGGCAGCCCCCAGAGGCTCTATGTACAGAACAAAGAGGAGTGCCGAGAGCGGGCACCCCTGCCTGACCCCTGATGCGAGGTCAAAAACGTCACCCATGTGACCGTTTACATTAACCCGGCACCCTGCTCCGACATATAAAGCATGGATCCACCCTATATACTTCTCCCCAAAACCTAACCTACCTAACACCCTGAAAATAAAATATATATTCACTCGATCAAAGGCTTTAGCCTGATCAAGTGCTGCTACCATTAACGGCAGCCCTCTATCCTCTACCCAAGCGATGGAGTCCCTAATCAAACTCAGGTTCCACCTAATAGAGCGGCCCTCTATCCCACACGTCTGATCCTCATGGACGACGTAGGGAAGGGCTGTGCGCAACCGGTCCGCTAGAACCTTCGCAAGCAGTTTATAATCTACGCACAGCATGGTCAACGGCCGCCAGTTGCCAAGGTCTGTTGCGTCCCCCTTCTTGTAAAGAAGTGACAGCACACCTACGGCCATTGATCCCCCCGGGACCCCCGTCTAAAGGATGGCCTTCAAGACTTCAAGGACTACCGGACCAAGTTTCCCCCAAAACTTCAGGTAAAACTCTGCCGGCAGCCCATCCATCCCGGGCACCTTCCCTTTTCCCATCCTCCTGAGGGTGCTCTCAACCTCTTCGAGGGAGATCTGAGCCTCCATCACTTCTCTAATGTCCTCCGGCACTTGCCGAGACAGGTGTTCTAAAAATACATTTCCCTGCTCTACATCTACTGCCCTTTCTTGAAAAAAAACTCGGAAATGTTCCGTGGTCACCTTGACCATTTCCTCAGTTTCTCTCACTACTCTACCGTTTTCTTCCCTAACCCCATACATTACCTTCCTACTCTGTCTTCCCCTAACTGATTTAAAGAACATAGCAGAACGAGTCTCATTGTGTTCTAAAAACCCACTATGCGCACGCTCCAGGAAAGCGCGAGCCTTCCGCTCATGCACCTCCCTAAGTTGCGCCTTTAGGGCAGAGGATCTCTCCCAGTCTACCGACCCGCCGAGGTTGCCTGCCTCGAGCTCGAGTTGGAGTAGCCTTTGGATATTATCCACCTCCCTCCCTATTTTTCCTCTTCCAATATCCTATTATAAAAACCCTAATCCTCACCTTTGCTATTTCCCACCACTCTAACACCCCCTCACACATGGACCGGAGGCCCTCAAGCCCCCTAAAGAAAACAACAAAACCGTTAACGAAAGCCTGCTCATCCACTACCTCCCGTTCTAACTTCCAGTACCCCCGACCGAAGAGGCAGACTGGTGCCCCCACCTGCAGCAGCACCCCGTCGTGATCCGAAAAAAACACAGGCAACAAACGCCCAGACAACTGACCCAGTGACCTGGATAGAAAAATATAGTCTAGCCTCTGCTCGACCCCTCTGGAGTTGCGCCATGTTGGACCTGCCATCGTCGGAGCAGTGTGCAGGCCCCATCTACCAGACCATGGCACGCCATTAGCCCGGCGATGGCACCTGCACTACTGTTCCTCCCCCTCCTTATATCTATATTAAAATCCCCCCCTATCACCAAGTGTCTATTCGTGGCACACAGTGGCGCCAAACAGTCCACCATCTCCCTCCTGCCTGCCGCCAACTGTGGCCCGTACACCCCAATGACCCTATATCTATCATCCCTTACTGTGACATCCAACCCCCAAAACCCTCCCCTGCATACCTACCAAAGTGCCCTCCACCTTCACCTCCCTATTCCCAAACAAAATCCCTACCCCTGATGAGTGCACCCCCCCCCCCCTATATACCTTATTACATCCCCACTATCCCTTAGGTGAACCTCCTGTATAAAACAAACATCAAAACCCACCCCCTCTAAATACCCAAAAACCACCCTTCTTTTAACATCCTCCCTTATTCCCCTCACATTTAAAGTAACAAAAATAATCCCTGCCATAATACATTTCACAAATTACAACCTACTAAACCCCAAAAAACTAAACAAAACAGGAGGCTCACCTGATGCTCCCCTGCTACATGTCCTCCTGTAGGGACTCCGACTCCCCCCCAGATGCCCCCCCACTCCCCTCCATCTCTCCAACCCAGGATGCAGGAATGGTGTTTGGCTCCTGGGTTCCCTGCATCCTGGGCTCACCACCATCCACCTCCAAAACCCCAATCTCAAAACAGGTTGGGAACAGTGCAGGGGATCCTGAGCCCTACCCCCCTGTGCGTTGGGGGGGGGGGGGGCAGCGAGGACACAGGAGATTCTTCCCCCCACAGCGCCCTTCTCCCCCATGACACGCTTGGCCCCCCCCTCTCCCCCACCACCCATTTCCCTCTTCCTGTCCGAGGATCTCCCCCTCTTCCCTCTCTTCTTTGGAGACGCCGGCAGTGGGGAGACCCAGCCCCCCTTGATCACCAGCTCCTCCATCATCTCCCTCACCTCATCCCCCTGGGCACTCGACATCTCGCTTTCCCCCCACTCCGGCCCCCCCTCTCCCCCCTTCACTCTCCTCCCAGGGCTGTGGCTGGCTCCTCCCCGACCTCCTCTCCCTCCGCCGCCTCCGTCTCCGGCACCTCCTTTCCCACACTCCCCTCCGTCTCCGTCTCCGGCACCACCTCTCCTTCCAGAACTGCTACGGCAGTCCCCTGCCCGTCCCCCTCTCCTCCCACTGCTGTTCTCGGCTCCTCCTCCGTCGTCGATGGTATTGCCTCTGGCCCTGCGCTTGGGTCTGGAACTCCTCCTCCTCTTCCTCCTCCATCCCCCGCTCCTGCCCCTGCTCCCCCACCAGCTGCAGCTGTATACAACTTGTGACGAGCCGTACACTCCCTCCACAGGTGTGCTGACGATCCACACCCGTGGCACTTCTTCGACTCGTCACAGTCCCTCGCCTCGTGTGCCTCAGACCCACACACCCTGCATTTCTTCGCCCCACATAAGGCGAAATTATGGCCGTAGGCCATGCATCGTCTGCAGAAAGGGGGCTGACGGGCATTAAACAATGTCTCCCTGTCAGCCCCCAGGGAGAACAGAGCTGGAGGATGAAGGTAACCTCCCAGGCCCTTTGGGTCTTCCCTCAACAGAGCCTGGAAAGCTTCTCCTCCCGTTCCAGAACCCTAGCGAGTCTTTGAGGAGCCTTGCCGAGGGGACATTGTCCATATACCTCACCATAAAAGCCCTCACCTCCTCATCCTTAACATGCGGGTTATACATGTTTACTGTTATTACCCTGAAGTTGTTCTTGGCCAAGCTTGTCACCTCGTAGTGGCACATCGGCCTGGCCTTCTCCACCTCCCTCGCCTTTTTCATGACCTCGTCATGCTTCCCCTCCGTGTGAAAAACCACATCATAAGCCCCTTCCAAGGGGTTCTCCTGGAGGCACATCATGTCCTTTACCGCCAGCTTTAACACTCCCATCAACAAAGTCCTCCCAAATGTTTCACTTCCAAAAGGCTCCATGTCCTTCTCCTTCCACGCAAACCTAACTGCGTTCATGATCCCAATCCTGGGAATTGCCCTAAAATTTGCATTTTTCGCCATCTCCGCGAGGAGAATAGCGCCCACACCACTGCTCCGACTCTTCTCTATATTAGTTACAAACAATTTTTTACTATTTTAATTGATTTAAACCACCGCTATCTTCCTTCTTAGACAGTCGTAGTACTGCTGAGCATCGAGAAACTAGCAGAGAAAACAGAGCAAGGGAACACAGGGAAGTGAGGGCATAAATACAAAGGTGAACAGGTAGACACAGGTGACACCAATAGGGTAATGATGAGTCCAGACTGTGAGTGTGGAGGTGCCTAAGGTTGTTGGAGGATGACACCTAGTGGGTCGCTCCGGAACTGCGACCCCCTCCTGTAACATAATTCCAGCATCAGCAACATTAACCAGGTTTCCGTCCAACCTTTTTATGCAGTAAAATAGCCTACATGTCGGATAACAAATGTCACGACATCATGGGAAAGAATGCTGTTTATTAGGCCACAGATTAAATAAATTATGATGAACTTCACAGGGTGGTGAAAGTGAACAGCGATAAGGTTGATGCTCCTTTCAATAAATATGGAGGGTCTTATTCTTGTGACATGATGAACGATGCTTGGTTGCCATTTGACAAATACAAATAATCTCGCACTTTTGCCCATAATAATCTCATCATGTAGTAGGCTATACCTGCACTTTATCTGCAAGCTGTTGACTAGAGCGCACTTGCCAATACCAGAGTGGGCACATTCGCTATACATACACAACATTTTTTGTGACAAAACCATCAGTAAACATAGAGTTGAAAATGCCATGGAAACCTATTTAACTTGTATTTTTTATTAGGTACATGGGAATTTACCTCGAAAGTTATTGTTATGTGCACTACGTACAGTGGGGAAAATAAGTATTTAGTCAGCCACCAATTGTGCAAGTTCTCCCACTTAAAAAGATGAGAGAAGCCTGTAATTTTCATCATAGGTACACGTCAACTATGACAGACAAAATGAGAATTTTTTTCTCCAGAAAATCACATTGTAGGATTTTTTATGAATTTATTTGCAAATTATGGTGGAAAATAAGTATTTGGTCAATAACAAAAGTTTCTCAATACTTTGTTATATACCCTTTGTTGGCAATGACACAGGTCAAACGTTTTCTGTAAGTCTTCACAAGGTTTTTACACACTGTTGCTGGTATTTTAACATAACAGCGCCATAGAAGATGGCTGCCGTTTTACAGCCCTCTAACCAATTGTACTATTATGTGTGTTTTTCCGCGTTATTTGTAATTTATTTTGTACATAATGTTTCTGGCATCGTCTCTTATAACCAAAAAGAGCTTCTGGATATCAGGACAGCGATTACTCACCTCGTATTGGACGAAAAAAATTTCTTCAACGAGGCGGCCGTGAAGGATATCCTACAGACACCCGACAAGGCCCAAATCCCCGTCATTCGCGTGAGGAAGAGACGGAGATATCGTGGACGTAGATCGGGGTGCCTTGTAAGGATCCGACGGCGAGCGAGTAAACTGCCTCTTCCATCAATCCTATTAGCCAACGTTCAATCATTTGAAAATAAATTGGATGACCTAAGATTACGGTTATCCTACCAACGGGACATTAAAAACTGTAATATCTTATGTTTCACCGAGTCGTGGCTGAACGACGACATGGATAACATACAGGTAGCGGGCTATACGCTACATCAGCAGGATAGAACGGCTGACTCCGGTAAGACAAGGGGTGGCGGTCTGTGTATATTTGTAAACAACAGCTGGTGCACAAAATCAAATACTAAGGAAGTCTCGAGGTTTTGCTCGCCTGAGGTAGAGTATCTTATGATAAGCTGTAGACCACACTATTTACCAAGAGAGTTTTCATCTATATTTTTCATAGCTGTCTATTTACCACCACACACCAATGCTGGCATTAAGATTGCACTGAATGAGTTGTACAAGGCCATAAATCAACAGGAAAACGCTCATACAGATGCAGCGCTCCTAGTGGCCGGGGACTTTAATGCAGGGAAACTTAAATCCGTTCTACCTAATTTCTACCAGCATGTTAAATGTGCAACCAGAGGAAAAAAAACTCTAGACCACCTTTACTCCACACACAGAGACGCATACAAAGCTCTCCCTCGCCCTCCATTTGGCAAATCTGACCATAACTCTATCCTCCTGATTCCTGCTTATAAGCAAAAACTAAAGAAGGAAGCACCAGTGACTCGGTTAATAAAAAAGTGGTCAGATGACGCAGATGCTAAGCTACAGGACTGTTTTGCTAGCACAGACTGGAACATGTTCCGGGATTCTTCAGACAGCATTGAGGAGTACACCACATCAGTCACTGGCTTCATCAATAAGTGCATCGATGATGTCGTCCCCACAGTGACCGTACGTACATACCCCAACCAGAAGCCATGGATTACAGGAAACATCCGCACTGAGCTAAAGGGTAGAGCTGCCGCTTTCAAGGAACGGGACTCTAACCCGGACGCTTATAAGAAATCCCGCTATGCCCTCCGACGAACCATCAAACAGGCAAAGAGTCAATACAGGACTAAGATTGAGTCGTACTACACTGGCTCTGACGCTCGTCGGATGTGGCAGGGCTTGAAAACTATTACAGACTACAAAGGGAAGCACAGCCGCGAGCTGCCCAGTGACACAAGCCTACCAGACGAGCTAAACCACTTCTATGCTCGCTTCGAGGCAAGCAACACTGAAGCATGCATGAGAGCACCAGCTGTTCCGGATGACTATGTGATCACGCTCTCCGTAGCCGATGTGAGTAAGACTTTTAAGCAGGTCAACATTCACAAGGCCGCAGGGCCAGACGGATTACCAGGACGTGTACTCCGAGCATGTGCTGACCAACTGGCAAGTGTCTTCACTGACATTTTCAACATGTCCCTGACTGAGTCTGTAATACCAACATGTTTCAAGCAGACCACCATAGTCCCAGTGCCCAAGGACTCTAAGATAACCTGCCTAAATGACTACCGACCCGTAGCACTGACGTCTGTAGCCATGAAGTGCTTTGAAAGGCTGGTCATGGCCCACATCAACAGCATTATCCTAGAAACCCTAGACCCACTCCAATTTGCATACCGCCCCAACAGATCCACAGATGATGCAATCTCTATTGCACTCCACACTGCCCTTCCCCACCTGGACAAGAGGAACACCTACGTGAGAATGCTATTCATTGACTACAGCTCAGCATTCAACACCATAGTGCCCTCTAAGCTCATCACTAAGCTAAGGATCCTGGGACTAAACACCTCCCTCTGCAACTGGATCCTGGACTTCCTGACGGGCCGCCCCCAGGTGGTAAGGGTAGGTAACAACACATCTGCCACACTGATCCTCAACACGGGGGCCCCTCAGGGGTGCGTGCTCAGTCCCCTCCTGTACTCTCTGTTCACCCATGACTGCATGGCCAGGCACGACTCCAACACCATCATTAAGTTTGCCGACGACACAACAGTGGTAGGCCTGATCACCGACAACGATGAGACAGCCTATAGGGAGGAGGTCAGAGACCTGGCCGTGTGGTGCCAGGACAACAACCTCTCCCTCAACGTGACCAAGACAAAGGAGATGATTGTGGACTACAGGAAAAAAAAGAGGACTGAGCACGCCCCCATTCTCATCGACAGGGCTGTAGTGGAACAGGTTGAGAGCTTCAAGTTCCTTGGTGTCCACATCACCAACGAACTATCATGGTCCAAACACACCAAGACAGTCGTGAAGAGGGCACGACAAAGCCTATTCCCCCTCAGGAGACTGAAAAGATTTGGCATGGGTCCTCAGATCCTCAAAAAATTCTACAGCTGCACCATCGAGAGCATCCTGACTGGTTGCATCACCGCCTGGTATGGCAACTGCTTGGCCTCCGACCGCAAGGCACTACAGAGGGTAGTGCGTACGGCCCAGTACATCACTGGGGCCAAGCTTCCTGCCATCCAGGACCTCTATACCAGGCGGTGTCAGAGGAAGGCCCTCAAAATTGTCAAAGACTCCAGCCACCCTAGTCATAGACTGTTCTCTCTGCTACCGCACGGCAAGTGGTACCGGAGTGCCAAGTCTAGGTCCAAAAGACTTCTCAACAGCTTCTACCCCCAAGCCATAAGACTCCTGAACAGCTAATCATGGCTGCCCGGACTATTTGCACTGCCCCCCCACCCCATCCTTTTTACGCTGCTGCTACTCTGTTAATTATTTATGCATAGTCACTTTAACTCTACCCACATGTACATATTACCTCAACTACCTCAACTAGCCGGTGCCCCCGCACATTGACTCTGCAACGGTACCCCCCTGTATATATAGCCTCCCTACTGTTATTTTATTTTACTTCTGCTCTTTTTTTTCTCAACACTTTTTTTTGTTGTTGGTTTATTTTTACTTTTTTTGTAAAAAATAAATGCACTGTTGGTTAAGGGCTGTAAGTAAGCATTTCACTGTCATGTCTGCACCTGTTGTATTCGGCGCATGTGACCAATAAAATTTGATTTGATTTGATTTGATTTTGGCCCATTCCTCCATGCAGATCTCCTCTAGAGCAGTGATGTTTTGGAGCTGTCGCTGGGCAACACGGACTTTCAACTCCCTCCAAAGATTTTCTATGGGGTTGAGATCTGGAGACTGGCTAGGCCACTCCAAGACCTTGAAATGCTTCTTACGAAGCCACTCCTTCGTTGCCCGGGCGGTGTGTTTGGGATCATTGTCATGCTGAAAGACCCAGCCACGTTTCATCTTCAATGCCCTTGCTGATGGAAGGAGGTTTTCACTCAAAATCTCACAATACATGGCCCCATTCATTCTTTCCTTTACACAGATCAGTCGTCCTGATCCCTTTGCAGAAAAACAGCCCCAAAGCATGATGTTTCCACCCCCATGCTTCACAGTAGGTATGGTGTTCTTTGGATGCAACTCAGCATTCTTTGTCCTCCGAACACGACGAGTTGAGTTTTTACCAAAAAGTTCTATTTTGGTTTCATCTGACCATATGACATTCTCCCAATCCTCTTCTGGATCATTCAAATGCACTCTAGCAAACTTCAGACGGGCCTGGACATGTACTGGCTTAAGCAGGGGGACACGTCTGGCACTGCAGGATTTGAGTCCCTGGCGGCGTAGTGTGTTACTGATGGTAGGCTTTGTTACTTTGGTCCCAGCTCTCTGCAGGTCATTCACTAGGTCCCCCCGTGTGGTTCTGGGATTTTTGTTCACCGTTCTTGTGATCATTTTGACCCCAAGGGTGAGATCTTGCGTGGAGCCCCAGCTCGAGGGAGATTATCAGTGGTCTTGTATGTCTTCCATTTCCTAATAATTGCTCCCACAGTTGATTTCTTCAAACCAAGCTGCTTACCTATTGCATATTCAGTCTTCCCAGCCTGGTGCAGGTCTACAATTTTGTTTCTGGTGTCCTTTGACAGCTCTTTGGTCTTGGTCATAGTGGAATTTGGAGTGTGACTGTTTGAGGTTGTGGACAGGTGTCTTTTATACTGATAACAAGTTCAAACAGGTGCCATTAATACAGGTAACGAGCGGAGGACAGAGGAGCCTCTTAAAGAAGAAGTTACAGGTCTGTGAGAGCCAGAAATCTTGCTTGTTTGTAGGTGACCAAATACTTATTTACCACCATAATTTGTGATTTTGTGATTTTCTGGATTTTTTTTCCTCAATTTGTCTGTCATAGTTGACGTGTACCTATGATGAAAATTACAGGCCTCTCTCATCTTTTTAAGTGGGAGAACTTGCACAATTGGTGGCTAAATACTTTTTTCCCCCACTGTATGTATGCACAGACTATCTGCAACAAGTACATTTGATGGAAACACAACTCTGATGGGAACATGCACAAGGGTTTCCCTTAGCCAGTAGTCTAATTGAGGCATTTGGGCAATAAAAATAAAAAAAAGCCAATAAATACAATTGTAGCAAACCAAATTGTCCAGGAGAGACCGTCTATCATAGCTTCAGCACAATTCTCTCATGCCTTGCGAGCACGTGAGCCTGCTGCTTAGGACAGAGCGAGCGAGAGAGGAGCCTTGGCCTAGGCCACTGTTGATTGTGAAGATGGAAGCCTTTTTCATCTAAGTAAAACAAAAGTTAGAGGAAAAAGAGCATGACTATAGTGGAAAGCCTACAGGGGGAATTTAGTATGTTTTAATATTGTAGTGGAAGATGAGAAAAACGTTGGCATTGCCAAATGCAGGCTACTGTGCAACTCCTTATTCAGGTAGGATGCTATTTTGGGAACTTACAATTATTTATAATCATTTGTTTTATCATTATTATTATTATATATCATTGTTATTATTGATTGCCTATTTATTAATGTAACCCAGATTTTTAAATATGCAAAACCTGTTTTGTTTAATTCTGTTGAGACATTTTCATTGGCTAAATTAAATTCAACCTGTCTTTTTAATTGTGTGCTCCATATTTAGTTTAAGATGGGTTATAAGTAGGTCTGTTGTAAAATAAACAACATTAGCCTATTTCTGTCATTTGTTGGGTAGGGTAGGCACTTGCCCTTGATGGTAATTGCTGCAATATAACCTGTTCAGAACTTTTGTGAAGGTTTAAACCATATTTCATTCTGTTGAGCCATTTTCTTTGGCCAATTTAAGTTCCAACTGTAATGCTGTTTGCCGCAATATAATAGCGTGCTCATAAATACCCTTACTTTTGATATTACCCTAAAAAGGTTTTGTGAAGGTTTGGTGTGGTGTGGCTATTATTAAGCTTTAGCTACTGCAAGCCTATGATACTGTATATATATGAACAAAAATATATATGCAACATGTAAAGTGTTGGTCCCATGTTTCATGAGCTGAAATAAAAGATCCCAGAAACTTTTATGCCCAAATTTGTTTACATCCCTGTTAGTGAGCATTTCTCCTTTGCCAAGATAATCCATCCACCTGACAGGTGTGGCAATAAAAGGCCACTCTAAAATGTGCAGTTTTGTCACACAACACAATGCCACAGACGTCTCAAGTTTTGAGGGAGCGTGCAATTGGCATGCTGACTACAGGAATGTCCACCAGAGCTGTTGCCAGAGAATTGAATGTTCATTTCTCTACCATAAACTGCTTCCAACGTCATTTTAGAGAAAGTATGTCCAACCAGCCTCACAACTGCAGACCACGTGTAACCACGCCAGCCCAGGACCTCCACATCCGGCTTCTTCACCTGCAGGATCGTCTGAGACCAGCCACCCAGACAGCAGATGAAGCTGAGGAGTATTTCTGTCTGTAATAAAGCCCTTTTGTGGGGAAAAACTCATTATGACTGGCTGGGCCTGGCTCCACAGTGGGTGGGCCTATGCCCTCCCAGGCCCATCCATGGCTGTGCCCCTGCCCATTCATCATTCATGTGAAATCCATAGATTAGGGCCCAATGAATTTGACTGATTTCCTTATATGAACTGTAACTCAGTAAAATTGTTGCATGTTGCGTTTATATTTTTGTTCAGTATAGATGATAATTGTACATGAAGGACAATTGATGGGACTTGCTTTAACACTTAAAAAATATTTTTGTGGTAGATGTTTAAAAAGTTTTACTTGACTATTTAAAGCAAAGCAGTTTTAAAGTATGTATGGTTTAGAAAAACATTATAGTAGTGATAGTGTCTGTAATAGTAATGGTGGTGACTGGATATAGTTTTAAAAGTAGGTAGATGAAAAGTCTGAACATATGAAAGTTGGTATGTTGTATCTAGCTTGAACGGTTTAAGAGTTACAATTATTGTTGGTAGGTATTATACAGTAGGCTAATATGTTCACATTTAAGTAGTTATAATTTAGAGCACAGACCAGAGCTAGTGCGAGGCAGAGCTAGCTAGCTACGCCCTGGGCCAGAGCTGGACCAGAGCTAGTGCAGACCAGAGCAGTAGTTGTGGTCACAGTAGTGATCAGTAGTTGTGTGGTTGTGTCAGTAGTTGTGTGGTTGTGGTCAGTAATTGGGGTGGTCAGTAGTTATGGTGATTAGATGTGGTCAGTAGTTGTGTGGTCAGAAGTTGTGTGGTTGTGGTCAGTAGTTTTGTGGTTGTAGTCACTAGATGTGGTCAGCAGTTGTGTGGTTGTGGTCAGCAGTTGTGGTTAGTAGTTGTCGCCAGGTGGTTGTGGTCAGTAATTTTGGTGGTCAGTATTTATGGTGATTTAGATGAGTGGTCAGTAGTTGTGTGGTCAGAAGTTGTGTGGTTGTGGTCAGTAGATGTGGTCAGCAGTTTGTGGTTGTGGTCAGTAGTTGAGTGGTCAGTAGTTGTGTGGTAAGAAGTTGTGTGGTTGTGGTCAGTAGATGTGGTCAGCAGTTTGTGGTTGTGGTCAGTAGTTGAGTGGTCAGTAGTTGTGTGGTTGTGGTCAGTACTTGTGTGGTTGTGGTCCCCAAATGTGGTCAGCAGTTGTGTGGTTGTGGTCAGTAATTGTTGTCAGTAGTTGTGGCCAGGTGGTTGTGGTCAGAAACTGTGGTGGTCAATAGTTATGTGTGGTTGTGGTCAGTAGTTTTGTGGTTGTGGTCAGAATTTTGTGGTTGTGGTCAGTAGTTGTGGCCAGTAGTTGTGTGGTTGTGGTAAGTAGTTGTGATGTGGTCAGTAGTTGTGATGTGGTCAGTAGTTGTGTGGTCAGAAGTTGTGTGGTTGTGGGCAGCAGTTGTTTGGTTGTGGTCAGAAAGTGTGGTTGTGGTCAGTAGTTCTGGTCAGTAGTTGTGTGGTTGTGGTCAGTAGTTGTGTTGTGGCCAGTAGTTGTGTGGTCAGTAGTTGTATGGTTGTGGACTGTGGTTGTGTGGTTGCGGTCAATAATTGTGGTCAGTAGTTGTGTGGTTGTGGTCTGTAGTTGTGTGTTTCACTCGTTGTGGGGTCAATATTTGTGTGGTTGTGGTTAGTAATTGTGGTCACTCTCTTCACACTCGTCATAATTCTTGCCCTCTGTGTCTGTGAGTATCCATAGCAACCGCTCCGTTCAAGCTGCTCAATGATGACACGGAGAGCTGTTAGTAGACGTTAGCTAGCCACTTTTTGTCACTTTAAACTTTGCATTGGTAGAATTCGTAATCCACTCTATCCAATCAGAGGGTTACAGCCCGCCGTCCTCTGTAGAGACAGGCAAACTAGCCAGTGAAGTTATTTAGAGCACAGAGAATGATCCTGGAAAAGGAGGACGACGCTAGTAAGCATTAGAAATCTTCTCTTTATTATTCTAGGTCATCCAGACTGGGAAAATATTTGAAATCTTAGCGCTAGCTGTTCGGTCTGAAACAGATTGACAAATCATGGGAATTTGAAAAGCTATGAAGACACTCATTCCCGCGAGTCAAGCGTTGCTAGTCAAGTTGAGTGGTCAGTAGTTCACAAATCGTGGGGATTTGTCGAGCTATGAAGATGTTCTCTCCCGCCGACCAAACCGTTGATAGGGAACAGTAGCATTGGCAACACTGCTCCTTTAAGGCTAAAGCTAGTGTGAAAAACATGCTAACATACAGTGCTTTAACACCAAATAAATACTGCACTCTGATCCACAAAACTTCTTTGCTAGATTCCTAATAGTGTTTTTAGACAAAGCAAGGAAAGTGACCTTCAAAAAATAATGTAGTTTTATTGGAATTTGCAACTGTTGTTGGTAAATAATGAAATCTGCTAGGTTCTGACATGACTTACTGCATCTAAAAAGAGAGCAGTTGATGGGTAACTAAAACAGATCTATCTACTGATTGATACAAGCTATTCCTAAAATGTATTCAGTTTTGAAAAGCAGAGAAGTAGAGGAAAATGTCATACCCGTAATGTTTTTTTCTGACTTGTTGGGGGAGTGGTCAAAACAGCAGTTAGGAAGAAGTTGGGCAAAAATGTGGTTATGCTGTTACTAAAACAGCTGTGTTGTTAGATCCGTAGCGGATATTTTGGTTCCGTAAACAGATTTGAATAGCAGAGAAGTAGAGGAAGATTTCGTACCCGCTAACTTTTTGTCTAACTTGTTGGGGAAGTGGTCAATACGGCAGTTTTTTGCAAAATAAGTTACAGAAAATGTTGCTGATGCGTTTACAAAAATAGCTGTAACTTTTTATCAGAATATAATTTTTTGTTCAAATGCCAGATTTGAGTAACAGATAAGTAGACAAAGATGTAAATGCTCTAAGTTTTTGTCTAAGTTGTTGCAAAGTGGTCAAAATAGCTGATTTGTGTCAAAAGTTGCATTATTGCATTTATAGTGAATGGAAGTTGGAAGTGATGATGTCACAATTGGGCTTTTTAAAATCTTGAGGAAATCCCATACAAGCGGATGGAGGACAAAACATTTAATATTTTCAAAATAATAAAAGATATCAAAAAGTTGTATACAAGCAACTCAAGCATTACCATTCTGCACGTTAAGTTTGAACAGCGTTTCTAGCTTAAACGTTGTAAGAGGAGTAGCGTGCTAAAGAATAAGAATACGAATTATGTCGAAGATGAAGCTGGGGCTTTTGCTTCGCAAGCCCCACAATAAGAAGAATGTCGAAGATTGAAGCTGCTGCGCAAGCCCGACAATAATAATAATAATAATAATAATAAGAAGAAGAAGAAGAAGAAGAAGAAGAAGAAGAAGAAGAAGAAGAAGAAGAAGAAGAAAAAGAAGAAGAAGAATGTCAAAGATTTAGAATTGGACGTTTGCTTCGCAAGTCCCATTAATTATCTATTTTGGGTGTGTCGTATCGGGTGAATGGTGGCAATTATTGCTGTCAACAAAGAGTCCGCTCAAGCTGCACCGTGTTAGAGGCTTTTATTAAAATCACGAGGTTACAGCATAAGTTACAGACCCGCGGTGTCCGGAGAACGGCGTCCCAGATTGCCATGGCCGTTCTGCCTCTATTTGTCTAGCCCCTTACTTATAAACAATGCAAAAAGATGGGCTCCCTCTTCTGGCCAATCACCAGTCTCCCCTGTCTACAACACACTTCCTGTCTGTTGTATGTGGCGTTACACTAAAACATTCCCTCTTGATACTAAAATCAACATTCTTTCAGTTCCACTTAAAAAACATTTAACAAAGACATAATCCCAATACACGACAGGTGCAATTTGAATGGAATTGATGGAGAGAGTGAAAGACTATGACAGAGTGCTCGAGTGCGCACTGATTTAAAGCAACAATATTAAAGTGATATGCTGTTTTAAAACTCTACAGCTGCAAACAAAAACAAAAAAACGTATTTACAATAAAATAATAAGGTGACACCCGAAAGCCAAATAGAGATGCGTAAATTAGACTGGTTTTTAGTCCTTATATTATTGTAGCATACAGTGAGGGGAAAAAGGTATTTGATCCCCTGCTGATGTTGTACGTTTGCCCACTGACAAAGACATGATCAGTCTATAATTTTAATGGTAAGTTTATTTGAACAGTGAGAGACAGAATAACAACAAAAAAATCCAGAAAAACGCATGACAAAAATGTTATGAATTGATTTGCATTTTAATTAGGGAAATAAGTATTTGACCCCTCTGCAAAACATGACTTATTACTTGGTGGCAAAACCCTTGTTGGCAATCACAGAGGTCAGACGTTTCTTGTAGTTGGCCACCAGGTTTGCACACATCTCAGGAGGGATTTTGTTCCACTCCTCTTTGCAGATCTTCTCCAAGTCATTAAGGTTTCGAGGCTGACGTTTGGCAACTCGAACCTTCAGCTCCCTCCACAGATTTTCTATGGGAATAAGGTCTGGAGACTGGCTAGGCCACTCCAGGACCTTAATGTGCTTCTTCTTGAGCCACTCCTTTGTTGCCTTGGCTGTGTGTTTTGGGTCATTGTCATGCTGGAATACCCATCCACGACCCATTTTCAATGCCCTGGCTGAGGGAAGGAGGTTCTCACCCAAGATTTGACAGTACATGGCCCCGTCCATCGTCCCTTTGATGCAGTGAAGTTGTCCTGTCCCCTTAGCAGAAAAACACCCCCAAATCATAATGTTTCCACCTCCATGTTTGACGGTGGGGATGGTGTTCTTGGGGTCATAGGCAGCATTCCTCCTCCTCCAAACACGGCGAGTTGAGTTGATGCCAAAGAGCTCGATTTTGGTCTCATCTGACCACAACACTTTCACCCAGTTCTCCTATGAATCATTTAGATGTTCATTGGCAAACTTCAGATGGCCCTGTATATGTGCTTTCTTGAGCAGGGGAACCTTGCGGGCGCTGCAGGATTTCAGTCCTTCACGGCGTAGTGTGTTACCAATTGTTTTCTTGGTGACTATGGTCCCAGCTGCCTTGAGATCATTGACAAGATCCTCCCATGTTGTTCTGGGCTGATTCCTCACCGTTCTCATGATCATTGCAACTCCACGAGATGAGATCTTGCATGGAGCCCCAGGCCGAGGGAGATTGACAGGTATTTTGTGTTTCTTCTATTTGCGAATAATTGCACCAACTGTTGTCACCTTCTCACCAAGCTGCTTGGTGATGGTCTTGTAGCCCATTCCAGCCTTGTGTTGGTCTACAATCTTGTCCCTGACATCCTTGGAGAGCTCTTTGGTCTTGACCATGGTGGAGAGTTTGGAATCTGATTGATTGATTGCTTCTGTGGACAGGTGTCTTTTATACAGGTAACAAACTGAGATTAGGAGCACTCCCTTTAAGAGTGTGCTCCTAATCTCAGCTCGTTACCTGTATAAAAGACACCTGGGAGCCAGAAATCTTTCTGATTGAGAGGGGGTCAAATACTTATTTCCCTCATTAAAATGCAAATCAATTTATAACATTTTTGGCATGCTTTTTTCTGGATTTTTTTATTGTTATTCTGTCTTTCACTGTTCAAATAAACCTACCATTAAAAGTATAGACTGATCATTTCTTGGTCAGTGGGCAAACGTACAAAATCAGCAGGGGATCAAATACTTTTTTCCCTCACTGTATGCTGCAGAAAATGTAAGGACCACAATGGAAATAAGTCCCCGACTTTATTGTGCAATCCCGGTCACTTTTAAAATTATTTGTGTTTACAGAACCAGTCAGGTTGAGAGAATGCCAAGAGTGTGCAAAGCTGTCATCAAGGAAAAGGGTGGCTATTTGAAGAATCTCAAATATAAAATATATTTTGATTTGTTTAACACTTTTTTGGTTACTACATGATTCCATATGTGTTATTTCATAGTTTTGATGTCTTCACTATTATTCTACAATGTAGAAAATTAAGAAAAACCCTTGAATGAGTAGGTGTGTCCAAACCTTTGACTGGTAGTGTATGTCTTTTTTTCTACTGACAAATAAAATGAATCAGTCAATGAATCCAAACCGTGAAGTGGAAATTTGATGAATGGAAAGAGACCTCTGTTGCAAAACACCAAAATGTTTAATGACATTCAGAGATTGTCAAGCCAAGCCTTTGATACTGGGTAAGCCTAAGATAGGGAGGGATGTATGTTTTGTTTGTCCAGATTGACATAGTCTATTTATTTTGGTGTTGAAAATGCAAACCATGATATTGAAGTGCCTGAAGTCGGTATGTTTTGTTTATTGGTTGTGTGGTGCATTGGCACAGAAAGCTGTTGGTGGAAAATGTGTTGCATATATTTTATATAATTACAAAAATCTGATCGTGAAGTAATGAAACAGGCAGGGAGAGTGAGCTTGTCTGTGGTGGTCAGCGAACCCTCAACCTTCTGGCCTGTAGCCCTGCTGTGCCACAAAAGCATGCTGAAGTGACAAAGTTGATATCCACATTTATAAACACAGGGTCGCTACAGTTATTGTTATTTGTGGTCTTAAACATTCTTTTGAGTAAATTCTATGAGGGGGGAGTGTGTTCAATTTATTTTACAGTACAAGGGGAAGGTCATGTGAAAATATTTTACAAGTTGGGGAGGGGGGTGCAATTTCTTTTTTTATGACACCTTAAATTGGACCAGCCCCCCCACAGTACATTTCGATCTGTCCCTAATGTCAATTAATTTTGAGATAGATCAATCATTGTAACTGTGCATACATTTCACATTGATGCTGTAAGGTTCATCAAACCTCAGTAGGGCATGTTCAGTAGAATTACGTTGTCTATCTACACAAAACGAGCAAGAGGCTTTGATCAACTTCAAGAGAGAAAGCTCCTCTGTACTTTGCCCTACACAAGTCTCCATGGCAACTGGCACTGGTAGAAATTTGGGAATCTCCTGGCCCTTAAAAAGGGAACAGTCAAAAGAAGCAGGTTACCCATTCCCCGGAAGCATGCTGGTATTAGAATGGACTTTGTGTTCCTCACATAAAGGTTTAAGATCTGGACTTACCCCAGCAGTCTTTAGACCAGAGCACTACTACACCACAGCCTCCCTCTGGTCTAACAGCATAAATATGGACACAAGTTCACCTTAAAACCACATCCCTTTTGTAATCCCTTTTTAATTCCACTGAGCGAGGTCACTAGGCAACAGGGAACACATGCTAGCAGGGCAGAGGGAGTAAGATGTCTTTTAATGCTAGGAGAAAGGAGCTCTGGCTGCCACGGTGACAAATGTAAAGCCTGGCTGGGGGTCAGTGGTGGCAATGTCATTGCTATTTCTTCAGACGTCACTGGCCGAGAAATCCAGGGTGTCGAATGGAGATTAGTATTATCAAAGGCTACTCATTGGTAACCTTTGGAGATCTCCCTAATTTGATTATGGATTTTCAGTATTTACAGTGGGGAAAAAAAGTATTTAGTCAGCCACCAATTGTGCAAGTTCTCCCACTTGAGAGAGGCCTGTAATTTTCATCATAGGTACATGTCAACTATGACAGACAAAATGAGAAAAAAAATCCAGAAAATCACATTGTAGGATTTTTAATGAATTTATTTGCAAATTATGGTGGAAAATAAGTATTTGGTCAATAACAAAAGTTTCTCAATACTTTGTTATATACCCTTTGTTGGCAATGACACAGGTCAAACGTTTTCTGTAAGTCTTCACAAGGTTTTCACACACTGTTGCTGGTATTTTGGCCCATTCCTCCATGCAGATCTCCTCTAGAGCAGTGATGCTTTGGGGCTGTCGCTGGGCAACACAGACTTTCAACTCCCTCCAAAGATTTTCTATGGGGTTGAGATCTGGAGACTGGCTAGGCCACTCCAGGACCTTGAAATGCTTCTTACAAAGCCACTCCTTCGTTGCCCGGGCGGTGTGTTTGGGATCATTGTCATGCTGAAAGACCCAGCCACGTTTCATCTTCAATGCCCTTGCTAATGGAATGAGGTTTTCACTCAAAATCTCACGATACATGGCCCCATTCATTCTTTCCTTTACACGAATCAGTCGTCCTGGTCCCTTTGCAGAAAAACAGCCCCAATGCATGATGTTTCCACCCCCATGCTTCACAGTAGGTATGGTGTTCTTTGGATGCAACTCAGCATTCTTTGTCCTCCAAACACGACGAGTTGAGTTTTTACCAAAAAGTTCTATTTTGGTTTCATTTGACCATATGACATTCTCCCAATCCTCTTCTGGATCATCCAAATGCACTCTAGCAAACTTCAGACGGGCCTGGACATGTACTGGCTTAAGCAGGGGGACATGTCTGGCACTGCAGGATTTGAGTCCCTGGCGGCGTAGTGTGTTACTGATGGTAGGCTTTGTTACTTTGGTCCCAGCTCTCTGCAGGTCATTCACTAGGTCCCCCCGTGTGGTTCTGGGATTTTTGCTCACCGTTCTTGTGATCATTTTGACCCCACGGGATGAGATATTGCGTGGAGCCCCAGATCGAGGGAGATTATCAGTGGTCTTGTATGTCTTCCATTTCCTAATAATTGCTCCCACAGTTGATTTCTTCAAACCAAGCTGCTTACCTATTGCAGATTCAGTCTTCCCAGCCTGGTGCAGGTCTACAATTTTGTTTCTGGTGTCCTTTGACAGCTCTTTGGTCTTGGCCATAGTGGAGTTTGGAGTGTGACTGTTTGAGGCTGTGGACAGGTGTCTTTTATACAGGTGCCATTAATACAGGTAATGAGTGGAGGACAGAGGAGCCTCTTAAAGAAGAAGTTACAGGTCTGTGAGAGCCAGAAACCTTGCTTGTTTGTAGGTGACCAAATACTTATTTTCCACCATAATTTGCAAATAAATTCTACAATGTGATTTTCTGGATTTTTTTTCCTCAATTTGTCTGTCATAGTTGACGTGTACCTATGATGAAAATTACAGGCCTCTCTCATCTTTTTAAGTGGGAGAACATGCACAATTGGTGGCTGACTAAATACTTTTTTCCCCCCACTGTATTAAGCCTGTGTGTTTGTAGCCTACATAAAGGTCAAAACACCAGTGGATGGAAAGCTTTTGACTAATCTGAATACTGCTGCTAATGATCTGTATAATTATTTCATGCAGTAGAGAGAGATTGTGCACACCAATGTAGAATGCATACAGGCAGCCTTTCGGGGGCCCTAAGTGGGCAAATTTTTTTAGTGGCCCCCTTCTTGACCAAGGAGAGAAAAATGTAAGTTTTAAAGTTAACTTCCTTCAATTCTACACATTTTGCCATGTGGCGTAGATTAAAAAATAAATAAACAGTTATTATCATCATTTTCACAATTTCACAGTATTATTCCAACCTCATAGTGTGGAAATATATACTGAACAAAAATATAAACGCAACATGTAAAGTGTTGGTCCCATGTTTCATGAGCTTAAATAAAAGATCCCAGAAATGTTCCATACTGTCACGCCCTGACCTTTAATGCCTGTTGTTTCTTGTTGGTTTGGTCAGGGTGTACATTCTATGTTTTGTAGATCTATGTTGGCCGGGTGTGGTTCCCAATCAGAGACAGCTGTCGATCGTTGTCTCTGATTGGGGATCATACTTAGGCAGCCATTTTGCCTACCTTTAGTTGTGGGATCTTGTTTCTGTGTGTTTGGGTTGTTTGATGTGTAGCCTTTAGAACGTCACGTTGCTGTTGTTGTTTTGTTGGTGTTTATATAATAAACGAACATGTACGCATACCACGCTGCACCTTGGTCCAATCCTGTACTCAACGAACGTGACAGAAGATCCCACCACCAACGGACCAAGCAGCGTGGCCAGGAGGAGCAAACACCCTGGACACAGGTGGGGAAGATGTGGTCTTGGGAGGAGATATTAGCCGGTAAAGGACCCTGGGCGAAGGTAGAAGCCCATGTAGGAGAGGATCAACGGCGACGCCAACGGTGCCGACCGCTAAGGAAGCCCGAGAGGCAACCCCAAGAACATGTTTTGGGGGGGGGACACAGGGTGGTTGGCTAAGCAGCAGGAGGCTCGGAGAGACCTGCAGATTAGCACTCTGACAGAAGAGACAACCACCTTACGGGGGCTGATCGCGAGGATAGAGCAGGAGAGCTCCCTTCAAAAAGAGGCGCTGCAGGAGGCCCGTAGGGAGAAGGAGTCAATGGTTGCACGGAGAGAGGAGCTGGCCAGGCAACAAGAGAAGCTGAGAGAGGAATTAACCCTCCAGCAGCAGAGAGCTCAGTCTTTAGAGCAGAGGTTAGCAGAGCCAACTCCCCGCACTCGCTTTGAGGAGCGTGTGACCGTGCAGGCACCAGGCAATGCGCCGGCTTTACGCACTGTGCCGCCAGTGCGCCTTCACAGACCGGTAAAGCCCGTGCCTGCTCCCCGCACCAAACCAGTGGTGCGTGTCTCCAGTCTGGTGCGGCCCGTGCCTGCTCCCCGCACCAAACCAGTGGTGCGTGTCTCCAGTCTGGTGCGGCCCGTGCCTGCTCCTCGCACCAAACCAGTGGTGCGTGTCTCCAGTCCGGTACGGCCCGTGCCTGTTCCTCGCACCAGACCAGTGGTGCGTGTCCCCAGCCCGGTACGGCTGGTGCCAGAGATGTCCGCTCCACCGGTGCCTAGTCCAGCTCCGGTTAGCTGCTCCACTCCAGTGCCAGAGCAGTCCGCTCCACCGGTGCCTAGTCCAGCTCCGGTCAGCTGCTCCACTCCAGTGCCAGAGCAGTCCGCTCCACCGGTGCCTAGTCCAGCCCCGGTCAGCTTCTCCAGTCCAGAGCCAGAGCAGTCCGCTCCACCGGGGTCCAGTTCAGCTCTGGTCAGCGGCTCCACTTCAGAACTAGACGTCAACCCCTCTCCAGGGTCGGGGCCTCCCACACCAGGGTCCAGACAGGGCTTGGTGCATCGCAGGAGGATTGCCGGTCCAGGCCCAGACGTCAGCCCCTCTCCTGGGTCGGGTCCCAGGCCCACCCATGACTGCGTCCCATGAGGCAAATGGTGGTCACACCAGATACTGACTGGTTTTCTGATCCATGCCCTTACCTTTTTTTAAGGTATCTGTGACCAACAGATGCATACCTGTATTCCCAGTCATGTGAAATCCATAGATTAGGGCCTAATTCATCTATTTCAATTGACAGATTTCCTTATATGAACTGTAACTCAGTAAAATCGTTAATTGTTGTGTTTATAATTTTGTTCAGTATATATAAAACACAATAAAATAATGTTTTGACTGTACTGGTCCTTTAACATAGTCTCTTAAATATGTCCCACACACACATCTGTAAAAGAGACCTTGAAATCGTTAATCAAATTGAGATCCCATCACCACTGCTTCATCGGTTGAGCAATCAATCAGTTTGAGTGGAGACCAATCGAGCGACCTTTGACATGATTGCCTCCAGCAATTTACAAAAGCTAAATCAATAGCGTACTTCTCCATTCGTTGAGCAGGGGAAATATTATTTTAGGTTTCAAAGACTCCTTTAGTCTCTGTCTTGAAATTATTTTGTTCCGAACATGGGTTTCCAGTTTCAGAAGAATTTTTTCAGCTTGAGGGATCATTGTTTATGTTTGGTATTCATTTTCCAATATGTCTTTATGATCAAAATCTATTTTGAAGATATTGAAGGATGTAGTGTCCTGCTATTATATCTACTCATAAGTACAGTACATAGGAATCAAGGAATATGGCAGTTTACTGGAAAACAATATGCGTGGAATAGATGATTTGGTTCCAGGAAGCCTCACATGCACTAATGCAATTCAGCATGGGGAGGGGAGGGGAGGTTTGAGTGAGCCTGAGGTGTTCCAGGAACCGCTGCACACTGTGAGAGAAAAGAGGGAGAGAGGGTTGTCCATTTCATACCCATTAGCCGCTGTAATGAGTCTTGTAAAAGCCAGAAACATCATCTAATGCATTACTTATTTATAAAGGCAATCCTGATATCAATCAGCACAGCACAGGACCCCGTCCCACATCTGATTATTCACTATCACACGCTCCTACCGCTGCCATCAGCGTCATGTTGGACGCAGCTTTATCACGGTCAGAACACATAGATAATGTTGTTATTAAGATGGGTAAGGGAATTGCTGTTACAAGAAAATGTTCAGAGTGTGTAACATCTAGCACTCTGAATCAGGTGATTCAATCCCTGGTCCTATCACACCTAGAGTACTGTCCAGTTATATGGTCCTCTGCAGCAAATAAAAATATTTAAAAAAAAGCTCAACATCGCTCAAAACAGGGCTGCCAGATTAGCTCTTCATTGCTCTATCCATATGAATATTATCAAAATGCTATCCAGTCTTCAGATTTTCTTTAGAAATGTTATATATATATTTTTAAACACAGTATTTCTCAGACCAGTTAGTACATACTAGCAACACCCATAACCACCAAACCAGACAGGTAAATTCAGGGCATCTAAGACAACCCAAGCCAAGGACAAATCGCCTTAAATCTACAGTTTTATACAGAGCCATAGCAGAATGGAACTCTTTACCGATCCATATTTCTCAGGCAAAAAGTAAATTCACCTTCAAGAAATTTTTTTGAGAACATCTAATGCGATAGACCATATGACTGGACAGGAAATAGAAAGCATCAACTGAATGTTAAATGTGTTACCTGTCAGGTATTTTAATTGTCTGTATTGTCTCCTTGTTAAATGTTTGTAAAGTCTTAATTTGTAATTGTTTGTAATGTCTTATTAATTGGTGTTGGACCCCATGAAGATTAGCTAACATTACGGCGTTAGCTAATGGGATCCTAATAAAAATTCACAAAATTCACCTTCCCTGTAGACACAGGTCTGCTCCTATTGCCTTGTCCCCACCATTAGTCACTTTATGGTAGAAATCTGTGTGTGTGTGTGTGCAAACAACCTGCCTTTGCCCCTTACAGTTGGTCTGATACATTTAAGGGTAACAGTTGAGCCCTAAGAAGATAAAGCCCTAGGAACTTTTGAGATAAAAAAAATGAATAAACGGTCTGTTCAGTGATTTCTCTTTGATGACTACATTCTTTTAAAAAAGGGTTCCAAAACGGTTCTTCGGCTGTCCCCATAGGATAACCCTGTTTGGTTTCAGGTAGAACCCTTTTGGGTTCCATGTAGAACCCTCTGTGGAAAGTGTTCTACATGGATCCAAAAATAGTTATACCTGGAACCAAAAAGGATTCTTCAAAGGGTTCTCCTATGGGGACAGCCAAATAACCCTTTCAGGTTCTAGATATAACTCAACAGCTCTAATATACAAGATCAACTAAGATCATAAATTCACACCACTCAACCACTCAAACATGCAACAACACCAGAACACCTTGAAGTGACACTGTTCCAAGCTGCCAGAATTGTAAGTCAAATATAGTCTGTGTTACAGTGTGAACAGTGTCAGGAACATCATCTGATCTCATATCAGCATTCCCAAGGTTTAGGGTGTTCCCCACATCTTGGTCACCTCGGGTTATGTTTGTTTTTCATGAAGTGGACACGATAGAGAACAGTCCAGGGGATGACATTGTAATTGCACTGTCCAGGCACTTGAACTCCTATTCCCCCTCAGGAAACTGAAAAGATTTGGCATGGATCCTCAGATCCTAAAAAAGTTATACAGCTGCACCATCGAGAGCATCCTGACTGGTTGCATCACCACTTGGTATGGCAACTGCTCGGCATCTGACCGCAAGGTGCTACAGAGGGTAGTGCATACGGCCCAGTACATCACTGGGGCCAAGCTTCCTGCCATTGTGGCCCTGGTGGCACAAAATAATCAAAAGGACCAGTGTGTGTGTGTTTCAGGGTAGGGGGGTGTATCTGAGCACCATCAGCTAGAACTGCTCAATTTTGCATGCCTTCTCAAACAGCTACTACTGTATATGCATTCGCACATGAAGTCTTCTCTTGGGTTAGGCTCGAGGATGGAACAACTGTTGAACATCTGAGTTTGTGGTTGTTTGTGGGGGCAGGGTGGGGAGTGTGTCTCTCTCTCTGTGTGTGTGTGTGTGTGTGTGTGTGTGTGTGTGTGTGTGTGTGTCCCACATCTGTTGCTATGGGGTAATGATGTTAGGGACAATATATGATGAATCACAATAATTGTTTACCAAAATATTGATTGCCTGCCAAAAATAAAAATGTTGTAATGCCAATCCTGTTTATAGGTAACAATCCTTCGCATGAACTGCCAACATTATTATTTGTTAATTGTGGAAACAAATTAAGATATGCAAGATTGTTTCATATATATATACACTACTGGTCAAAAGTTTGGACACACCTACTCATTAATGGGTTTTTCTTTTTTTTAACTTTTTTTTTTACATTGTAGAATAATAGTGAAGACATCAAAACTATAAAACAACACATATGGAATCATGTAGTAACCAAAAAAGTGTTAAACAAATCAAAATATATTTAATTTTTGAGATTTTTCAAATAGCCACCCTTTGCCTTGATGACAGCTTTGCACACTCTTGGCATTCTCTCAACCAGCTTCATGAGGTAGTCACCTGGAATACATTTCAATTAACAGGTATTCCTTGTTAAAAGTACATTTGTGGAATTTATTTCCTTCTTAATGCGTTTGAGCCAATCAGTTGTGTTGTGACAAAGTAGGGGGGGTATACAGAAGATAGCCCTATTTGGTAAAAGACCAAGTCCATATTATGGCAAGAACAGCTCAAATAAGCAAAGAGAAACGACACTCCATCATTACTTTAAGACATGAAGGTCAGTCAATACGGAATATTTCAAGAACTAGTAGGTGTTCTAAAACTTTTGACCGGTAGAGTATATACAGTGGGGAGAACAAGTATTTCATACACTGCCGATTTTGCAGGTTTTCCTACTTATAAAGCATGTAGAGGTCTGTCATTTTTATCATAGGTAAACTTCAACTGTGAGAGACGGAATCTAAAACAAAAATCCAGAAAATCACATTGTATGATTTTTAAGTAATTAATTTGCATTTTATTGCATGACATAAGTATTTGATACATCAGAAAAGCAGAACTTAATATTTGGTACAGAAACCTTTGTTTGCAATTACAGAGATCATACGTTTCCTGTAGGTCTTGACCAGGTTTGCACACACTGCAGCAGGGATTTTGGCCCACTCCTCCATACAGACCTTCTCCAGATCCTTCAGGTTTCGGGGCTGTTGCTGGGCAATACGGACTTTCAGCTCCCTCCAAAGATTTTCTATTGGGTTCAGGTCTGGAGACTGGCTAGGCCACTCCAGGATCTTGAGATGCTTCTTACGGAGCCATTCCTTAGTTGCCCTGGCTGTGTGTTTCAGGTCATTGTCATGCTGGAAGACCCAGCCATGACCCATCTTCAACGCTCTTACTGAGGGAAGGACATTGTTGGCCAAGATCTCGCGATACATGGCCCCATCCATCCTCCCCTCAATACGGTGCAGTCGTCCTGTCCCCTTTCCAGAAAAGCATCCCCAAAGAATGATGTTTCCAACTCCATGCTTCAAGGTTGGGATGGTGTTCTTGGGGTTGTACTCATCCTTCTTCTTCCTCCAAACACGGCGAGTGGAGTTTAGACCAAAAAGCTCTATTTTTGTCTCATCAGACCATATGACCTTCTCCCATTCCTCCTCTGGATCATCCAGATGGTCATTGGCAAACTTCAGACGGGCCTGAACATGCGCTGGCTTGAGCAGGGGGACCTTGCGTGCGCTGCAGGATTTTAATCCATGACGGCGTAGTGTGTTACTAATGGTTTTCTTTGAGACTGTGCTCCCAGCTCTCTTCAGGTCATTGACCAGGTCCTACCGTGTAGTTCTGGGCTGATCCCTCACCTTCCTCATGATCATTGATGCCCCACGAGGTGAGATCTTGCATGGAGCCCCAGACCGAGGGTGATTGACCGTCATCTTGAACTTCTTCCATTTTCTAATACTTGCGCCAACAGTTGTTGCCTTCTCACCAAGCTGCTTGCCTATTGTCCTGTAGCCCATCCCAGCCTTGTGCAGGTCTACAATGTTATTCCTGATGTCCTTACAAAGCTCTCTGGTCTTGGCCATTGTGGAGAGGTTGGAGTCTGTTTGATTGAGTGTGTGGACAGGTGTCTTTTATACAGGTAACGAGTTCAAACAGGTGCAGTTAATACAGGTAATGAGTGGAGAACAGGAGGGCTTCTTAAAGAAAAACTAACAGGTCTGTGAGAGCTGGAATTCTTACTGGTTGGTAGGTGATCAAATACTTATGTCATGCAATAAAATGCAAATTAATTACTTAAAAATCATACAATGTGATTTTCTGGATTTTTGATTTAAATTCCGTCTCTCACAGTTTAAGTGTACCTATGATAAAAATTACAGACCTCTACATGCTTTGTAAGTAGGAAGACCTGCAAAATCGGCAGTGTATCAAATACTTGTTCTCCCCACTGTATTTAAATAACTGTAAACTATACAATCGAGGTGAGTTCTTTGGAAATGCTTTTGGCAGTTCATCTGCTTCTGTTCTGTGGGTGGCACTGTGTGCTCTTTTTCAAGGATGATTCCCAATCTCTCAAAGGCCCTGGGATACAGGTGGACAGGGATGGTGAGAACCTCCTTCCCTCAGCCAGGGCATTGAAAATGGGCCGTATGGGTATTCCAGCATGACAATGACCCAAAACATACGGCCAAGGCAACAAAGGAGTGGCTCAAGAAGAAGCATATTAAGGTCCTGGAGTGGCCTAGCCAGTCTCCAGACCTTAATCCCATAGAAAATCTGTGGAGGGAGCTGAAGGTTCGAGTTGCCAAACGTCAGCCTCGAAACCTTAAGGACTTGGAGAAGATCTGCAAAGAGGAGTGGGACAAAATCCCTCCTGAGATGTGTGCAAACCTGGTGGCCAACTACAAGAAACATCTGACCTCTGTGATTGCCAACAAGGGTTTTGCCAACAAGTACTAAGTAATGTTTTGCAGAGGGGTCAAATACTTATTTCCCTCATTAAAATGCAAATCAATTTATAACATTTTTGACATGCGTTTTTCTGGATTTTTTTGTTGTTATTCTGTCTCTCACTGTTCAAATAAACCTACCATTAAAATTATAGACTGATCATGTCTTTGTCAGTGGGCAAACGTACAAAATCAGCAGGGGAACAAATACTTTTTCCCCTCACTGTATGAGCAAATAATATTCCCGTTATTTGGAACAGCAATCCAGACAAATTTAAACTGGCCTATTTATATACTGAATATGAATTCGGAAGGCAGAAATGATTACATATTAAAGCATTAGACATCTCACTAAAGGCTTCAGTCATTCAAAAGTTATATTTAAATCCAAACTGGTTCTCTAGCAGATTAGAAAGAATGTCTCATCCCATGTTCAAGAATGGCCTTTTTCCCTTTATTCAGATTACAACCTCTCAGTTTCGGTTATTTGAAAATGAAATCATCTCTCCAAAATATTGCTATTTTTAAAACAAGCCATAGAAAGTTGGTTGTAATTTCAGTTTAATCCACCAGAAAAGACAGAACGAATATTATGGTTAAAATCCAATATACTAAATGATTTTAAAAAACAATATTATTGGAGAATTTTAAAATGTATAATCTTTGTAAATGATATCATAAATAGGACTGGTGGAGTTATGTCACACATGCATCCAACATAAATATATGGAAATGTCTGCTCTACTCAAAATTACAACCAACTAATTGCAGCATTAGCGCAAAAATGGAAGAGGCAAGTGGAAGGGGGAGAAAGTAAGAACTTATCTGTCGGCCCTGCATTAAAGACCAAAATTGGCTAAAGAAAATTGTGATAAATAAAAAAGTATACCAGTTTCATTTAAGGACCAAAGAATGTACAGCTGTGCTATAGATTGCAAAATAGTTGGGAAGCGATTTTTGATATACCGATTCCATGGCACATGGTTTATGAACTGATACACAAAACAACGCTGGATTCAAAACTTAGAGTTTTTCAATTTAAATTATTGCAACCAATAGAATGTTATATACAGTACCAGTCAAAAGTTTGGACACACCTACTCATTCAAGGGTTTTTCTTTATTTTCATGATTTTCTACATTGTAGAATAATAGTGAAGACAACAAAACTATAAAATAACACGCATGGAATCATGTAGTAACCAAAAAAGTGTTAAACAAATCAAAATATATTTTATATTTGAGATTCTTCAAATAGCCACACTTTGCCTTACTACATGATTCCATATGTGTTATTTCATAGTTTTGATGTCTTCACTATTATTCTACAATGTAGTAAAAAAAATAGTACAAATAAAGAAAAACCCTTGAATGAGTAGGTTTGTCCAAACTTTTGACTGGTAGTGTATATGGGGGATACAACCATCCCAGCTCTGCAGATTTTGCTGCGAAGTGACAGAATCATTAGATAATTAGTTTTGGTGCTGTCCATATGTAGCTTGTTTTTGGTCACAAGTTCAGGAATGACTGAACAATTGCAACATTTACCTGGAGCTAACTCTGCAAATAGCACTGCTGGGTGATTTAAAAAGTCATAGTCAATCGATTAATAATATAATAATACTCTTCGCAACAATGTTTATCTTTAATTTACATTATGTAGAATCTATGAGAATAGAAGGGTTCAGAACTTTTGTGAAACATCACAGCACAGTTGAACAATTAATGGCAAATATAAATCAAAACTGGATGGTTTTCAGAGATAGATGGGAGGGGTTGAGTGGAGCTGAAGGATAGGACTAAAAAGAAACAAAAGGTAACTATTGTAAACTATTCTGTGTCCATAAAATGTATATAGTATGTTTAAGCTGGAAGTAGAAGCCTAAGAGTTGTTGTCCATTAGTTTACTCCATTTAGAGGAGGGATGGTAGGGTTAGGGGAAAATAATAAAGGAAAATATATTTTAAAAATACACTACCTGTCAAAAGTTTTAGAACACCTACTCATTCAAGGGTTTTTCTTTATTTTTACTATTTTTTACATATAGTCATCAAGGCAAAGGGTGGCTATTTGAAGAATCTCAAATACAAAATATATTTTGATTTGTTTAACACTTTTTTGGTTACTACATGATTCCATATGTGTTATTTCATAGTTTTTATATCTTCACTGTTATTCTACAATGTAGAAAATAGTAAAAATAAAGATTTTGACCGGTAGTGTACATATTTTATATATATTTACAATAAAATGTATGGGGGATTGGAAATGATGCAGCCAATTACATTGATGGAAGTCACAATCTATCTGCGATATTAAAGCTGATCTACCCCTGCCATCCAGGACCTTTACAGGGCCTTTGGGAAGTATTCAGACCCCTTGAGTGGTCAGACTCCTTGAGTGGTCGAGTCAGAGACTGGACTTGAACCCGATCTAACATCTCTGGAGAGACCTGAAAATAGCTGTGCAGCAACGCTCCCCATCCAACCTGACAGAGCTTGAGAGGATCTGCATTGAAGAATGGGAGAAACTCCCCAAATACAGGTTTGCCAAGCTTGTAGCGTCATACCCAAGAAGACTCGATGCTGTAATCGGTGCCAAAGGTGCTTCAACAAAGTACTGAGTAAAGGTAAATTAATACTTATGTAAATGTGATAGTTCAGTGTTTTTTTGCTTTTGTTTTTATTAGCGAAGATTTTTATAAAATATGTTGTTGTTTTTTATTATGGGGTATTGGAAAAAAAACTATTTAATCCATTTTAGAGTAAGGCTGTAATGTAACAAAATGAGGAAAAAGTCAAGGGGTCTGAATACTTTCCGAATGCACTGTATACCAGGCAGTGTCAGAGGAAGGCCCTAAAAATGGTCAAAGACTAGCCACCCTAGTCATAGACTGTTCTCTCTGCTACGGCATGGCAAGCAGTACAGGAGCACCAAGTCTAGGTCCAAAAGGCTCCTTAACAGATTCTACCCCCAAGCCATTAGACTGCTATACAGTTAATGAAATGGCTACCCCCCCCCCCCCTATTTTATGCTACTTACTATCTATGCATAGTCACTTTACCCCTACCTACATGTACATATTACCTCAATTACCTCGACTAACCTGTACCCCCGCACATTGACTCGGTACTGGTACCCCTTGTATATAGCCTCATTGTTGTTATTTTATTGTTACATTTTTTCCTCACTTTAGTTTATATATTATTATTTTAAATGTTTTAGCTAATATTTTCTTACTTACTGTTTGCAAAATTCTGCATTGTTGGTTAAGGGCTTGTAAGTAAGCATTTCAAGGTAAGGTCTACACCTGTTGTATTCGGAGCATGTGACAAATAACATTTGATTTGGTTCCCAGATGAACACAATGGTGTCTGTCCTCATGGCAGGATAGAGCCATATATCTAGTCCCTCTCGCTCTCGCTCTCGCGGAGAAACGGACCAGTCTGTATGCATCTGCAGAATCAATATAGACATTGTTTACAGTAAGTGAATTATGGAGAGAAAAAGATCGTGATAAATTGTATCTGTGCTATTTCACGGCCTCCTCACACACACACACGCACAAGCATGCGCATGCAATCACACACACACACACACACTTGATTGATCTGATCCTATCCGTCACCTATCCTCTAACTGAAACGCATGAAAGAGATCAGACAGTTTTCGTCAAGCAGAATATTTAGGCTACTTGCAATAGCATGAAGTAAGCATAAAAGCCATCGCTTCAGCCTCATATCTGTCAATTAGACCCCCTGGTTCGATTCCAGGCTGTATCACAACCGGCCATGATTGGGAGTCCCATAGGGCGGCGCACAATTGGCCCACGGTCGTCGGGGTTTGGCCGGGGTAGGCCGTCATTGTAAATAAGAATTTGTTCTTAACTGACTTGCCTAGTTTAAAAAAAATGTACATACATTTGCCGAAGTTAAATAATTAATGCTGTCTGTTCAGAAATAAATGAAATAATTCAGAATAGCCTACTAAACCACGAGAAGGCCTTTAATTTAACCACAGAGGATCAATAGCTTCTTCTTTTTTTTAAATAGCGCAGCTGTGGATTGTAGCCCAATAACAAGGAATAGCCTACAGTCGGGAACGAGAGGCAAATCTGTCAGTGAAAAAACAGCATGCAGACAAAACAAGCCTTTAGCAATATTTCAAAAACAATTGAGGGAAAACACAGGTTGGAAAGCAAATGGCTCCTGCTGAAAAGAGAAGACTATGTTGTAGGCTACTAAAATATTTGATCAACTTCCAAATATTGTTTTATGAAGTAAAACAAAACAGAGATAGGCTTTTGGCCCATCAGCCATCACCAGCGAGTGAGCTGCGTGTCATTGTGAGTCAGTGAAACTGGAAAGCATTTTTAGGACTATAATTTCCTCCTCATATTGTAGCCTACAATATTTGTGTCTCCACACACCTAGGCCTAGGCTATTGATGGATTCAAGACAAGGTCGTTTTTTTATTTATCTCAGATTCTCAGTTTGTCAGTGTCAAAGTAGCCTGTAATTTCGATCATTTATTTGTCTGGTATTAAAAAAGATTCTGCCAAAGTAATGTGTCATGTAAAATGATGTAGAATTGCATGAAATGTGATAATAAAAGGCTAAATTAATCTGGGACCCTAAAATACAATCCCCCCCCCCCCCCCCCCCCAAGTGTGCAACTTCTGTAAGTGCCTCTACTCTACTGCTCTATGTCACGTTTTTCTCATGCGTTCCAGTACCTCAAAACCTCAGAACTCCCCAGGTCACCCGCTCCCGCGCTCACTTTTTGTTCCGGCATCTCTCGATTTACAAATTACGCACTGCTGTGATTACATCAGTGCATCACTACACCACACTGCAACTTCTCCACACTCAGTGATGCATATTTTGCCCTAGTTTGTATACCTCTATTATTTGTTCCATGATCAATGTAATAATCTGAGTCTCACATCTGATTAACTTTCTCAATTTCATTTAGTAAACATGTGATGCATTACGGAAGAATTCATAAATGTAGTGATCAGTGACCCATATAAATAAAATGAATTAGGCTAGCGACTGTAATTGCCACTAATCAAGTTTCATGGTCAATAAAATAATTACAAAAGCTATATTGATGTTAATTCAAAATGTGCTACTCAGAGACGCCACCTTAGAATTTAGACAGAAGTACCTCTTCAAACCATTGCTTCAAACCAGTCAGGGGGAGCCTCGACATAACGGAACAGTCCACTCTCTCAAAAAAGGTGCATTCTTAAAAAGAATAATCGGATTTCTACATTTTGTAGAAAAAATATGTTTCTGTGAAACATATTTGTAAATGTTTATTTAGACCAAATTTAAACAGCAGTCATTATATAATGTAGAGAGTAAAGTCTGATTCTTATTTGTAACCAACAGAAGGGTCCACCCCTATGAGACCGTTCTATTTTTAGTATCAGCTGTTACAATATAAAGATTTGCTACATAGCGGATTGCGTCGCATCGCGGATATGACAGGCGCAATCTCGTCATAAAATGATGGCAATGTTTTGAGGTAACAGACAGAAAGAGGGATGAGGAATATTTGTACGTGAAGTGCTGTAGTCTACGTTCACGACAACGGATCTCATATTGGTAAGTTATTTGCTGAAATTGTCCTCGATGGGTAGGTAACTACATATAGCTACTGTAGGCTGCTTAAACATTCTTAGTAAATCTTTTTCATGTCACGTTTTTACTCTGCTTTGGTAAATATTTAAATTGTTGAGTTGGTTTATGCAACGTAAACTGGAGTACATTTTTTTGGTAACATTGTGGGGCCTCTGTTGGATTCGAGAAATGGACGCCAATATTCCATTTGCGGAAATTGCTTGATGCAGCAAACTTCTCTAAAAGAGTTTGACATTCAAGATGCAACAAAAAACCTTTTCCAGGCACGGCGACTCGGTTCTTATTCACACAGCACCCCGACTTCAAAACAACATAAATAGTGTTGTGACGTTTTATGTCAGGGGGGGAAGTGAGCATTAGTAGAATCTACTTTAAATAAAAAATATATAATAACTTGATATAACGTCACAAGACCAAACTTGATTGATACATTTATCTACATTGTTACAATGTTTATACCTCAGACTGTATTTCAACCAGGCATGTTATGAATAGATGCATTAAAACCATTGCAGAATTTCTTCAGGCACCACATCATATGATGAGGTCACCCACCATTGAGCAGCCTTCAATAGGGCTACACATATTCATCTGACTATTAATAGCCTAGTGAAATCACCAGATAATTCAGCAACAAGAGTAGCATGGTGGTGGAGGCTTTTCACTTGACAGTTGATCAGAGAAGTTGAAATGCCACTGAAGGTACTGCATGTTTAATTTAAACTTGATCAAAGCAGCTTGAACTCTTGTTTTGATTTTGAGAAGCATGTTGGGTGTGTATATTGGGCAGTGTCAACCAAATTACTCTAACAAGGCATTGCTCTATGAAATGCGACATGGATCTATGCTCTACAGTACATTAGATGTACCTATAAAGTCCTCTGACAGCAGCCAGGTGAGGTAAGCCTACATTGATTCAATGAAGAGGCATCTCAACAGTCACATAATCTTCTCTTTACCAAGTCATGTACAGTCAGTCAGTCTTTTAGTGGCAAAATATGTAATGCATGAGTTCTGATCAGATTAAAGAATGAGACAGACGTGGTTTAGAGTTCAGAGCACACTGAGCACACAGTTGTCCAGTTCAGCGCACATAATCTAGTGACCTCTTTTTTTAAACCCAGAATCTAGTGACTTCATGTGTACAGTCAACAGGACTTTAGTCATCATCATTTACCAGTGATGATGATGACGCTAGAGGAAGGAAGGTCTGTCTGGGCCGCTTGAGGAAGGAAGGTCTGGGTTGCTTGAGGAAGGAAGGTCTGTCTGGGCCGCTTGAGGAAGGAAGGTCTGTCTGGGTCGCTTGATGAAGGAAGGTCTGTCTGGGTCGCTTGATGAAGGAAGGTCTATCTGGGTCGCTTGATGAAGGAAGGTCTGTCTGGGTTGCTTGATGAAGGAAGGTCTATCTGGGTCGCTTGTGGAAGGAAGCCTCTTTCCTTCCCTTTATTGTGTAGAGCAGGAAGGGTGCGGGGCTTTCACCAGCTGACTGCTGTTTCCTGCGACCCAGTGCCATGGTCCCTACCCACTGCCTGGGCTGAACCTGGGCTGTCCTCTACCCACTGCCTGGGCTGAACCTGGGCTGTCCTCTGCCCACTCGCTGTATGCACGGTGCGGAGAACCAGTACGGAATCCAGACATTAAAATGGAATTCAACAATATTCAAAAATGTATTGAACTTAGGAGGAAATCAGCTAAATCTATTGAATTTATTAGAAAATGCATTAATTTGTGAATTAAGACATTAACAAAATGCATCAGTGATTCGTATTTTCCTGCAACTTTCTGAAGCGGCACAGGTCTGTGTGTATGTCTGCGGTGCACGCGTATATCTACACTGTGTAGCCGTTAGCGATGATGTTAATGATAACCTTCTTCTGGTAGAGATGGAAAGGCTTTCCCAAAAACCTTCTCAATTAAATGTTAACTACAAAGTAGCCTATGTCTACCTGGCAGAATGATACAGTATCGTAATTATTTGAATCAATCTAGTAGCCATTTGTTTTGCAAACTCTGCAATCACGTGAGCACTACAGCAATGCTTAATAAAACAATGATCTCGTCCTGGTGTGCACTTTCATTAAAGGATAACTACACTCAAATCGACATTTCTTAATTGTAATAGACCTAAGAAATTGTCTCCTGATGTGGTTTAAACATAGTAGTGTACTTGGTACATCCAATTCTGTTGTTTTCTATAAATAAAATAAAACTGATTTAAAGGGTCCTGTCTGTATCACGCATCCTGGGCTGTGACCTATCTATGCCATGTCCATTACACACAGCCTGTCCTCTACCCACAGCCTCTACCCACAGCCTGTCCTCTACCCACAGCCTGTCCTCTACCCACAGCCTGTCCTCTACCCACAGCCTGTCCTCTACCCACAGCCTGTCCTTTACCCACAGCCTGTCCTCTACCCACAGGCTCTACCCACAGTCTCTACCCACAGTCTGTCCTCTACCCACTATTTTAGTGGCTTGACATGTCTTGTGAAAGCTGTTGCCTTTTGCCATTACAGCATAAGGTTAAAGAAAGAATGCCCCCCCCCCCCCCCCCCCCCACACACACACACACAAACACACACACACAAGACAACAGAGCACTTATGTGCTGTAATGTCCATATTTCTCAAGGACCAGGTCCTTACTAAGTCACAGTAGAAAAACAACCATTTAAAGAAAGTGTGGGAGGGAAAATGTTGTCAAGCAACAGAAAAATAAACAGAAATGGTCAGTGAATCTGAATCTGTTTTTTTTCTTTGTGGGAAGCTAGTGAAAATGCACCACGACAGCTGCTATATAGTATATTCTTTCAGCTAATTTTTTTTCTTCTGAAAGCCATAATTACAAAGCACAGTAATCCACATGTCTAGACCATATTTCCCTTGCCCATAATGGTGCTGGGAGAGTGGTTGGTGCTGCATGCTATTCTGGCAGTCTCAGAAGAAGGAGAAAACAGAATAGTCTATATAGTGGGAAGGAGAGCCTCTCCATTACACCACTGATTGGCTGGCTGTGCTGTGCAAGGCACTTCCTTATACAGACAGCCAATCAGTGACCAGGGTGTTTTCTCCAGCTCAGTCAGTAGCTTAATCTCTATCTTAGGCTCTGCTGCTCCAGTTCTTTGGTTTATTACAGTATTATGACACATGTTGCTTGCACATTACACACATCGATTCCCAATCCTTTACTACAGCATTTTCTGCAAGACCCTCTAGCTGAGATTGACGGAGGTGTCGATAGCTAGCTGATATTATTTCTCTCTGAGGGGGCTGGTCTTTGATGCAGGGTTCTCTGTGTAGTCTGGTCTCCCTGGCAATGAATTAGCACCAGCAGCAGCAGTCTAACACTCTATCTTGCGCTCCTTTCTTTCCCTCCCTCCCTCCCTCCCTGCCTGCCTGCCTGCCTGCCTGCCTGCCTGCCTGCCTGTCTGCCTGCCTGCCTGCCTGCCTGCCTGCCTGCCTGCCTCCCTCCCTCCCTCCCTCCCTCCCTCCCCTCCTGCCTTGTTCCAGGTGTAGCCATCTGCCTGTCACCATGGCAACCAGCAGCGCGGTCCCTAGCGACAACCTCCCCACGTACAAGCTGGTGGTGGTGGGGGACGGAGGGGTGGGGAAGAGCGCTCTCACCATCCAGTTCTTTCAGAAGATCTTTGTGTCTGACTACGACCCCACCATCGAGGACTCCTACCTGAAACACACAGAGATAGACGGACAGTGGGCCATCCTGGACGGTAGGGAGATATTTTCTCCTCTGTCTCTCAGGGTTATGGGGGCTGGTCGTGTATTAATTCCGTTAAAAATATTAATTAAACATATTGTAGCACAGTATTCCCAAATAGTTTCAACAGATTTAGACCTTGTGATTTACACCCATAATGTGCATTTGTTTTTTAGCTAGATTTTTTGCAATTGATAGCTTGTTGCTTTTTCAATCATTCATATGGAAACAAGCAAGAAGATGATTCCCCAAAAACATATAGTAAAACCTGTAACATTGGTACTTCTATGTGTGTTATTACAGTGTCTGTGTGTTATTACACAGTGTCTATGTGTGTGTGTGTTATTACACAGTGTCTGTGTAGGTTATTAAACAGTGCTGTAACCATGTGTAAAAGTAGATTTCTTGATGGTACGGGACCTCCTATGTGTGCACGCCTCTGACATGTGGTAATGATAAATAATGGTGTAATAGCCTAAAGTTTTCTTGATATTTTGTTTTAATTATTGTGATAGGCTCATGTTTTACCTGTACAGCGTACCCACACAATTTATTTTGCCGGGACGCTGTACCGGACCGTACCACCTTACTTTCACCCCTGGCTGAGACACTGGTATCTCTATGTGTGTAATTGCACAGTGCTGGACACGGCAGGCCAAGAGGAGTTCAGTGCTATGAGGGAGCAGTACATGAGGACAGGGGATGGCTTCCTCATCGTGTTCTCTGTGACAGACAAGGCAAGCTTTGAACACGTGGACCGCTTCCACCAGCTCATCCTCAGGGTGAAGGACAGGTGAGGCCCAGCTCTTGGTATGATGTGTGCCTTATGGTTCAGACACATACGTGGGACTGCTGCTACTGCACTTAGTGCCTCCGACTAGGTTGTCTGCCGTAATGTTTTGTCTTCCCTCTAACGGTCTCACTGGTAAAGGGTTCATCTATACAGCAGACAGTCATTCTGTTCTCTATTGTATCTCTTGTTCACGAAAAATGACAACAAACAACTCCTTCCTCAGCCAATGTTTCCATCTCACTGGGCGCAGACGTCAGTTCAACGTCTAGTTTTGATTTAGATTTGGTTGAGTTAACTAAAGTTAATTCAACGTGAAATCAACAAAAAATGTCATGTCAGATTTAGGTTCAAAGTTGGGCGACAAAATGCCCTTAAGTTGATGACTTTTTGCAAATCCAATCAGTTTTCCACGTTGATTCAACGTCATCACATAGATTCTTTGGAGGGGTTGAAGTGACGTGGAAACAGCGTTGATTCAACCAATTTTTGCCCAGTGGGATTTCAGTCAGATCGTCAGCTGTGTAGTGGTGTTACTGTACACATGTTATGTTGAATAAGATGCATCTGTTCCTCAGTCCATCATCTTCATTCTCTCCTTCAGGGAGGCCTTCCCCATGGTGCTGGTGGCCAATAAGGTGGACTTGGTTCACCTCCGCAAAATCACTAGCGACCAGGGGCAGGAAATGGCTGCCAAACACAACGTGAGTACAGTGTCACCTCCGACAAGGAGTTGGGCAGCGTTATGGGACAGCTTGATGTCTAAATCCTTTGTTGTCAATGTCTTGTTGGTGTAATAAAGTGTCCAAATTTAATTAATGTACTTTTGATAGGGACTCCTGGATAGTTTTTTCTGACTAGTTATGGCCAATAATCTTTCATGGTCAGGTTAAATGGTCAGAAAAACCTTGTAGAAGTTCCTTTCCCCACTGGTATTGTCTGTGACTGGGGTTGTTCTATGGGCTGTGTGTGTTGCTATACCTAGGAGAGAGGTTGTTGGGTGCAGGGTAGGCTGGGAGAGAGGTTGTTGGATGCAGGGCAGGCTGGGAGAGAGGTTGTTGGATGCAGGGCAGGCTGGGAGAGAGGTTGTTGGATGCAGGGCAGGCTGGGAGAGAGGTTGTTGGATGCAGGGCAGGCTGGGAGAGAGGTTGTTGGATGCAGGGCAGGCTGGGAGAGAGGTTGTTGGATGCAGGGCAGGCTGGGAGAGAAGTTGTTGGATGCAGGGCAGGCTGGGAGGGAGGTTGTTGGGTGCAGGGCTGGCTGGGAGAGCGGTTGTTGGGTGGTGGGCAGGCTGGGATGCAGACTCAGCGTTAGCTACAGGGTGTGATTTAGGCATCTGGGAGAGACAGCACACTGAGACAGCACACTGAGGCTCTGTGTTGGGGGAAAACACAAATACTGCCAAGCTTGGCCTTAACCGTTTTAGAACCTGCTATTTCAGAGGACACCACCAAGTGTGAGAATGTGCATAAAAGTATTTGTTGGCAAATATATGCTTAGTACATTTTGTTTTTACTTGCAAAACTCACATCCCTTATTATGGGGGTCTGGGCCTGAAAGACAGAATTACTATTGGTTGTCTATACCTTGTGGCACTAGCTAAATCTAATCAAATCCAATTTTATTTGTCACAAGCGCCGAATACAACAGGTGTAGACCTTACCGTGAAATGCTTACTGTCACGAGAATTTCTATCTCTAATTCAACCTAAGCTTGAATCATTACCAGAGGTTGTAAGGCTCTGGTTTTAATCATAAATGATTCAAGGTCCACAACCAGCAAGAATGATCTGTATTTTTATTCATGGAGAGCTCTGGCGCCAAAACCCATACACTCCTGTTTTATACCCCTTGACACACAAAGGCACTTTGCTCCGCCCACCTTTAGGAGGCTTTTTTTAACCCGTTTTCTCATTCCCCTCACCCTGGAATGTTTAGTCCCGCCCCCCTCTGTTAGTGGGTTGCCACTACATTATAACTCTAACACCGTTCACACATTTATACTGTATTTGGGGTGAAATCCTTTAGTCATTATTCTTAAAATACAAATTAATCTAACAATCCACCCCTTTGACTAAATGTTTTCACATTCAGAATAAATGTATTTTACAAGCATGATTAATCTCAGAGATTACGTCAGAACTAATAAACATTTCATCCAATTGCGGTCTTTCAGGGTCCAAATCCTCGTCATCCACCAAACCTGGAGGATCGTTTTTCACATTCCCCTGGTCAGAGTCCGGAGTCAGTCCATCTCTCATCATTGATTAGATACTGCATTTCACCAACGCCTGACTCACCAATCCTCGGACACAGGGAACAAGACAACAACCACATAATACAAGAATACCCATATAAACACTGACCGCTCCTAAGATGGTGGCTGCTATGGTTTTCCATTTACCAAACATTTCATCAAACCACCCTATCCACGATGTACTAACTTCTGAGTTCTCATTCTTCACTTAGTGCAGTTAATTCTGTAAGAGCTCTGGTGACTGTCCCATCCAGTGTGGTGTTGTTAGGGATAAATGTGCAACAATGGCTTATCATTCTATAGACACCGGCCCTTTCTGCCTGATCTAAAACCAACCTCTACTAAGTTATGAGCGGGATGGCGGATAATTGCTCGAAGATCCCCTTTACTGCATCTCTAGTCTGGTTAATAAATCGTTGTTGGTTGTAATAGATATAATTTATCCAATCCACATTCTTGTTTATTGTCACCCACCAGAAAAATGTTGTGGTAAAACCCTCCCATATTTGATTCATAGTTTGTATTCGTCTGGAACACCCCTGGGGATGCCTATACCATCTATCCAAATTGGGCTATTTCCTTCCTGACCTATATTTCTCCTCCTCCTGATTATTCTTCTTGTCACTGGTCTTTGATGAAATTCTTACAGATTTGGACCAACAATACTGGTCCACAAGTACCCACCCATCCTTCTGGTAATGTCTGTCGAATGCTCCCTTTGTTAGTACATGCCCACCACACATCAGTCAGAGGGATGGTAAGGTTATACTTTTCCCCTCCCTTCCTTATCTAAATCAGTCACATTAATTTTCTCCTTACAGCCATCAAAATCACCCAAGTTACGGGTGCCATTTCTATGTCTGCAACACTGGTATTCGCCAGGAGTTAAAGTGAATCTAGGTGGGCTGGCCGAGTAAGTCAACTTTGCCAGCCCAATCCCTGTGCAATTGGGCTCTTTTTGATTGGACCCCAGGTCTAATACACAGGGAAACATTGCCTTTGGCATTGGGGCGGTCAACATTGTCGGTCGCCCAATGGAGCATACATAACAATTGGTCTCCCCCAAGGCCCTAGCGGTGTACTTCATCCACTTCAACCAGAGATTCTCATCAGGGACCCCCTCCACTTCCCCTTGGTTCCATTCTTGGAGGAGAAAATCTTTCATAGTGGACGGGTTAGTCGAATTGACTCCGTCATCCCTTGACTGATCTACTCGGTCTATTGCTATTAATGGATTAATGACAGTACCTGTGCCCTCCATATCTTTTGACTCCATCAAATGTAATCTTAGACAAGTATCCCGTCCGTATTCGTCCGCGCAAGTCCAGTAAGTTATTTTCATGTCCTCTTTAGTGACCTTTACTATTGTTACTACCATCTCCGTGGAGATGTCGTTATACCTTCTTATCCTCCATCTGGACGTCCAGCCCCCCCCCCCGTCTCATCTCTCCGTCCCCCAGTATGTCTAAATACCTGAGCCCAGGAACAATCCGCCGAGGGAGCTGAACATAAATACAATGGCATCTTATAATCCCACGTTGCTTGCTTATCCGTCCTGATAAGATCCCTAATCCTAATTTTGAATCTTACTCCCCACCCTTCTCTGAATCCTATTTTGTAGATCACTCGTCCTTGACGGTCAGTATGTCGGGTTGCTTCCCTTTTATTTCTTAATAATGGTAAGGCCATAGCGTAATTGGTGCGAGGTGGTGGTGGATCTTGACATACCAAGACTATTGCCGAGACTATGATGCAGCTCAGGGTCACCCATATTCCCAAAAACCGCCAACCCTCTCCTGCCTTTAGTCCTTCTGCTTGGTACCACCCCATACTCACACCCTAAGAACACACTACAGTGATGATAGGTCGGGGTAGGAGATCTTCGTTAACAGAGGTGATCCCCGGACCTTATTGGGTCAGTTCTTCTCTCCAACTCTGTGTGTGTTTCAGTGGTGCTTGTATGTGGTCTTACCCTCTTGCAGTGGGTAAAATGGACCCAGGTTACTCTCTCTGCTATTCTAATGGCCAAGGCAGTGACCAATATAACCTGATAGGGCCCTTCCCAACAGGCCTGCTTCCAGTTTTTCTTCTTTAGGGACTGGATGCTCACCAGTCACCTGGTTAGATAGAGTGGGTCACCTTCTCCTTTAGTTCACCTGTGGGGCACAAAACCTCTGACATACGGGTGTGGTTAATAAACTATCGTCACACATGTTCAGATTAATCTAACAATTTCTGACTGCATTCTCTTTCTAGACTGTATCTAAAAAAATGTTTTCTTTCTTTCTTTAAAAAAAAAAGAATTTTGTCCTCTCCTTCGTATATTATTTAATCCTACCATTAGCCTCTTCCCCCCTCTTGACACATAGTTCTGCTCATGTGTCAATATTACCACCTACCTAAACAATCACTTAGGTAATTTATCAACCAATTGCCATGCCTTTCATTTTTGAGACTGTCTTTTGCTTCTTTATTGCTCCTCCCACTTCCTTTGTCTTAATGGCGGCTAAATTCGACTTTCATTCAGTTCAGAATCAATTAGTAATCCAATCAATCAATCTCTTATCTTGTAAAAACACTTATGTTTAGTTCAAACTCTGTTCTACCCCGGCTCTCCCGGGCTTGACCTGAAGACTGATTGTTGGACATGACAAGTCCATATTTAAATATTTCAAACCTAACACAACCCCCCCTCCTGCTGTAATCAATCAAGAAGATAGCAAAGGAGAGACAGGTTTTAGCCTGAACTCTGCTTAATCCTGGTGCCGATCCCTTCACAATGTTTGAAGAGAGACAAAAGACAGCCATGGATTGAAGTAAGAGCAAGCACTTCAACCCTAGGTCACCTAAGTCTTCTGCCTAGCAACAAAGAATAAAAACCTCTATGTTCGTGATTAACCCAGTTATATCTAATAGCCCACCAAAAGAAAACCCATCATCTTTAAATCACGACCAATGTCATATACCTCTTTACTCTCTACCATTTGGGTAACATCCCTGATATATGTATGAAAAGCTAAGACTGTTTGGGAAGAGAGCAACAACATAAACTGTTCTTCCTCCTCAGAGTTCCAAATGATTTTACCATGGGCTGCCATTGCCTTCCCATAGATAAGATCACAAACCATTCCATCCCACAGCATAGCAAACACCACCCATGAACTGCTGAAAATCCCCTAAATTCAACATAACAACCCTTTATAAACATCATGCTGGGTGTGTTGTTTTTTATTTGAAAAACCCAATTGAAAAACAACAATCAAAGATAGCCAGGCTCAACTTAATTTGGTAGCTCACTTTTATGACCTAAATACTGCCTAACTTCACTACTGCTCCCCCTCGCCCTGAGCAATATTCCAATGAGATAAGCTAATCTCTTTCTCCTGGTTATACATTTTGTTAACCTTCAATTACCATCAGTAATCTAAAGATGGTAGTACACACAAAACATGATACAGATATCCCCAGTCCTAACCCATCAATAATGTTTGTATCAATCTAATTCCTCATAACTAATCCATAAAACCACTCAAGATTCCTAGAGTATACAATGATTATTTAATTGATTACCCTAAATCTGCTACATGTGATCTCATTTCAAATGATCCATTATCAATTATTTGATCCACCCCCTAGGAAAATCTCTCCCCCCTTCTATTCTGGAGTTCTACCTCTACCAGCTATTTCCCCTAGAGTGGCCATTAAATACTCTGCTCCCTTCTGTTCTTTTCTTACTCTATCCTGTCTACTATTCTGCTCATGATGGATTGCATATCTCTTGACCTCGGCTAACGATGTAGTTCCCCATCCCACTAAAGTCCTCTTAATATTTCTGCTTATTTCTGGTCTCATTCCACTAAGGAATGCTATTTTTAGTTGCTGATGGTACGGAGTATCATTTCCCTGCCCCTGGGAAGGCTCAGGTATGCCACTTTTTGCGTTAAATACATTTCTCAGTCTCTCTAAGTATTGGCTGATGGTCTCACTGTCTTCCTGTTTACATTCATGTACTTTGGAGAAGTCTGCATGTCGATGGTAATGTTCCCTCAAATTATTATACAACTCAGTTATTTTCCCCTTTATCTCCCCAATTTACTATTCCTTTCCTCATTGCAAGTTGTTGCATTGATGTTCTTAAAATGTAAACCTATTGTTTAATAACTTCATACTTATAACCAATGTTTTTTCAATCCATCATCCTAATAGTAAAAATGATATCCCATTGTTCACGTAACGAAACTAAATTATTAATTTTTTAGAATCCACCATTTATTTTCATTCAATATAATAATAATATAATATAATATGCCATTTGAATTAATCAAAGCACTTCTTTCAGTAAAGTCTTTATACCTCTACTTGACATTTTCCAGCTCAATCTAACTGGCTGGACTGTCTCCATTTTTTTTTTCCGCCAACCAGAGCCATAAATGATTCTCCTTTGTCCTCAACTCAATTTTCACAGCTCTATCACCACTCCAGCTCGCCATTCAATCTCTTTAACCGTTCTCTCTGATTCGGCCCCAATCAATAAAACAAATACTTGATATCGTTGATAAGCATACACTTAATGACATTCCTACCATCTGAACTATGTACTGTCTCTCACCTCTCCCCCCCCCTCCTGCTCCTTCCTACATTATGGGGGAGGCGCGGGGACCTTCCCTACAAATCTTCCTTCTTAGGAAATAATGTCATTCGTATTTGTAACATATTTTCATAGACCTATCTAGAATACTACTAAAGCTATCTAATGCAACTTTTAATACACGTAAAAACTCTCTCCCTACACCCATTCCCCATTGAATAAGTGCGTCTTCCTAGTTACCCCCCAACCACGCCTCAAATCTTCCATTCAGCATTAACCAACCAAATACTAAGTAGTATCCGGTTATCATTCATACCAGCCGTTTGAATTCCCTCATACACACAGATTTCACCTTATGCCATTCAAATGCCCAACAAAACATAATAGTTCAATGGAACCCTCTATTGGCTCTCTACTATTTATACATTACTTCTATAACCACTTTAGTTATGGTCCGATTACCCATTAAACCTTATCACATAACCTTATCACCTAATCAAACAACGGCACAACCTTAAACTCATATCGGCCGGCTGGTAGCCCAGTAACCAAGAGCACCGTGTCAGCAACCGAGAGGTCGCCGGCTCCAACTCCCGAGCCGACCAGGCGAAAAATCTGCCGATGTGCCCCCGAGCAAGGCACCCAACCCCCACCGCTCCTGCAAGTCGCTCCGGACCAGAGCGTCTGCCAAATGACAAAAAATGCAAATGTAAATATTCTCTACTTTCTCACTCATGACGTACGTCTACGTTTGGGTGAGAAAATTCATACGTATATATCGTTGGAATTTTATAGGTACCTCTCAAATAATCGCTTCGTGGTGTTTTTAGCCAATTCTTAATCGACACGAATCATTTCTTCAAACATTTTACCCGTTGAACCAAAAAATGGACTGTCCTATCTCCGACACTGCCCTTTCCTTTACCCCTGCAGTCACGATGGTTATGACCTGTTCTGTTACAGTATTTACACGGGGCCTTACACTCCCTTGCCAAATATTCCTCTTTGTTACAGTTAAAGCACTTCCTCTCTCCTTCGCGCTTCAAAAAGACCCTCGCTGTCTCTAGCCCCTCCCCTCGCTGTCACGATCGTCATAATGAGTAGACCAAGGCGCAGCGTGATATGCGTACATCTTTTTAATAGTGTACTGGCAACACGATACAAAATACAAAACAACCAAACGAAACGTGAAGTCCTCGGTTAACAACACAAACCAACACGGAACAAGATCCCACAAAACACAAGTGCACAACAGGCTGCCTAAGTATGGTTCCCAATCAGAGACAACAAGCAACAGCTGATTCTCGCTGCCTCTGATTGACTGCGACCGCGCCAACATAAACCCAACAGGGGAGGGGCCGGGTGGGCATTCCGCCTTGGAGGCGGACCACCACCCTCTAACAACCCCCCCGTAGCGCCCCTGGTCTGGTCTGGCCCCGCTGGCTGGAGCTGGACTGGACATCGGTGGAGCGGATTGCTTAGGCTCCGGTGTGGAGCAGCTGACCGGTACCTGACCAGGCACCGGTGAAACAGGCACGGGCTGTGCCGGACTGACGACGCGCACCACAGCCTTGGTGCGGGGAGCAGGGACGGGCCGGACCGGGCTGGCGACACGCACCACAGGCTTGGTGCGAGAGCAGGAACAGGCCGGGCCGGGCTGGCGACGCGCACCACTGGCTTGGTGCGGGGAGCAGGAACGGGCCGGACCGGGCTGACGTCGCGCACCACTGGCTTGGTGCGGGGAGCAGGAACGGGCCGGACCGGGCTGACGATGCGCACCACAGGCTTGGTGCGGGGAGCAGGAACAGGCCGGGCCGGGCTGGCGGGGAGCAGGAACAGGCCGGGCCGGGCTGGCGACGCGCACCATTGGCTTGGTGCGGGGAGCAGGAACAGGCCGGGCCGGGCTGGCGACGCGCACCATTGGCTTGGTGCGAGGGGCAGGAACAGGCCGGGCCGGGCTGGCGACGCGCACCATTGGCTTGGTGCGGGGAGCAGGAACAGGCCGGGCCGGGCTGGCGACGCGCACCATTGGCTTGGTGCGAGGGGCAGGAACAGGCCGGGCCGGGCTGGCGACGCACACCATAGGCTTGGTGCGAGGGGAAGGAACAGGCCGGGCCGGGCTGGCGACACGCACCATTGGCTTGGTGCGAGTGGCAGGAACAGGCCGGGCCGGGCTGGCGACGCACACCATAGGCTTGGTGCGGGGAGCAGGAACAGGCCGGGCCGGGCTGGTGACGCGCACCATAGGCTTGGTGCGGGGAGCAGGAACAGGCCGGGCCGGGCTGGCGACGCGCACCATTGGCTTGGTGCGAGGGGCAGGAACAGGCCGTGCCGGGCTGGCGACGCGCACCATTGGCTTGGTGCGAGAGCAGGAACAGGCCGGGCCGGGCTGGCGACGCGCCCCACAGGCTTGGTGCGGGGAGCAGGGACGGGCCGGACCGGGCTGGCGACACGCACCACAGGCTTGGTGCGGGGAGCAGGAACGGGCCGGACCGGGCTGGCGACGCGCACCATTGGCTTGGTGCGAGGGGCAGGAACAGGCCGGGCCGGGCTGACAACGCGCACCATTGGCTTGGTGCGGGGAGCAGGAACAGGCCGGGCCGGGCTGACGACGCGCACCATTGGCTTGGTGCGAGGGGCAGGAACAGGCCGGGCCGGGCTGGCGACGCGCACCACAGGCTTGGTGCGGGGAGCAGGGACGGGCCGGACCGGGCTGGCGACACGCACCACAGGCTTGGTGCGGGGAGCAGGAACGGGCCGGACCGGGCTGGCGACGCGCACCACAGGCTTGGTGCGGGGAGCAGGAACAGGCCGGGCCGGGCTGGCGACGCGCCCCATTGGCTTGGTGCGAGGGGCAGGAACAGGCCAGGCCGGGCCGGGCTGGCGACGCGCAACATTGGCTTGGTGCGAGGGGCAGGAACAGGCCGGGCCGGGCTGGCGACGCGCACCATTGGCTTGGTGCGAGGGGCAGGAACAGGCCGGGCCGGGCTGGCGACGCGCACCATTGGCTTGGTGCGAGGGGCAGGAACAGGCCGGGCCGGGCTGGCGACGCGCATCACAGGCTTGGTGCGAGGGACAGGAACAAGCCGGACCGTACTGGGAACACACACCATTGGCCTTGTGTGGGGATCAGGAACGGGCCGGACCGGACTGGTAACACACCTCAGTACCTCTCGCCGTGCCTCTACACTCTCCTTCCCTCTAACGACCAATGGCCCCCGTAACCTGGTGGCCTTCTCTCCTCGTCCACAAACTCGCCCTGTATCTGCCTCCAGCAGCCCCGTCGTCCATGCCGTGTGCCCCCCCCAAAACATTTATTGGGGGTGCCTCTCGTCTGTCCGACGACGACACTGTTGGCGCCGTACCTCCTCTCTCGCCAGGGCTTTAACTTTAGCCCATGGCCCTTTACCCGCGAACATGTCCTCCCAGGACCACCATTGGCCCACCTGGGCCATCGCCAACCTCTCCAGCTCCTTACCCGGCGTTTGCTCCTGGAAACGCTGCTTGGTCCTGTTTTGGTGGGATCTTCTGTCACGATCGTCATAATGAGTAGACCAAGGCGCAGCGTGATATGCGTACATCTTTTTAATAGTGTACTGGCAACACGATACAAAATACAAAACAACCAAACGAAACGTGAAGTCCTCAGTTAACAACACAAACCAACACGGAACAAGATCCCACAAAACACAAGTGCACAACAGGCTGCCTAAGTATGGTTCCCAATCAGAGACAACAAGCAACAGCTGATTCTCGTTGTCTCTGATTGAGAACCACCCCGGCCAACCTAGAAAACACACGAACTAGAAACTGAACATAGAACACAAAACATAGACCCTACACACCCTGGCTCAACATATAAGAGTCCCCAGAGCCAGGGCGTGACACTCGCTGTTTTTTCAAATCCGTTCCACAGTTTACATGCATCTTCTTAATCATAACTTCTAACTTTTCCACATCGAGATGCCCAATAAATCCATACCTCTTCTCCCAAATGGATCCATAAAACATATTTCTTCGATCTCTTCCTAACATATATCTTTCATCCCCCGTTAATTCTCGGACCTCTTTAGAATATTTATTTCCCATGGTGGAAAAATAAGAAATCCCCCCGTTTAGTAATAATTCATTCCAGAATTATTTTCCTAGGAGTTATTATTAAATGCGTCTCTTGAGCCAATGTTATGATCTGCTTTTGTAATTAACCATTTAAATTATCTAACCCGTAACCCAGAGTTTTTTTTAAAACTCCGGTTTCATGAAAAGGGTCAGATAACCATTTTTTCTCACGCGATCTAATTCAGTCCCTCCTTGAAACAATGATCACGTATTTCGATGGATCATCAAGTCTCACACGTATACAACATTATACGATCATTTGCTAACACTATCCGTAACCTAGAGGTCGTAACTGCTCCAGTTTCATGAAACAGACAGAGTTAGAGCAAATCCCCAGTTGTTTACGCGACTTTTTACCTGTTTAATGTATCTATCGCACACGACGAAAATTATCCCCCTTCCTGTTTATATTGTAACACTGTACCCCGTACAATCTCAATATTAACTAGTTTAATTTGGTGATGGCCATTCACCTTGAGTCATTTCAGACCCCCTCCCTTTTAATTCTCTTATGAGATTTTGGTAACTATTCTCTGCCCTCCACAAGAATTACTATTCTCATACAAGTTCAAATCATTTCACCAAAAACCATGAATAAAAATTACTGACCTTTTCCTTGCAGTTTGGATTTAAATGCTTTTTCAAACTCGTTAACGTCTTTATCGTTCATAAGAGTAATCACCGGCCTGTTTATAACCTTAATGTCGAAGGCCAGGACTATTCTCCACGGATGCAATCACCCGCCCGTGCACGGTTTCGGTGTCCTTAGAACGACAAAGACGTATTTAAGCTCTGCTCGAAGGACCACTTGTCACGAGAATTTCTATCTCTAATTCAACCTAAGCTTGAATCATTACCAGAGGTTGTAAGGCTCTGGTTTTAATCATAAATGATTCAAGGTCCACAACCAGCAAGAATGATCTGTATTTTTATTCATGGAGAGCTCTGGCGCCAAAACCCATACACTCCTGTTTTATACCCCTTGACACACAAAGGCACTTTGCTCCGCCCACCTTTAGGAGGTTTTTTTTAACCCGTTTTCTCAGTCCCCTTCACCCTGGAATGTTTAGTCCCGCCCCCCTCTGTTAGTGGGTTGCCACTACATTATAACTCTAACACCGTTCACACATTTATACTGTATTTGGGGTGAAATCCTTTAGTCATTATTCTTAAAATACAAATTAATCTAACACTTACTGACAAGCCCTTAACCAACAATGCAGTTTTAAGAAAGAAAGAGTTAAGAAAATATTTACTTAATAAACTAAAGTAAAACTATTACAAAGTAGCAATAAAATAACAATAATGAGACTATATACAGGGGGTACCGGTACTGAGTCAATGTGTGGGGGTACAGGTTAGTTGAGGTAATTGAGGTAATATGTACATGTAGGTAGGGGTAAAGTGACTATGCATAGATAGTAAACGGTGAGTAGCAGCAGCATAAAAAAGGGGAGGGTCAATGCAAATAGTCTGGGTAGCCATTTGATTAGCTGTTCAGCAGTCTTATGGCTTGGGGGTAGAAGCTGTTAAGCCTTTTTGACCTAGACTTGGCGCTCCGGTACCGCTTGCTGTCCGGTAGCAGAGAGAACAGTCTATGACTAGGGTGGCTAGAGTCTTTTGACAATATGTAGGGCCTTCCTCTGACACCGCCTGGTATAGTGGTCATGGATGGCAGGAAGCTTGGCCCCAGTGATGTACTGGGCCATACGCACTACCCTCTGTAGTGCCTTGCAGTCGGAGGCCGAGCAGTTGCCATACCAGGCGGTGATGCAACCAGTCAGGATGCTCTTGATGGTGCAGCTGTAGAACTTTTCAAACCAGAGACTATCCTGATGTTTACGTGTGTACTGTGTTGTCTTTCCTGGCCTCTATCCTTGTTTGATCAATGTGTTTTTTCTTTACAGATTACATACATTGAGACAAGCGCCAAGGATCCTCCTATGAATGTGGACAAGGCGTTCCATGGACTAGTCAGGGTTATAAGGTAGGTCAAACTTCTAGATGGGATACTCACTGACTAGATGGGATACTCACTGACTAGATGGGATACTCACTGACTTGCAGGTTATATTTAAGAATGATGAATTAAGAATTTATAGAACATATTATTGGATTAAATTGATTTTAGAAAATTGATGCTTTTGGTTTCTCTTTGCAAACTATATGTTTGACATGAATGCCATAAAAAGTATGTTAAAAGGATGGGGAAAAAACTGTAGCTATTTCCTGAATGAACAGATGTGTAATTTCAGAGGAATCCAGTATGTGTTGATGTTCAGTGTGGTCATATCCTGCTGGAGGGCCCACTCAACTGTTTGTCAAGCATTTAGAGGAGTAACACAGAGGCCCTCTAGTCTAGCTGCTTAGATAGCTAGGCCATCTGATTTTAACCCTAATCTCCATCTCTTTCTTCTCTTGTTTTCTCCTGTACATACCCTCATTTTCTTTTCTTTTCTCTCCCCCCCCGCTCTCTCTCTCTTTCTCTCTCTTTCTCTCTCTCTCTTTCTCTCTCTCCCGTCCTCCATCCCCCTATCCCCTCCATCCCCCTATCCCTTCCTCCATCCCCCTATCCCGTCCTCCACCCCCTATCCTTTCCTCCACCCCCTATCCCTTCCTCCACCCCCTATCCCGTCCTCCACCCCCCTATCCCGTCCTCCATCCCCCATCCCCCTATCCCTTCCTCCATCCCCCTATCCCGTCCTCCACCCCCTATCCTTTCCTCCACCCCCTATCCCTTCCTCCACCCCCTATCCCGTCCTCCACCCCCCTATCCCGTCCTCCATCCCCCATCCCCCTATCCCTTCCTCCATCCCCCTATCCCGTCCTCCACCCCCTATCCCGTCCTCCACCCCCCTATCCCGTCCTCCATCCCCCATCCCCCTATCCCGTCCCCCATCCCCCTATCCCGTCCCCCATCCCCCATCCCCCTATCCCGTCCCCCATCCCCCTATCCCGTCCTCCATCCCCCATCCCACTATCCCGTCCTCCATCCCCCTATCCCATCCTCCATCCCACTATCCCGTCCTCCATCCCCCATCCCCCTATCCCATCCTCCATCCCCCTATCCCGTCCTCCATCCCCCATCCCCCTATCCCATCCTCCACCCCCCTATCCCGTCCTCCATCCCCCATCCCCCTATCCCATCCTCCACCCCCCTATCCCGTCCTCCATCCCCCATCCCCCTATCCCGTCCTCCATCCCCCATCCCCCTATCCCGTCCCCCATCCCCCTATCCCGTCCCCCATCCCCCTATCCCGTCCCCCATCCCCCTATCCCGTCCTCCATCCCCCTATCCCGTCCTCCATCCCCCATCCCACTATCCCGTCCTCCATCCCCCATCCCCCTATCCCATCCTCCACCCCCCTATCCCGTCCTCCATCCCACTATCCCGTCCTCCATCCCCCATCCCACTATCCCGTCCTCCATCCCCCTATCCCGTCCTCCATCCCCCTATCCCATCCTCCACCCCCCTATCCCGTCCTCCATCCCCCGTCCCACTATCCCGTCCCCCATCCCCCTATCCCATCCTCCATCCCCCTATCCCGTCCTCCATCCCCCATCCCCCTATCCCATCCTCCACCCCCCTATCCCGTCCTCCATCCCCCATCCCACTATCCCGTCCTCCATCCCCCTATCCCGTCCTCCACCCCCCATCCCACTATCCCGTCCTCCATCCCCCATCCCCCTATCCCGTCCTCCATCCCCCATCCCCCTATCCCGTCCTCCATCCCCCTATCCCGTCCTCCATCCCCCATCCCCCTATCCCGTCCTCCATCCCCCTATCCCGTCCTCCATCCCCCTATCCCGTCCTCCATCCCCCATCCCCCTATCCCATCCTCCACCCCCCTATCCCGTCCTCCATCCCCCTATCCCGTCCTCCATCCCCCATCCCACTATCCCTTCCTCCACCCCCTATCCCTTCCTCCATCCCCCTATCCCGTCCTCCATCCCCCTATCCCGTCCTCCATCCTCCACCCCCCTATCCCGTCCTCCATCCCACTATCCCGTCCTCCATCCCCCATCCCACTATCCCTTCCTCCACCCCCTATCCCTTCCTCCATCCCCCTATCCCGTCCTCCATCCCCCTATCCCGTCCTCCATCCCCCATCCCCCTATCCCGTCCTCCATCCCCCTATCCCGTCCTCCATCCCCCTATCCCGTCCTCCATCCCCCTATCCCGTCCTCCATCCTCCTATCCTTTTGCAGGCAGCAGATCCCAGAGAGGAGCCTGAAGAAGAAGAAGAAGCTGAAGTGGCGAGGAGAACGCTCTACGGGTTCTCACAAAGTCCACTGTGTCATCTTGTGAGGGTGTCACCCCTCTTGCCGCTGCGTAACATTGTTGTTAGAGAGAACTGCAGACTGGCAGTGACCAACAACTGGAGGAGAAAGGGGGGATTAGGGGAGAGAAGGAACTGACTGTTACAGTGTCATAGAAAACCCCTCTCACTTGAGGGGGTCAAGTCCAAGGCATGCCCAAGTGGAGGTCTTATAGCAGGTAGCCTAGTGGTTAAGAGCGATGGGCCAGTAACTGAAAGGTCGCTGGTTCGAATCCCATAGTCGGCAAGGTGGAAAAATCTGCCATTCTGCCCTTGAGCAAGGGAGTTAACCCCCAACAACAACTGCTCCCTAGGCACCGATGACGTGGACGTCAATTAAGGCAGCCCCCCGCACCTCTCTGTTTCAGAGGGGTTGGGTTAAATGCGGAAGACACATTCCAGTTGAATGCATTGTTGTACAACTGACTAGGAGTCCCCCTTTCCCCTTCCCTTCAACTGATTGGTCAGTTAAAAGCACTCCAGGAAGAGCTCCTAATGGACTGACTTTGAATTACAGACAGTGATGCAATGGTGCTCTCCGTGGAGGTGGACATCAAGGTATTCTCCAGGGTGGGGAGATGTGAAGTTAGATGTTGTTGGGGACCCATGATCTGACTGTCAGTCAGGTCGGGGACTCGGGACACATTATTTGAGGGCAACATTGTGGTTATGTGTTCTCCATGGTGTTGAATTCTGAAACGATAAGGGGTATAATTATGAAGTTTATTCAATTTGCACTAGCCTCTGGCGTGAGAGGATGTGGCTTTGGTTCCTGGGGTCCTGAAGAAAAGTGGGAGGATGTGGCTGTTAGTACTGGTCTGGGATCAGTCGATGGGGAATCTGGCTTGTAGGTTGAGGGGACAAGTCACTCCAAGCAACAAGACGTTAGATTTCTAATAGGGAGCATTTCATAACATATGACATGGCTTGTACTGTTAAACAACTAAACAAAAACAAAAAAACATTTTGGCTTGTTCATCTGGTTAGAAATCGGCTCTTGAAAGAACGAAGTGCCATTGCACTTTTAATAGAGTTTGAGTTTCATATCTGCATGTGTTGAAAGGTAAGGTATAATAGAAAAACTGATCTTATCATCCCATGTCCATCCCATGTCCATCCCATGTCCATCTCATGTCCATCCCATGTCCATCCCATGTCCATCCCAATCTGTTTGTCTCATTATTTATGTCTGTTGCACAGAACAGCTTCTATACTCTCAGCCTTGGGTCGTGTTCAGCAGGGCACACCGTAGCAGAACAGTTTGCAATGGAAAACAAAAAATGGACGTTTCTTATTGGACAAGTCCAAGTAATCCTTCCATGTTTCAGTCCATTTTCATTCGTTTGGTGCTTAATAAACATGACCCTGGAGTGACCCTGCTGTACTTCACCAAGAGGTACAGTGGAAGTTCCACTTCCCAGGGTATGAAGTAGCAGACGTGTCTTTGGCAGTATTTTACAACAAAAAAAAAGAAAAAAAAGCTTGTGTCTGAAGAAATCAATGATATCATATCAAAGTATGTTTGATACCTTTGTATTATTGATATGAATATTTTAATAATGAATAATGTATTACGGTACCTGTTACCTCAACACGATGTGTTATAACTGGCTGTGTCTGACTGATGAGCTAGGAGAAGACGAGGAATACAAACATTTCCACCGCCTTTCTATATAGCATCCTTCAGGGTTTCAATAATGAATAAAGAAATACAATATTGTGAGTTAAATTATACTATCTCTGACTGTGTGTCTGTATGTTGTCTTGGCTTACTTAGCCTGGGGACCCAGAAACAAACAGTGTGTCTGTATGTTGTCTTGGCTTACTTAACCTGGGGACCCAGAAACAAACAGTGTGTCTGTATGTTGTCTTGGCTTACTTAACCTGGGGACCCAGAAACAAACAGTGTGTCTGTATGTTGTCTTGGCTTACTTAACCTGGGGACCCAGAAACAAACAGTGTGTCTGTATGTTGCCTTGGCTTACTTAACCTGGGGACCCAGAAACAAACAGTGTGTCTGTATGTTGTCTTGGCTTACTTAACCTGGGGACCCAGAAACAAACAGTGTGTCACAAGAGACTGTGGTTGCACCCCAACTGGCACCCTATGGGCCCTGGTCAAAAGTACTGCACTACATAGGGAATAGGGTGCCACTTGGAGGCTGGGTGTTGTAGGACATAACTAACATCAGCCAGAAGAGACCGAGGGGCCTGTTAGGCGCTAAATCTCCTGCTGTGTGTGTGTTGTAGGACACTATTTTATAACAATCTAAAATATGTATAGTGATGGCATAACTAATGTCAGTCTTCAGAGACAGAGGTGCCTGTTCAGCAGAAGCCCTTGATATTAATCCTATTGCTGGCACGCTGGCACGCTGGCACGCTGGTGTCGATAGATTACTGTAAGCTCTATCTATTTCAAAAATATTGATCTCTCTACTCTCCATGGAATAGATACAGCCTGTAGAGCTAAAACAGATACAATCGATTGAAAATGAATGTCCTTGTCATCCACACTTGTCCATCGGACTCCACTGAATACATGTTGATTGAGTGTAATTTAATGTTTTTTTTAAACACACACACAGAGACAGAAAAGAGAACCCTGACTTTCTGGGTGACAGAATGCAGTCTGTTCATTTGATATGCAGAGTAATGGAAATGTGATTGTACATATGCTGAATGAGTAATTATTTGGATGCACCCTGGAGACTGAAGTTGTGTTAAGAATGTCTCTCCCTCGGATTAGATAGAGCTACACCGTGGCTGTATCTGGTACAGTTATTTCAGAGCCTTGGGGTCTGTTGAAGTGGTGTCAACGTTATGGAACGTGGAGAATCTGCAGATTGAATGATATTGTGTAGAACAGACATGCTACTCTGTGATTTACAGTGAGGGTTAAGGGCCTTACTCAAGGGCACATTGACAGATTTTCACCTTGTCGGCTCGGGTATTCGAACCAGCGACCTTTCGGTTACTGGCCTATGGGCCCTGGTCAAAAGTAGTGCACTACATAGGGAATAGGGTGCCATTTGGGATGCACACAAAGTCTTAATTTCATGTAGCATGTCACACTTTACGCCTCTCTGTGTCATCTTTTCTTTTCACAGCCAATGAATAGTTCACCTGCACATGAACGTTACTACTACTGGGTGAGGAGGTCACCTGATATTGCTTTAAAGAGGAGCTCAGAGAAAGGAGATGTCAACCACCAGAGTGGTTATTTGATTCGAGTGGACAACTCGAATGGCATGTATTTTTACCTCACATCCCCATTTTTTTATTACGTTTTGCATGTCCAGATGCAGTCATGGCAACAGACACACCAGAGGCTCCCCATTTAAAGCAAGACCGTTTCACAAAAGAGGAACAGAAACCGACCAAAAAACTAAAAGAAACCCTGCATCTTAAGGTTAAATAAAAAAAGTTTAAAGAAGTGTCCTCGTTAGATTAGGCTTGCAGTCATGATATCTACAGTTGAAGTCGGAAGTTTACATACACTTAGGTTGGAGTCATTAAAACTTGTTTTTCAACCACTCCACACATTTCTTGTTAACAAACTATAGTTTTGGTAAGTCGGTTAGGACATCTACTTTGTGCATGACACAAGTAATTTTTCCAACAATTGTTTACAGACAGATTATTTCACTTATAATTCACTGTATCACAATTCCAGTGGGTCAGAAGTTTACATACACTAAGTTCACTGTGCCTTTAAACAGCTTGGAAAATTCCAGAAAATGATGTCATGGCTTTAGAAGCTTCTGATAGGCTAATTCACATAATTTGAGTCAATTGGAGGTGTACCTGTGGATGTATTTCAAGGCCTACCTTCAAACTCAGTGCCTCTTTAATTGACATCATGGGAAAATCAAAAGAAATCAGCCAAGACCTCAGAAAAATTGTTTTTGACCTCCACAAGTCTGGTTCATCCTTGGGAGCAATTTCCAAACGCCTGAAGGTACCACGTTCATCTGTACAAACAATAGTACATAAGTATAAACACCATGGGACCACGCAGCCGTCATACCGCTCAGGAAGGAGACGTGTTCTGTCTCCTAGAGATTAACGTACTTTGGTGCGAAAAGTGCAAATCAATCCCAGAACAACAGCAAAGGACCTTGTGAAGATGCTGGAGGAAACAGGTACAAAAGTATCTATATCCACAGTAAAGCGAGTCCTATATCGACATAACCTGAAAGGCCGCTCAGCAAGGAAGAAGCCACTGCTCCAAAACCACCATAAAAAAGCCAGACTACAGTTTGCAACTGCACATGGGGACAAAGATCGTACTTTTTGGAGAAATGTACTCTGGTCTGATGAAACCAAAATAGAACGGTTTGCCCATAATGACCATCGTTATGTTTGGAGGAAAAAAGGGGTGGCTTGCAAGCCGAAGAACACCATCCCAACTGTGAAGCACGGGGGTGGCAGCATCATGCTGTGAGGGTGCTTCGCTGCAGGAGGGACTGGTGCACTTCACAAAATAGATGGCAATATGAGGAAGGAAAATTATGTGGATATATTGAAGCAACATCTCAAGACATCAGTCAGGAAGTTAAAGCTTGGTCGCAAATGGGTCTTCCAAATGGACAATGACCCCAAGCATACTTCCAAAGTTGTGGCAAAATGGCTTAAGGACAACAAAGTCAAGGTATTGGAGTGGCCATCACAAAGCCCTGACCTCAATCCTATAGAAAATGTGTGGGCAGAACTGAAAAAGCGTGTGCGAGCAAGGAGGCCTACAAACCTAACTCAGTTACACCAGCTCTGTCGGGAGGAATGGGCCAAAATTCACCCAACTTATTGTGGGAAGCTTGTGGAAGGCTACCCGAAACGTTTGACCCAAGTTAAACAATTTAAAGGCAATGCTACCAAATACTAATTGAGTGTATGTAAACTTCTGACCCACTGGGAATGTGATGAAAGAAATAAAAGCTTAAATAAATCATTCTCTCTACTATTATTCTGACATTTCACATTCTTAAAATAAAGTGGTGATCCTAACTGACCTAAAACAGGGAATCTTTACTAGGATTAAATGTCAGGAATTGTGAAAAAACTGAGTTTAAATGTAATTGGCTAAGGTGTGTATGTAAACTTCCATCTTCAACTGTACATCAGGGATGGGCAACTCCAGTCCTCGGGGGCTTGACTGGTATCACACTTTTGCCCCAGCCCCAGCTAACACACCTGACTTCAAAATTCAACTAATCATGATCTTCAGTTTAGAATGCAATTAGTTTAATCAGCTGTGTTTGCTAGGGGAAAAGTGACACCACTCCGGTCCCCGAGGACTGGAGTTGCCCATCCCTGATCTACATCTTTAAGTCTGATAAAAATAAAAATAAACAAGCGGTTAATTGACCAGTTCTATGAATAAGCCCCATTCTGCAACTCAACTCTAATTTGGGCGCCCACACAACATGAGCATATTGTACGTAGGCCCAGTGAAACAGCTGGACTCCTGCCTCCCTCTAGTGGTTGGGTATTGTCATTGAATCAAGGAAATAAGAAATGATGCACCTGTGACTTCACGTTTAGCTCTAAAATATTGGCTTCGGAAAACAACACCAACGAGGGGGTTTGTGCTGATTGTACTGAGGCAATGGACAGCCGGTTAAATGGCATCCCTTGAAAAGGCAAGAACAAGATGTATGTCAGGAGAATTGCAGTATTATCATAAGGAGACGTATACTTGGAATACCGAGGAGGAATGGAGGGAAAAAGAGAGGCAGAGGAGGTCTAAGAGAGAGAGGGAGTAGAGGGTGAGATTGGGTCGGGAAAAAATGGCGGAATAAAGGGAGATGGTTTGTTAAAGATGATTGGTAGAAAGTATAAGCAGAGTGAGCTGAAGACAGGAGGAGAAATGGAAGTGAATGAGGGCAAAGTATCGGAGGTGGTAGTTGTGGTGAAGTTCTTGGAGCCCGAGGATTGCACCGAGGGTCAGGATAAAGATGAGATTATGGGCATGTGGCAGCAGTGTGTAGGAGGAAGGTTCCTGGGTGTGAGAAGTGTGCAGAAGGGCATGAGACAAAGGAATGTGTAGCATTGGGGAAAGTAGTGGTATGTGTTAATTGTAGGGGTGCCCATGGGGCTGGGGATCAGAAATGTCCTGTGCGAGAGAGGCAGGTTGAGGTTTCCAGGGTTAGAGTATTGCGGAAGTTGTCATATGCTGAGGCAGTGAAGAAAGTAGAGGAAGATGGGTCAAGGGGGAGGGATCCTGAGAGGAGGGGTGTGAGTAGTAGATCTGTACCGGTACAGAGGGATAGGCCAACAAGTTATATATGTTTCAGTAAGATTGGATTTTTAGCATTTATAGCAATGGTTATCAACTGTACTGCAGGGATGGAATGTAAGTCCCAGAAAATTGAGGTTGTGGTGGCAGCTGCAGAGAGGTATTTGGGTGTGTGAGACTGAGGTAGGACTAAATACATTTAAATAGTGTAGTAGGGTGGTGTTATTTTAATATTATTATTATTATTATTATTTATTTTTTGTGACTGTAGTGTTTGATGGTAGGATATATATATATATATATATATATATATATATATATATATATATATATATATATATATATATATAAAAAAGAAAAACATTTTAAAGCAAAGTATAAAGGAGTTGTACTCCAGTGTAGTAGGTGGCGGTAATGCAACATTTATTGGATGCCAACTGCCGTTAAAATTAATCGAAAAGAAGAAGAAGACGTTTATAGGGAAGTTTCACGCCGGCCACGCCCCTATACCTGGGTACGGAAGTATGAATCTGTCGTTGGCGTCCTTCTTTTCAAAATAACCAACATTTGCCTTGTTAATTCTCTTAAAGTTTATACTTGCAAATAGCGGCAAATGTCAATTAGGCCTACATACCAGCAAACACATCCACGAGACTAAAACATAGGCCTACTTTTGTTTTTAGAATGCCGCGTGACGCTCTAAATTTCTGTCACGTTCTCATTCGCGATGTAGCAAAAACATTCATTTTGCCGATTCTGTTGTAAAACTTTTTTTAAACGGAAGCAAACGGAATGAAACGGGGAGGGACTTACCTGAATTTGTCAAATAGAAACTTTCGTTTTAGGTGCACGGTTTGGACTAATGATTATACCCCAAAGGTGTATTCATTAGTCCGATTCCTTTGCAAACGGAAACACATCTCAAATTTGGACTCCAGACCAAAGGACACATTTCCACCGGTCTAATGTCCATTGCTCGTGTTTCTTGGCCGAAGCAGGTCTCTTCTTCTTATTGGTGTCCTTTAGTAGTGGTTTCTTTGCAGCAATTCGACCATGAAGGCCTGATTCACACAGTCCCCTCTGAACAGTTGATGTTGAGATGTGTCCAAACTTTTGACTGGTAGTGTGTATATATATATATATATGCACTACCAGTCAAAAGTTTGGACACACCTACTCATTCAAGGGTTTTTCTTTATTTTTACTATTTTCTACATTGTAGAATAATAGTGAAGACATCAAAACTATGAAATTACACATATGGAATCATGTAGTAACCAAAAAAGTGTTAAACAAATCAAAATATATTTTATATTTGAGATTCTTCAAATAGCCACCCTTTTCCTTGATGACAGCGTTACACACTCTTGACATTCTCTCAACCAGCTTCATGAGGTAGTCACCTGGAATGCATTTCAATTTTACATTTACATCATTTAGCAGATGCTCTTATCCAGAGCGACTTACATTTTCAAACTGGCCCCCTGTGGGAAACGAACCCACAACCCTGGCGTTGCAAGCGCCATGCTCTTCCAACTGAGCTACAGGGGACAATTAACAGGTGTGCCTTCTTAAAAGTTAATTTGTGGAATTTCTTTCCTCCTTTATGCGTTTAACAGACAACACCCAGTCGTTCTCCGCTAACATCAAGGCGGTGACCCGATCCTGTAGGTTCATGCTCTACAACATTCGGAGAGTACGACCCTGCCTTACACAGGAAGTGGCACAGGTCCTAATCCAGGCACTTGTCATCTCCCGTCTGGATTACTGCAACTCGCTGTTGGCTGGGCTCCCTGCCTGTGCCATTAAACCCCTACAACTCATCCAGAATGCCGCAGCCCGTCTGGTGTTCAACCTTCCCATGTTCTCTCACGTCACCCCGCTCCTCCGCACACTCCACTGGCTTCCAGTTGAAGCTCGTATCTGCTACAAGACCATGGTGCTTGCCTACGGAGCTGTGAGGGGAACGGCACCTCCGTACCTCCAGGCTCTGATCAGTCCCTACACCCAAACGAGGGCATTGCGTTCATCCACCTCTGGCCTGCTGCCCCCCCCTACCTCTGCGGAAGCACAGTCAAAACTGTTCGCTGCTCTGGCACCCCAATGGTGGAACAAGCTCCCTCACGACGCCAGGACAGCGGAGTCACTCATCACCTTCCGGAGACACTTGAAACCCCACCTCTTTAAGGAATACCTGGGATAGGATAAAGTAATCCTTCTACCCCCCCTTACCCCACCCCACCCCGCCAACAAGTGGTTATCCCACTGGCTATAAGGTGAATGCACCAATTTGTAAGTCGCTCTGGATAAGAGCGTCTGCTAAATGACGTAAATGTAAATGTTTAAGCCAATTAGTTGTGTTGTGACAAGGTAGGGGGGTATACAGAAGATAGCCCTATTTGGTAAAAGACCAAGTCCATATTATGGCAAGAACAGCTCAAATAAGCAAAGAGAAACAACAGTCCATCATTACTTTTAAGACATGAAGGTCAGTCAATATGGAACATTTCAAGAACTTTGAAAGTTTCTTCAAGTGCTGTCGCAAAAACCATCAAGCGCTATGATGAAACTGGCTCTCAGTAGGACCACGACAGGAATGGAAGACCCAGAGATACCTCTGCTGCAGAGGATAAGTTCATTAGAGTTACAAGCCTCAGAAATTGCAGCCCAAATAAATGCTTCACAGAGTTCAAGTAACAGACACATCTCAACATCAGCTGTTCAGAGGAGACTGTGTGAATCAGGCCTTCATGGTCGAATTGCTGCAAAGAAACCACTACTAAAGGACACCAATAAGAAGAGACTTGCTTGGGCCAAGAAACACGAGCAATGGACATTAGACCGGTGGAAATCTGTCCTTTGGGATGATGAGTCCAAATTGGAGATTTTTGGTTCCAACCGCTGTGTCTTTGTGAGATGCGTTGTGGGTGAATGGATGATCTCCGCATGTGTATTTCCCACCGTAAAGCATGGAGGAGGAGGTGTTATGGTGTGGGGGTGCTTTGCTGGTGACACTGTCTGTGATGTATTTAGAATTCAAGGCACACTTAACCAGCATGGCTACCACAGCATTCTGCAGCGATACACCATCCCCTCTGGTTTGGGCTTAGTGGGACTATCATTTGTTTTTGCACAGGATAATGACCCAACACACCTCCACTCTGAGTAAGCACTATTTTACCAAGAAGGAGAGTGATGGAGTGCTGCATCAGATGACCTGACCTCCACAATCCCCCAACCTCATCCCAATTGAGATGGTTTGGATTGAGTCGGACGGCAAAGTGAAGGAAAAGCAGCCAACAAGTGCTCAGCATATGTGGGAACTCCTTCAAGACTGTTGGAAAAGCATTCCAGGTGACGCTGGTTGAGAGAATGCCAAGAGGGTGCAAAGCTGTCATCAAGGCAAAGGGTGGCTATTTGACACTTTTTTGGTTACTACATGATTCCAAATGTGTTATTTCATAGTTTTGATGTCTTCAATATTATTCTACAATGTAGAAAATAGTACAAATAAAGAAAAACCCTTGAATGAGTAGGTGTTCTAAAACTTTGACCTGTAGTATGTATATGTATATATATTTTATTTTAATTTTTTTATTATATATATTTTTATTATATTGTTGTAAACTTGCATGAATTTAAATGACTGATACATAGAGATTAATAGAGAACTCATTTTTATATCTGTGCCATTATAGCGTCTGTAACAGCATGGGCAGCGTCATTTAGTCTACAACCCATTGGAATCCCCACCCAGTTGACTACTTTGACTACTTTAAAATGGAGTAAGCATGGTGGAAGCCCTAAATGGCGCTGACCATGCTAAAATGGCGTTTTGGCCACAAGGTGCTTCTATCATTATTTATGGACTGATAGGACTTGCAGCTGGCTGTACAGGTTAAAGTTCTGTATTTACCTCCTCAGGCCAAACGATGGCGCTATTGTGTTGTCTCATCGAGTATTGCCGTCAATCTGCTGAGGCAAGACTGTAAAGCATGTGTGTCAAACTCATTCCACTGAGGGCCGAGTGTCTGTGGGTTTTCGCTCCTCCCTTGTACTTGATTGATGAATTAAATCCCCACATCTGGTTGTCTAGGGCTTAATTGATAGGAAAAAACAAAAACCTGCACACACTAGGCCCTCCATGGAATGAGTTTGACACCCCTGCTATAAAGCATTCATCACATCCCATGGCAGCCTATCACCAGAGGTTGTTTAGAAAGGTAAGTGGCTTTGCTGTCATGCCTGTTGTCTCCCTCTCTGCCCATTGGGTATTTTTGTCTCTCTGGTGCAAGTTGCAAGTCATTACAACTTTTCAATAATATAACATAACAGTCCCTGGAAGCGTTGTATATATTTCATCTAAATGTAAAAGCAAGATCTCAAACTTCATAAACAGGAAGTTTTGCTGCTTTGTTGAATGAGTCAGAATTTATAGGTCAAATGCAGCTGTTTGTATCTAAATATCAAATAATTTCTGGGTAACAATGAAGTACCTTACTGGGATTGTTTTCAATTAAAATGGTCAAAAAGAAACAAAAATAGCTTCTTAGCAAAGAGCAATTTCTCAATCAAGAGTTTTGCTGGTCTGTCTGGGAGTGGTCTGAGTGGGGAGGGGGAAACTGAAAACGAGCTGTTATTGGCAGAGCCTGGCTCCATTCCACCAAAACAGGCTGACATTTTAGGTGTTTTTTTCAAATAGCTCTTACACTAAAAGGGCATTATCATCATTTTCAAAATGTCACATATACAGTACCAGTGAAAAGTTTGGACACACCTACTCATTCAAGGGTTTTTCTTTATTCTTACTATTTTCTACATTGTAGAATAATAGTGAAGACATCAAAACTATGAAATAACACATGGAATCATGTAGTAACCGAAAAAGTGTTAAACAAATCAAAATATATTTTATATTTGAGATTCTTCAAATAGCCACCCTTTTCCTTGAAGACAACTTTGTACACTCTTGGCCATCTCTCAACCAGCTTCATGAGGTAGTCACCTGGAATGCATTTCAATTAACAGGTGTGCCTTGTTAAAAGTTCATTTGTGGAATTTCTTTCCTTCTTAATGCGTTTGAGCCAATCAGTTGTGTTGTGACAAGGTATGGGTGGTATACAGAAGATAGCCCCTATTTGGTAAAATACCAAGTCCATATTATGGCAAGAACAGATCAAATAAGCAAAGAGAAATGACAGTCCATCATTACTTTAAGATATGAAGGTCAGTCAATCCGGAAAATGTCAAGAACTTTGAAAGTTTCTTCAAGTGCAGTCGCAAAAACCATCAAGCGCTATGATGAAACTAGCTCTCATGAGGACCGCCACAGGAAAGGAAGACCCAGAGTTACCTCTGCTGCAGAGGGTAGGTTCATTAGAGTTAACCTCTACGGGATCGGTGTCCCTTATACGGGACGGTTGTTGCTCAATATGCGATATGTGACTAGAATAGTGTTGTAAACAACAGCCAACTTTCCGGGACATAGACATGTCTTATATGGGTAGAAAGCTTAAATTATTGTTAATCTAACTGCAGTGTCCAATTTACAGTAGCTATTACAGCAAAAAAAGACCATGCTGTTGTTTGAGGATAGTGCACAACACCAAAACACTTTTATCACGGCAACTGGTTTGGTACATTCACCTCTGAAGGTAAATAATGTACTTACATTCAGTAATCTTGCTCTGATTTGTCATCCTAAGGGTCCTAGAGATAAAATGTAATGTAATTTTGTTTGATAAAATCAATTTTTATATTCAAATGTAGGAACTGGGTTCTACAGTTTGAACCCTTGCTGTCTCTGGCTCCACACCCACCCTGTCCGGCCATCTAGATGTGTGAAAGTTAGTGTATAAGCTAATGATCCATCATGTATGACATACCTGGGAGTGTGTAAACTTACATTTTGTATTACCATATCATTTTTGTATGTTCTCTATAGTTATGTGCTTGAAAATGTATCAATTCGGCACATTTGGGCAGACTTGATACAAAATAGTCCAGTATTGCAATGTTTCACTGGATCAATCTGAAACTTTGCACACACACTGCTGCCATCTAGTGGCCAAAATCTAAATTAAGCCTAAACTGCAATATTATATTGTGGCCTTTCTCTTGCATTTCAAAGATGATGGAACAAAAATAAAATAGAAAACACATGTTTTTTTGTTTGTATTATCTTTTACCAGATCTAATGTGTTATATTCTCCTACATTCATTTCACATTTCCACAAACTTCAAAGTGTTTCCTTTCAAATGGTATCAAGAATATGCATATACTTGCTTCAGGTCCTGAGCTACAGGCAGTTAGATTTGGGTATGTCATTTTAGGCGAAAATTGAAAAAAAGGGTCAGATCCTTAAGAAGTTAACTGCATCTCAGATTGCAGCCCAGATAAATGCTTCACATAGTTCAAGTAACAGACAACATCTCAACATCAACTGTTCAGAGGAGACTGCGTGAATCAGGCCTTCATGGTCGAATTGCTGCAAAGAAACCACTACTAAAGGACACCAATAATAAGAAGAGACTTGCTTGGGCCAAGAAACACGAGCAATGGACATTAGACCGGTGGAAATTTGTCCTTTGGGATGATGAGTCCATATTTGAGATTTTTGGTTCCAACCGCCGTGTCTTTGTGAGACGCAGAGTAGATGAACGGATGATCTCTGCATATGTGGTTCCCACAGTGAAGCATGGAGGAGGTGTGATGGTGTGGGGGTACTTTGCTGGTGACACTGTGATTTATTTAGAATTCAAGGCACACTTAACCAGCATGGCTACCACAGCATTCTGTAGTGATACGCCATCCCATCTGGTTTGCGCTTAGTGGGACTATCATTTGTTTTTCAACATGACCGAAAACACACCTTCAGGCTGTGTAAGGGCTATTTGACCAAGAAGGAGAGTGATGGAGTGCTGCATCAGATGACCTGGCCTCCACAATCACTCAACCTCAAACCAATTGAGATGGTTTGGGATGAGTTGGACCGCAGAGTGAAGGAAAAGCAGCCAACAAGTGCTCAACATATGTGGGAACTCCTTCAAGACTGTTGGAAAAGCATTCCACATGAAGCTGGTTGAGAGAATGCCAAGAGTGTGCAAAGCTGTCATCAAGGCAAAGGGTGGCTACTTTGAAGAATCTCAAATCTCAAATATATTTTGATTTGTTTAACACTTTTCTGGTTACTACATGATTTCATATGTGTTATTTCATAGTTTTGATGTCTTCACTATTATTCTACAATGTAGAAAATAGTAAAAATAAACAAAAATACTTGAATGAGTAGGTGTGTTGAAGTCCACCTTAGCCGAATACATTTAAATTCAGTTTTTCACAATTCCTGACATTTAATCCTAGTACAAATTCCCTGTCTTAGGTCAGTTAGGATCACCACTTTATTTTAAGAATGTGAAATGTCAGAATAAAGGCACAGTCAACTTAGTGTATGTAAACTTCTGACCCACTAGAATTGTGATACAGTGAATTATAAGTGAAATAATCTGTCTGTAAACAATTGTTGGAAAAATTACTTGTGTCATGCACAAAGTAGATGTCCTAACCGACTTGCCAAAACTATAGTTTGTTAACAAGAAATTTGTGGAATGGTTGAAAAACAAGTTTTAATGACTCCAACCTAAGTGTATGTAAACTTCCGACTTCAACTGTATAAAACACAGGAAAATTAAGTTTTTGACTGCACTGGTCCTTTATTATAATATCCAACATCAGTTGGTAGGCTAGACTCTCCAGGTGCCACCACTCCATCCGTTGCACTGTAATTAATTGTCCTCCAGAATAATTACCCTATTCATTTAATTATACATTTACTAAAATATTGCACAACACAAAATGTTCCCGGTCAAGAGAGAGTGTCTCGCAAAAAAACATGTAATGTAATTTGTGTTGTTTGATATATAGAGAATATAATTTATAAAGTTAAATCTATGCAGCACAGCCTCCTCCTCTCAACTCATACAGGACAGAAAGGACATTGCACTAATTGATTAACTTCAGTTTCTTTTTGCACACTCATCCAAATACACGGTCTGTCTGTCTGACTGTTTCCCCAGGGCAAAAACTGGTTGAATCAACGTTGTTTCCGTGTCATTTCAAACAAATAAATCAACGTGATGACGTTGAATCAACAGGGAAAAGTAATCATACAAAAGGTCATTTAGTCTCTTTTCTACCCAACTTTCAACCTAAAACCAAATGACATGTTTTGTTGAATTCACGTTAAACTGACGTCTGAGCCCAGTGGGCTGTCTGTCTGTATGTGTCAGGCAATCAATAGTATATCAATAGAATAGTCTGATAGAATTTGGTAATATAACCAAATTATTGATGTTTTGTCAAAAATCAATCTAAATATTTCTCAAGGTCATGTTGCCTTCTGTACTCTATGTTATTACATCCTTCTACTCTGACTCTTACAAGTTCATGAAAAGCACAAGTAACATTTTCTTGAAAATATTCTTCCAGAGTATACAAAGTATTATATAGCCATATAAATGGTACCTAGCCCATCAGGGCGACATTTGGATACTCTGTGTTGATCTTTGGCCAACTCCAATTGTGTCACACCTGTGAGGTGACTCCCCAGCCCGCTCTATTCACTTTCATCAGCCATGAGGTGAATGACTGGAGTCTGGACGATGAAAGGGGAGCGGGTGAGAGCAGGTAACTCAAACAGTCAGGACAGGAGAGGACAGGACAGGGAGTGAGGTGAATGAATGGACAGGAGATTCTTACAATGACCTGGTTGTGTGAGGGGATTATACAGTTGGTTCTTCTGAGGGTACACAGCTGGTGGCATTTCATGCATAATTTTAATTAATAATTTCAACTTTGTCTCTCCTCCTCTCTCTGCATCTCTCATTTTCACCCTCTCTCACACGCCCTCTCTCTCCCTATCGCTCTCCATATCCCTCTGCATCTCCACTTCTCTCTCTCTCGCTCACTCTCTCTCTCTCCACCCCCGTCTCTCTCTCTCCACCCCCGCCCCCTATCCCTCTATCTCAGTGCCATAGTATACCTTCCTCTGTAAACACCTAATCTTTCATAATTTCATCATTGCAAATGAGCGTTAGGGCTGTTTCTGTTCAGGATCCTTTTGTTTAATTTTTGGTTCACCACCAGCTGTGAGGAGCTGTGCCGCTGTGATAGGAGCATCTGGGAGTGATGTTAATTAGTTGAGGGCGAATTAGGAAGTGATTTTTGGAAGAGAGGGAGGGATTATGAGTGTGTTGGGGGAGGTTTCAGGGAAAGGAGGCTTGGGGATTATGATGGGGAGGGAGAAGTCAGTCTTAACCAGGAGGACTCCCGTCTGCCTGAGGTCCTACACTGACCCTGTTTCTGGATGATAAGGAAATACTCACTTTCTGTGGAACAAAAAAAACGTATCTTTCAAAAGTCTTGCTGTCAACGAGGGGAAGAATAGTTTGAAGTGTGTTCTTCTTGAGGAGAGAGAGGAAGATTTGAAACTTTTTATCAGCTTGTCTGTGTGCTTTGGCTATGACGCGGACACTACAAATATGATAGATCTATCAAAAATTGAGATCCCCCCCCCCTCAATGATGAGTGCTCAATAACATGCTGTATTCATCTACACCAAAAACTTGGTTTCACATTCTAAATCTGCCAGCACAGAGTTGCCTGGCTTGTGCACATTCACGATGGTGATTGTCCCTGTCCCTCCTCTTCTGCACTGTGACAGTTCAGTGACCAAACAAAGAGCTGGGTATTTTTCTCCATTAGATTACTAATTGTTGTGTGTTGTTTTCACCTCTGGATAGAATCTTTACAAAACCTCAAACCCCTAGGGGTCAAAATTGAGCCCTGTTGGCCCGTTTGTTGATAACGAACTCTGAAAATACTCTGGATACATTCAGTAACATTAGAAAAAATGTTCCTGGAAAATGTGGGGTGGGTGAAACATAAGACAAGAAACATGACAAGGGTTTGAGTGAGAGGACTAACTGGTGTCTTCAAGTGGCCACACACCTCTAAATAATTTCAATGCACTTTTATGACTCAAAGAAGAGTCTTCAACTATAAGGTTGTTTTTTTTGCCCTCCTAGCTTTGCGGTTGAGGAACTAGAGCAAGCAGTGTTAGGCTTTCACAAGGCAATTCAGGGAAACAGATCCACATCTTGGTGCGCATAGAAAGGAGTCGTGAGTGCACTCAGGTGCGTGTTCCGCGGTGCATTTTCTTCACAATAGACAAAGCTCATTCTGTTCAGAACAACCCAGGGCTTGTAACTGCACATCAAACATAGTGATCATAGATGTTGACACTGTATATGACATGGGTTTTATGATATGGAAATGTGAAGTGCACATTTGGACGGGTGTTTGGCTTGCTTGTATGACATCAAAGCGGTACATATTATAATCTTCATCTCACCTTTCAAAATACACAGTCCTCTTAATTTATAGCATTTCCCTCACTCAGACAACAAAAATGTGCTAAAGTTGCCCAATTAGCGGGAGTGAGGGGGACAACTTCCTGTTGCGCGCGTTACTAAAGTTCAGAACGGCTGTCATTCCAAACTCCTACTGAGCTGTGAAGCGCAGAGCCAGAGCTCTAGCATCATTTATAGCATGTTACTGTACAGCCACTGCATTCCAATCTGCCATTTTCAACCCGTATACAGGTACGAGTGTAAAGGGCTATCATCATGAAAATAACCAGACAACCTCCTCGAGGAGAAATCATAAACATTCACATCTCTCTAAATTACCTTTGACACAGTTAGGAACATGGATTACTAATTCACTCCAGGGCTGGTGAACCGCTAACAGGTCAACAGACTCGGCTCCGCCTGATTATACAATCCTAGTGAGCAACATAAAATTCAGCCCTTTCAACGACTGGAAGACACACCCCACTGGTCACAGACGTCTGTTCAATGTCTAGTTTTGAGTTACATTTGGTTGTGAATTCAACGTGACATCGGATTTAGGTTAAAAGTTGTGTGAAAAAAAGACGGAATTCCCTGATGACTTTATTCAAATCCAATCAGTTTTCCACGTTAATTCAACGTCATCATATATAATTTGGGGGTTGAAATTATGTTGAAACAATGCTGATTCAACCAGTTTTTGCCACTGAGATGTAATAAGAACTGGAGACTGTGTCCAAGATGTCCAACCGTTGTATTCAAGGTAATCTACTCATGTTTGCATATTCTGATTCATGGTACAATTATTTATAAGGTTGAATAATTCAATGGATGTTTTGTGCACAAAGGTGATGACTAAAGTGTCTTATTAGGAATTGTAAAATCTGACTTCTCTTTGTGGCTGTGTATGGATTTTTTTTTCTTTCTGGGCCAGGCGTCAATTAAACTGCAGTACAGAAGCAATACTGTGGGAGCAGTCAAAATTGTGCTTCTAGACCAGAACCCTGGCCCCTTGGTTTTTGTCCAGTGGTGACACCCTGACTTCCCCTTCCTGTCAGTGGATGTAACCCCCTGTGACTCTGGGCCGTCGGCAAAACACTCAGCATGCCCCCTCTGCACATTAAAGAGGTAGAAAGAAAACGACACATGTAGTGCACTAGGTAGGGAATAGGGTGATATTCGGGACGTAGACAGAGTTTAGTGATGCGAGATTTCGGGCGGTAAACGTTGCTAAAAGCCTGTTAGAAGCTGGCACCAATTTTTAAGCCTGTTAAAAGCTGGTGAAATAAGTTATTCCACCAGGGTTAGCGTTTTTTTTGTTATGAATCTTGTTCTGGTCACTAGCTGGCACAGCCACAAAGTCATACAATCTGGGTTAACACTCATGTCTAACCCTAACCTTTAAATTCAGACCAAAAAGCTCATTTTAGTTTTTCTGAATTTTTACAATATAGCCAATTTTGACTTTGCAGCTAGCCCATCTAGCGGAAATTGGTCAGGTCTGCCTCCAGGAGAAGACTCAGCCAAATAAACGCCAACCTGCGTTTTTCTAATACATCATGTCGGAGCTTCACGCAGCATCTCCTCCTATGACTATAATAACTACAATTAAAGGAAGTGTGGCTGAGCTTTTAAAGTTTAATCACATGTTTTGTTGTTTTTCCTTTGGCTCTGACTTTCAGAGCATTTCCAATTTCCTCTATGGAGAATAAAGCTGTCTACACTGCCACTGCTTAGGTTTACAGAAGGATTGCTGTATACATGTACAAGGGAGTCCTCAATAAGGACACTGGCTACGCATCTTATTAAACGTCTAAGGATGGACTTCAGTTGACCCTGTGAGATAAATGTTTACATAATGTTGTAAACTGTGACTTAAATCCTTCAATGGTCAAAGTTCACATATCCTTTGGAAGGGAAGGCAAGTGGTTCACCACAACATGATATGCAGAGAACTGTCATACATGTGCTGCCTGTCTTTTCATACCGGTGTTATCATAAAGTACAGTATCTCCTAGATCTGAGATCCTACTTCCATATGATTCTCTAAACACATCTGTTATCAGGATTAAAAGAATACACACTGCACAAAACATGGAAACAGGGATTTTAATTATTCACCTCACTAAGCAGCTGGATATACAGTTGAAGTCGGAAGTTAACATATACCTAAGCTAAATACATTTAAATTCAGTTTTTCACAATTCCTGACGTTTAATCCTAGTAAAGATTCCCTGTCTTAGGTCAGTTAGGATCACCACTTTATTTTAAGAATGTGAAATGTCAGAATAATAGTAGAGATAATTATTTATTTCAGCTTTTATTTCTTTCATCACATTCCCAGTGGGTCAGAAGTTTACATACACTCAATTAGTATTTGGTAGCATTGCTTTTAAATTGTTTAACTTGGGCCAAATGTTTCGGGTAGCCTTCCACAAGCTTCCCACAATAAGTTGGGTGTATTTTGGCCCATTCCTCCTGACAGAGCTGGTGAAAACTGAGTCAGGTTTGTAGGCCTCCTTGCTCGCACATGCTTTTTCAGTTCTGCCCACACATTTTCTATAGGATTGAGGTCAGGGCTTTGTGATGGCCACTCCAATACCTTGACTTTGTTGTCCTTAAGCCATTTTGCCACAACTTTGGAAGTATGCTTGGGGTCATTGTCCATTTGGAAGACCCATTTGCGACCAAGCTCTAACTTCCTGACTGATGTCTTGAGATGTTGCTTCAATATAGCCACATCATTTTCCTTCCTCATGATGCCATCTATTTTGTGAAGTGCACCAGTCCCTCCTGCAGCAAAGCACCCCCACAGCATGATGCTGCCACCCCGGTGCTTCACGGTTGGGATGGTGTTCTTCGGCTTGCAAGCCGCCCCCTTTTTCCTCCAAACATAACGATGGTCATTATGGATATAGATACTTTTGTACCGGTTTCCTCCAGCATCTTCACAAGGTCCTTTGCTGTTGTTCTGGGATTGATTTGCACTTTTCGCACCAAAGTACGTTCATCTCTAGGAGACAGAACGCATCTCCTTCCTGAGCGGTATGACGGCTGCGTATTCCCATGGTGTTTATACTTGCGTACTATTGTTTGTACAGATGAACGTAGTACCTTCAGGCATTTGGAAATTGCTCCCAAGGATGAACCAGACTTGTGGAGGTCTACAATTTATTTTCTGAGGTCTTGGCTGATTTCTTTTGATTTTCCCATGATGTCAAGCAAAGAGGCACTGAGTTTGAAGGGAGGCCTTGAAATACATCTACAAGTACACCTCCAATTTACTCAAATGATGTCAATTAGCCTATCAGAAGCTTCTAAAGCCATGACATCATTTTCTGGAATTTTCCAAGCTGTTTAAAGGCACAGTCAACTTAGTGTATGTAAACTTCTGACCCACTGGAATTGTGATACAGTGAATTATAAGTGAAATAATCTGTCTGTAAACAATTGTTGGAAAATTTACTTGTGTCATGCACAAAGTAGATGTCCTAACCGACTTGCCAAAACTATAGTTTGTTAACAAGAAATGTGTGGAGTGGTTGAAAAACGAGTTTTAATGACTCCAACCTAAGTGTATGTAAACTTCCGACTTCAACTGTATAGTTCTGTGGCGAAGAGGCTGCTATTATTGGTCGGTGGTGACAGCATGTCATGGTGAAGAGAATCTCATACGGTCTGTTTTCTCTCTATCCCATCTTCTCAAACTGATGCAATCTTATCATTTAATCAACCGTGAGGTGAGGGAGTACATTAAAATGCCTTGTTGGGAGACGGAGAGAATGAGAGCGATGCACAACCTCTTATCTTATCAGCTCTGACAGCCCGCTCCTGTTCAATCACACTAAATGGGAAAGAGCAGGGGGAGCAGCCATCCGTTTTGACATTGAGGAGAATAGATCAGACACTAGATATGGAACTGAGGATGCAGAAGCAGCTCCTATATCAGCTCTCTTTGGCTTATGTTCCCCTGTAGGTGCCACCTGTTCCCCTGTCTCTTGTAGGTGCCACCTGTTCCCCTGTCTCCTGTAGGTGCCACCTGTTCCCCTGTCTCCTGTAGGTGCCACCTGTTCCCCTGTCTCCTGTAGGTGCCACCTGTTCCCCTGTCTCCTGTAGGTGCCACCTGTTCCCCTGTCTCCTGTAGGTGCCACCTGTTCCCCTGTCTCCTGTAGGTGCCACCTGTTCCTCTATCTCCTGTAGGTGCCACCTGTTCCCCTGTCTCCTGTAGGTGCCACCTGTTCCCATGTCTCCTGTAGGTGCCACCTGTTCCCCTGTCCCCTGTAGGTGCCACCTGTTCCCCTGTCTCCTGTAGGTGCCACCTGTTCCCCTGTCTCCTGTAGGTGCCACCTGTTCCCCTGTCTCCTGTAGGTGCCACCTGTTCCCCTGTCTCCTGTAGGTGCCACCTGTTCCCCTGTCTCCTGTAGGTGCCACCTGTTCCCCTGTCTCCTGTAGGTGCCACCTGTTCCCCTGTCTCCTGTAGGTGCCACCTGTTCCCCTGTCTCCTGTAGGTGCCACCTGTTCCCCTGTCTCCTGTAGGTGCCACCTGTTCCTCTATCTCCTGTAGGTGCCACCTGTTCCCCTGTCTCCTGTAGGTGCCACCTGTTCCCATGTCTCCTGTAGGTGCCACCTGTTCCCCTGTCCCCTGTAGGTGCCACCTGTTCCCCTGTCTCCTGTAGGTGCCACCTGTTCCCCTGTCTCCTGTAGGTGCCACCTGTTCCCCTGTCTCCTGTAGGTGCCACCTGTTCCCCTGTCTCCTGTAGGTGCCACCTGTTCCCCTGTCTCCTGTAGGTGCCACCTGTTCCCCTGTCTCCTGTAGGTGCCACCTGTTCCCCTGTCTCCTGTAGGTGCCACCTGTTCCTCTATCTCCTGTAGGTGCCACCTGTTCCCCTGTCTCCTGTAGGTGCCACCTGTTCCCCTGTCTCCTGTAGGTGCCACCTGTTCCCCTATCTCCTATAGGTGCCACCTGTTCCCCTGTCCCCTGTAGGTGCCACCTGTTCCCCTGTCTCCTGTAGGTGCCACCTGTTCCCCTGTCTCCTGTAGGTGCCACCTGTTCCCCTGTCTCCTGTAGGTGCCACCTGTTCCCCTGTCTCCTGTAGGTGCCACCTGTTCCCCTATCTCCTGTAGGTGCCACCTGTTCCCCTGTCCCCTGTAGGTGCCACCTGTTCCCCTGTCTCCTGTAGGTGCCACCTGTTCCCCTGTCTCCTGTAGGTGCCACCTGTTCCCCTGTCTCCTGTAGGTGCCATCTGTTCCCCTGTCTCCTGTAGGTGCCACCTGTTCCCCTGTCTCCTGTAGGTGCCACCTGTTCCCCTGTCTCTTGTAGGTGCCACCTGTTCCCCTGTCTCTTGTAGGTGCCACCTCTTCCCCTGTCCCGTGTAGGTGCCACCTGCTCCCCTGTCTCCTGTAGGTGCCACCTGCTCCCCTGTCTCCTGTAGGTGCCACCTGTTCCCCTGTCTCCTGTAGGTGCCACCTGTTCCCCTGTCTCCTGTAGGTGCCACCTGTTCCCCTGTCTCCTGTAGGTGCCACCTGTTCCCCTGTCTCCTGTAGGTGCCACCTGTTCCCCTGTCTCCTGTAGGTGCCACCTGTTCCCCTGTCTCCTGTAGGTGCCACCTGTTCCCCTGTCTCCTGTAGGTGCCACCTGTTCCCCTGTCTCCTGTAGGTGCCACCTGTTCCCCTGTCTCCTGTAGGTGCCACCTGTTCCCCTGTCCCCTGTAGGTGCCACCTGTTCCCCTGTCTCCTGTAGGTGCCACCTGTTCCCCTGTCTCCTGTAGGTGCCACCTGTTCCCCTGTCCCCTCTAGGTGCCACCTGTTCCCCTGTCTCCTGTAGGTGCCACCTGTTCCCCTGTCTCCTGTAGGTGCCACCTGTTCCTCTTTCTCCTGTAGGTGCCACCTGTTCCCCTGTCTCCTGTAGGTGCCACCTGTTCCCCTGTCTCCTGTAGGTGCCACCTGTTCCCCTATCTCCTGTAGGTGCCACCTGTTCCCCTGTCCCCTGTAGGTGCCACCTGTTCCCCTGTCTCCTGTAGGTGCCACCTGTTCCCCTGTCTCCTGTAGGTGCCACCTGTTCCCCTGTCTCCTGTAGGTGCCACCTGTTCCCCTGTCTCCTGTAGGTGCCACCTGTTCCCCTGTCTCCTGTAGGTGCCACCTGTTCCCCTGTCTCCTGTAGGTGCCACCTGTTCCCCTGTCTCTTGTAGGTGCCACCTGTTCCCCTGTCTCCTGTAGGTGCCACCTGTTCCCCTGTCCCCTGTAGGTGCCACCTGTTCCCCTGTCTCCTGTAGGTGCCACCTGTTCCCCTGTCTCCTGTAGGTGCCACCTGTTCCCCTGTCTCCTGTAGGTGCCACCTGTTCCCCTGTCTCCTGTAGGTGCCACCTGTTCCCCTGTCTCCTGTAGGTGCCACCTGTTCCCCTGTCTCCTGTAGGTGCCACCTGTTCCCCTGTCTCCTGTAGGTGCCACCTGTTCCCCTGTCTCCTGTAGGTGCCACCTGTTCCCCTGTCTCCTGTAGGTGCCACCTGTTCCCCTGTCTCCTGTAGGTGCCACCTGTTCCCCTGTCTCTTGTAGGTGCCACCTGTTCCCCTGTCTCCTGTAGGTGCCACCTGTTCCCCTGTCCCCTCTAGGTGCCACCTGTTCCCCTGTCTCCTGTAGGTGCCACCTGTTCCCCTGTCTCCTGTAGGTGCCACCTGTTCCTCTTTCTCCTGTAGGTGCCACCTGTTCCCCTGTCTCCTGTAGGTGCCACCTGTTCCCCTGTCTCCTGTAGGTGCCACCTGTTCCCCTATCTCCTGTAGGTGCCACCTGTTCCCCTGTCCCCTGTAGGTGCCACCTGTTCCCCTGTCTCCTGTAGGTGCCACCTGTTCCTCTTTCTCCTGTAGGTGCCACCTGTTCCCCTGTCTCCTGTAGGTGCCACCTGTTCCCCTGTCTCCTGTAGGTGCCACCTGTTCCCCTATCTCCTGTAGGTGCCACCTGTTCCCCTGTCCCCTGTAGGTGCCACCTGTTCCCCTGTCTCCTGTAGGTGCCACCTGTTCCCCTGTCTCCTGTAGGTGCCACCTGTTCCCCTGTCTCCTGTAGGTGCCACCTGTTCCCCTGTCTCCTGTAGGTGCCACCTGTTCCCCTGTCTCCTGTAGGTGCCACCTGTTCCCCTGTCTCCTGTAGGTGCCACCTGTTCCCCTGTCTCCTGTAGGTGCCACCTGTTCCCCTGTCTCCTGTAGGTGCCACCTGTTCCCCTGTCTCCTGTAGGTGCCACCTGTTCCCCTGTCTCCTGTAGGTGCCACCTGTTCCCCTGTCTCCTGTAGGTGCCACCTGTTCCCCTGTCTCCTGTAGGTGCCACCTGTTCCCCTGTCTCCTGTAGGTGCCACCTGTTCCCCTGTCTCCTGTAGGTGCCACCTCTATCTCATCATACCTGTTCCTCTATCTCATCATACCTGTTCCTCTATCTCATCATATCTGTTCCTCTATCTCATCATACCTGTTCCTCTATCTCATCATACATGTTCCTCTATCTCATCATACATGTTCCTCTATCTAGCTCATCATACATGTTCCTCTATCTATCTCATCATACATGTTCCTCTTTCTCATCATACATGTTCTTCTATCTCATCATACATGTTCTTCTATCTCATCATACCTGTTCCTCTATCTCATCATACCTGTTCCTCTATCTCATCATACATGTTCCTCTCTCTAAGATCATCGCAATGTTAGAGCATAAAACTGACCTATTACAGCAATACAAAAAGAGGGCTTGCATTTTCAACCAATCACCACACATTTACCATATTATATGGTTCAATCAACCCGCACGTCAACAAACTTTTTCCCTCGTCAGTGCAAATCATTGCATATTGCCATGCAAAATGTCAGAATTGCAGAAGCAAAATCAGGCATTTTTGCCCGCAAATAATTATCACCAAATATCACCAAGAATCCTACAGAGACTTCTTTATAGTTCACTACTTTTGACCAGGGCTCATAAGGGCTCTCGTCAAAAGTAGTAAACTATAAAGGGAATAGCGTGCCATTTGGGATGCAACCCAGGAGTTTGATGTTGTCTCTCCTGTCTTACAATAGAGGAGCAGAGCAGATGGTTTTCATTCTGCCTCCTGTGGCCACACTTTGGGGGCCTCCAGAAGTGGCTGTTGTTAGAGTGGGAGACGAAGATGGCCCTTTATAGATTGATCATCATGATCGTCTTACCTTACGTCAGCATGGTTGTTTTTCTGTGTACAAGAACCAGCTAATTGATGTCCTAATTCGTTTTTTTAGATGGCAGGCCTGTCCATTTGCGTCAGCATGGCTTTGTGATTATTTTTTTCTCAATACATGTTAATTGGGCTGAAAACATGCATGAATGGCATGTAAATTACATTGTGTTTTGATGTGTGTAATATGTTCCATGTTCCAGAAGGGGATCAGAGAGGAAACCTATGCTTGAATATGAATAGGGTCCTTTTATGGTGGTGTGACGTGAGAGGGAATTGGGATTGCTATAGTGGGCACAGTGGGGTGCATGTCTAATCACACACATATGTTGGCTGTGTGTTGACCATTTAAGGAGAAAAACATATGGTAATTGTATGTAATGTCTCCCTCTCTACACTACACTAGTTTCATGCAGTAGAATAGAAAGTGGTATTGTTAGTACGCCATGTGCACTCGACTGAAATGAAATGGTTATGTTTACATCTCAACAATCTGTTTTTACATCTCAACAATCTGTGTTTACATCTCAACAATCTGTCTCGTTTGTTTCTACAGGTCCTGAAAGACACATGGGAGTGCTTTCTAAGTCCTAGGTAAAAGTACCTTCTCAATTAATTTCAATTGCATGTTTTCAAGATAACAAAGGACATTTTTGGCACAGTGTAGACAACTTCCTGGGTGTGACTGTTCTGTGAAAATGAGGATCCTGACTTAACATAAATCAAACATAGAACACAACCAGGACACAATTAATCACACTGTCACCCAAAAATGTACCAACAAACTGACAATTTCATTACGTTTGAAAATATTTTTATAGAAGATGTCTTCAGCTTATTCTACTGTCTGACATAACACAGACTGCGCTTCTTTCAGTCACAATATCTCTCCACAATATCGTTTCACAATATACTGTATATCCACAATATCTCTCCACAACTCAGTGCCTTCAAAAAGTATTCGCACCCCTTGACTTTTTCCACATTTTGTTGTGTTACAGCCTTAATTTAAAATGGATTAAATGTAGATTTTATGTCACTGGCCTACACACAATACTCAATAATGTCGAAGTGGAATTATGTTTTTTTAAATTTAACAAATTTAATTTAATAAAAATTATATAAATATAAATAAAAAGTCAATAAGTATTCAACACTGTTGTTATAGCAAGCCTAAATACTGTTAAGTTCAGGAGCAAAACATTTGCTTAACAAGTTACATAATAAGTAGCATGGACTCACTCTGTGTGTAATAATAGTGTATAAAATTATTTCTGAATGACTACCTCATCTCTGTACCCCACATATACAATTATCTGTAAGGTCCCTCAGTCGAGCAGTGAATTTCATTCACAGATTCAACCACAAAAACCAGGGAGGTTTTCCAATGCCTTGCAAAGAAGGGTACCTATTAAGGACTAGGGAGTTTTTCAGGATAAAAATAATGGAGCTATGCACAGGCTTTTCACCAGGCACTGGGAGATTAATTCACCTTTCAGCAGGACAATAACCTAAAACACAAGGTCAAATATACATTGGAGGTGCTTACCAAGAAGACTGTGAATGTTCCTGAGTGGCCGAGTTATAGTTTTGACTTAAATCTACTAGAAAATATATGGCAAGACCTGAAAATGGTTGTCTAGCAATGATCAACAACCAATTTGACAGAGCTTGAAGAATTTTTAAAAGAATACTGGGCAAATGTTGCACAATCCAGGTGTGGAAAGCTCTAAGAGACTTACCCAGAAAGATTCACAGCTGTAATCTCTGCCAAAGGTGCTTCTACAAAGTATTGTTTATCAAAACACAGAACCTCCCAGAGACATTTCTGTCCAGCAATTGTATAGCTTTCTACACCTTCAGATAAACCTGTCCTAATTCCCTGAGACACTAGGCTTTTATTTGGTCTCTGGAAACTGTCTGGACTTTTCTGTCTGGTCAGTCGTGTGAGGAAAGAAAAGTAGAAAATGTAACAAAGTTCAGCAACTCTGATGTGCTCCCAACAGTGATTTGTTGGTGAGTGTGTGATGCAAACGTTTGTGTTGTCTCATCTTCGTCTTTGGTTGTCTGTAAATGTGAATGTCTGTCTGGTCTCTGTTTCTGTTTGAACCTGTCTGGTCAATGTGAGAGAGAAAAAATATTTTAAATGAAGCAAATATCTGCAACTCTGATGTGCTATGAACAGTGCTCTGACTATTTGTTGGTGATATGCACTTATGGATAAAGTTGATCGAAATGCTTCCCATTACTCTTTATGAACTGTTTACACATTCTTCACTTGTATGCACTCCGCAGCAAACAATTGTTAAAGATGTTTCCAATCTTCTCCTTTGTTTGTGTATAAATGGGAATGCAGTTTCTAAAGCTGTCATTGAGTTCCATGGTTGAGTATGGTTTAGCTTAACTCACAGAGAGCTTCAAAGGCTGTCACTGATAACAACCTCACCACAGTTCTCATTCTTACCATGACAGTCTGAAATGTGATGATTCAATCTGAAATGAAAGTTGATTAGTCTCTCTAGTACTCCATTTAGTGAGTTCATTGAATTATGGAGTAGCCTACATTAGAAGGTACTTTACACAGAGGTTGTATGCGTGTCCCCTTCGGTCCGTCTGTCCAACCATCCACCTGTGCGCGCATTAAAAGAGCTGTGTTAGTACTGTTTCAGGACTTATTGTGAGAGTGATGTCCTTTCTTACAGTATCATCAAAGGCTGGTCAGGACACTTCTTATTGGTTCAAATGGTCTTAGGATGAACCTAATGAACGCTAGTACAAGTGTTACTCTAGTGCCAGGACAGTACTTTGGCAATCTCAGTGAACCTACTGAAGACTGGAGGATGGTCAGGGTCCAGATGAGGTCTATAGGCCACATATTTCCTGTTACATGCTTCTCTCGGTGGTTTCAAATGTTTTCATGGGTGGCCATTCTATGATGGACAATCTAAAGGTTTCTGTTGTCTCTTTAAGACTGTACTGTCAATGAGAGTTGGGTGATGCGATAAAGAAGATGGCTGGAAACCCCGGCATAACTTTGAGCTAGAAAGATGTGTTGTTGTTTCTATACTCAGTCCCTCACTGTCTACAGTCGTGGTCAAAAGTTTTGAGAATGACACAAACACTAATTTTCACAAAGTCTGCTGCCTCAGTTTTGATGATAGCAATTTGCATATACTCCAGAATGTCATGAAGAGTGATCAGATGAATTGCAAAGTCCCTCTTTGCCATGAAAATGAACTTAATCCCCCCAAAAAAATTCCACTGCATTTCAGCCATGCCACAAAAGGACCAGCTGCCATCATGTCAGTGATTCTCTTATTAACACAGGTGAGAGTGTTGACGAGGACAATTCTGGAGATCACTCTGTCATGCTGATTGAGTTAGAATAACAGACTGGAAGCTTTAAAAGGAGGGTGGTGATTGAAATCATTGTTCTTCCTCTGTTAACCATGGTTACCTGCAAGGAAACACGTGCCGTCATCATTGCTTTGCACAAAAAGGGCTTCACAGGCAAGGATATTGCTGTTAGTAAGATTGCACCTAAATCAACAATTTTTCGGATCATCAAGAACTTCAAGGAGAGAGGTTCAATTGTTGTGAAGAAGGCGTCAGTGCTCCCAAGAAAGTCCAGCAAGCGCCAGGACCATCTCCTAAAGTTGATTCAGCTGCGGGATCGGGGCACCACCAGTGCAGAGCTTGCTCAGGAATCGCAGGAGGCAGGTGTGAGTGCATCTGCACGCACAGTGAGGCGAATAATTTTGGAGGATGGCCTGGTGTCAAGAAGGGCAGCAAAGAAGCCGCTTCTCTCCAGGAAAAACATTAGGGACAGACTGATATTCTGCAAAAGGTACAGGGATTGGACTGCTGAGGACTGGGGTATAGTCATTTTCTCTGATGAATCCCCTTTCCGATTGTTTGGGGCATCCGGAAAACACCTTGTCCGGAGAAGACAAGGTGAGCGCTACCATCAGTCCTGTGTCATGCCAACAGTAAAGCATCCTGAGACCATTCATGTGTGGGGTTGCTTCTCAGCCAAGGCAGTGGGCTCACTCACAATTTTGCCTAAGAACACAGCCATGAATAAAGAATGGTACCAACACATCCTCCGAGAGCAACTTCTCCCAACCATCCAAGAACAGTTTGGTGACGAACAATGCCTTTTCCAGCATGATGGAGCACCTTGCCATAAGGCAAAAGTGATAACTGAGTGGCTCGGGGAACAAAACATTGACATTTTGGGTCCATGGCCAGGAAACTCCCCAGACCTTATCCCATTGAGAACTTGTGGTCGATCCTCAAGAGGCGGGTGGACAAACAAAAACCCACAAATTCGGACAAACTCCAAGCATTGATTATGCAAGAATGGGCTGCCATCAGTCAGGATGTGGCCCAGAAGTGAATTGACAGCATGCCAGGGCGGATTGCAGAGGTCTTGAAAAAGAAGGGTAAACACTGAAAATATTGACTCTTTGCATAAACGTAATGTAATTGTCAATAAAAGACTTTGACACTTATGGAATGCTTGTAATTATACTTCAGTATACCATAGTAACATCTGACAAAAATATCTCATAACACTGAAGCAGCGAACTTTGTGAAGACCAATACTTGTGTCATTCTCAAAACTTTTGACCACGACTGTATATGTGTTTCTGCAAAATAGCACTTTATGACTTTAAAAGCATTTTCTTTGTATGTAAAGAGAAAATATACAGAATATCAGCATCCCTTCTTCACGGTTATACATTTCTCAAGATGCTCCTTTGTCAAAGTATGCATCGAAAACCTTGTTACTGTCTACCGTACCTTATGTTCTCTCCATTCAATTATCCATCAAGTAAATCTCCTTCCCTCTGGAGTTACTTGAAGTTAGGCTATGCATTGTGAAGTGTTTGTGTGCGGTTCAAGGGCAGAGTATTATGTTACATGGTATCTAGGTGGGAAGACATCTTAGAAGACGAAGAGGCCGATAATGGGCTGCAATCATAGAACTCTTAACAGCTTTCAGGAGCAACAGAGCGATGCACTCTGGCGGCTGATTGGCTGAACTGAGAGGACCACAGGCTAGAGCGAGTATGTATTTGATGTATAAATACTCTTACCACAATAAAGCATCAAGCCCAAACGTCCTTGGTAAATACAACAATACACGCACACAAACATACTCCCTCACACATAATCATCTACAAATCATCTGGGCTAGACAATCTGGACCCTTTCTTTCTAAAATTAGCCGCCGAAATTGTCGCAACCCCTATTACTAGCCTGTTCAACCTCTCTTTCGTAACGTCTGAGATCCCCAGAGATTGGAAAGCTTCCGCGGTCATCCCCCTCTTCAAAGGGGGTGACACTCTAGATCCAAACTGTTACAGACCTATATCCATCCTGCCCTGCCTTTCGAAACTTTTTGAAAGCCAAGTTAACAAACAGATCACCGACCATTTCGAATCCCACCGTACCTTCTTCGCTATGCAATCCGGTTTCTGAGCTGGTCATGGGTGCACCTCAGCCACGCTCAAGGTCCAATGACTGCCTCGCCTGGTTCACCAACTACTTCTCAGATAGAGTTCAATGTGTCAAATCGGAGGGCCTGTTGTCTGGACCTATGGCAGTCTCTATGAGGGTGCCACAGGGTTCAATTCTCGGGCCGACTCTTTTCTCTGTGTATATCAATGTTGTCGCTCTTGCTGCTGGTGACTCTCAGATCCACCTCTACGCAGACGACACCATTTTGTATACATCTGGCCCTTCATTGGACACTGTGTTAACAAACCTCCAACCGAGCTTCAATGCCATACAACACTCCTTCCGTAGCCTCCAACTGCTCTTAAACACTAGTAAAACGAAATGCATGCTCTTCAATCGAATGCTGCTAGCACCCGCCCACCCGACTAGAATCACTACTCTTGGCGGGTCTGACCTAGAGTATGTGGACAACTACAAATACCTAGGTGTCTGGTTAGACTGTAAACTCTCCTTCCAGACTCACATTAAGCATCTCCAATCCAAAGTTAAATCTAGAATTGGCTTCCTATTTCGCAACAAAGCCTCCTTCACTCATGCTGCCAAACATGCCCTCGTAAAACGGACTATCCTACCAATCCTTGACTTCGGCGATGTCATTTACAAAATAGCCTCCAACACTCTACTCAGCAAATTGGATGTAGTCTATCACAGTGCCATCCGTTTTGTCACCAAAGCCCCATATACTACCCACCACTGTGACCTGTACGCTCTTGTTGGCTGGTCCTCACTACATATTTGTCGCCAAACCCACTGGCTCCAGGTCATCTATAAATCACTGCTAGGCAAATCCCTGCCTTATCTTAGCTCATTGGTCACCATAGCAACACCCACCCGTAGTATGCGCTCCAGCAGGTATATCTCACTGGTCATCCCCAAAGCCAACACCTCCTTTGGCTGCCATTCCTTCCAGTTCTCTGCTGCCAATGACTGGAACGAACTGCAAAAATCTCTGAAGCTGGAGACTCTTATCTCCCTCACTAACTTTAAGCATCAGTTGTCAGAGCACCTTACCGATCACTGCACCTGTACACAGCCCATCTGAAATTAGCCCACCCAACTACCTCATCCCCATATTGTTATTTATTTTGCTAATTTGCACCCCAGTATCTCTATTTGCGCATCATCTCTTGCACATCTATCATTCCAGTGTTAATACTAAATTGTAATTATTTTGCACTATGGCCTATTTATTGCCTTACCTCCATAACTTGCTACATTTGCACACACTGTATATATATTTTCTGTTGTATTTTTGACTTTATGTTTTGTTTACCCCATATGTAACTCTGTGTTGTTGTTTTTATCGCACTGCTTTGCTTTATCTTGGCCAGGTCGCAGTTGTAAATGAGAACTTGTTCTCAACTGGCTTACCTGGTTAAATAAAGGTTAAATATTTTTTTTTTACAAACTGTCTTATCGTCTTGTCAGAAGTTGGCAGGAGTTTCTTCATGTACTTTCTGAGCCATGTCCACCTGGAGACTGTAGACAGACATACTGTTGAGGATCAGCTGGGTCTTACAAATGGTGATCAATGGGATGAATAATTAAGATATTCATTGCTTTACTGAGGGCTCCCCTGCTATTTTAATTTAGGCATATCAAAATCGGGGAAATGCCAGACGTGTCTTCTTTTTGAAGTTTCACAGTTTGAACTAAAACTAATTTAACACAGTGCCCGTCTCCTAATTAAACTGACTGTGTGGGAGGGAAGGAAAAACAGAATGAGATCATCTTTTCAACAGGTGTTTGGCTAAGAAGGAAAATAATAGGGAGGAGATCACATTGAGAAGTCCGAGGTAAAAAAAAATCTCAATTTGTCTGTCATAGTTGACGTGTACCTATGATGAAAATTACAGGCCTCTCTCATCTTTTTAAGTGGGAGAACTTGCACAATTGGTGGCTGACTAAATACTTTTTCCCCCACTGTATATATAAATATATATACAAACGTACAGTGAACTACATGTTCATAAGAACTTAATAAATCTTAATAAACAGAACCCAACCGGAGGAAGAACACGACAAATTAAAAAATACATTTCCGTCTAAGTGACTGACGTTTGTGCTGCAACACTGCACTCTTAGAAACAATCTAGAACCTAAAAGTGTTCTTTGGCTGTCCCCATAGGAGAACCCTTTGAATAACTATTTTTGGTTCTACATGGAACCCAAAAGGGTTCTACCTGGAAGCAAAAAGGGTTATCTTTTGGGGACAGCCGAAGAACCCTTATGGGACCATTTGTTCTAAGAGTGTGGGAAGTGACATGAAAACATTGACATATTCATAACAATTGAGAATTACTAGGCTGCTGAAGGTTGTTTGTCGGAGAGTCACTCTAACAAGCTTCAGACGTCATACTCTCTCCCTACTAATGGGCCACTGCGGTGTAGTGAGCACAGAATTATGGGAAAGTCGGTGTCCTAGCCTAGTCTCCGAGTGACTCCTTTGTGCCGTGTGTGTCTCATATGCTGCAGCAGACAGGAGAAGACAGGTCACCCAATTAAGCTCATAATTGAGAGAGAGGTGAGGGAGGGGGGACGACGACTCCTACCTGCCAAAGAGTATATCCCCCGCTTCACTATCTCTCTCTTTCCCTCTCCTTCTTTCATCTCTCATCAGTGCAATCAGCCCCCACTTTCCAGGGAGTCAGATCAATTGGCTCAGAGCTCATCAAAACAGGCTTGACAGAGAGAGAGGTGAGCTCTGCATGTGTGCTGTGTTGATGCGGGGGCTACATGATGTAAAGCGGAATTTGATGAAATTTGCATTTCTTTTTGATGTTGTGAAAATCAAATGTATATATTTTTTAAACACATATTTTGTTGCTCATCATTTCCCATACTGATGAAAGCTTTTTGCCAAACATTAGGCGGTATGGATTCTTTCTTGAACAAAAGGGAATTTTTGTTAACAAGACCTTGCTCTGCTTTTCCTCCCAATCAGACTTATTCACTATTCTCATTCTACCCCTTAACATTTTAACAACCTGAACAACAAGCTTTTTGGCTAAATGTGCTGGGAGCCTAGCAGGCTAGCACAGTAATACAGGCCATTATAAGAGCAGGTTGAATGAGGCATGGCTTGTTAATGTTCCTCTACTCTGGATCCAGTTCTCGCCCTCTACCCTACTCAACATCAACCCTACCTGATTATACCCAAGTGCATACACTTCAAATATATTTATATCCAGCTGATCACAGCTTATTTTTCAGGATTTGTGGACTAATTCACCGCATGGAAAAGTAAGAAGAACACATTAGTGGATGTGGCATACCTACCCTTAAAGAAAAACCACATGATTTCACATGTGGAAAATCACATCATTTCACGTTAAATTTCACGTGAAATTCATGTTATCACGTTGCTTTACATGTCGTCACATGTTATCACATTAACTTCACATAAGATCACGTGATCACATGGAAAAAATGTTTTTAGAACACTTAACGTGTTCATATGTGAAATTCCCATGGTTTTCCCATAAGATTATTGTCAGTGTTAAATTAACACGTCCTTTCGTTCATCTTTTTCTATTTACCCACCTGTTATTTTCTACCTTTCCACTCTCAGGATGTAGGGCCTCAACAGGCCTTTACCCATGAGTGCCCATACAATAACTACCAGTATTGATTCATTGGGGTTCTCTTGGCCCTCTGTTAAATTGAGGGCCATATTTATTTGACTAAACTTTGACTAAAATGGCTTTACAAGAACTAGAATAGTTTTTGGTTGACTAAAAGGAATATGCATGGGGACGTGCCCATACACATAGAAAAACAAACATGATAGAGCCATTTGGCTTATCTATGCAGTGTATGATTTAGGATCATATCTTTATACGCATATAGGAATCAACCAGTGGAGGCTGGTGGGAATTAGCTATAGGAGGACGGGCTCATTGTTATCGCTGGAACGGAATCGATGGAATGGAGTCAAACATGTGGTTTCCATATATTTGATTTGTTTGATACTGTTCCATTTATTCCATTCCAGCCATTACAATGAGTCTGCCCTCCTATAGCTCCTCCCACCAGCCTCCTCTGGAATCAATCATCACTAAAATGGCATCCAAGAACTAGACTAGAATAGCCTAGGCTGTAGAAACACAGCAGAGGTTTGACTAGATTAGACCCTTGTCTGAAAGAATGACAACAAATTCAGACCTAAGGGAGGAGAAGAGCTGTCTACAATGCGGACTGAACTACAGATGTAGGATCTTAATTTGAGCCAGTTTGCTACAGCAGGAAAATAATCCTGCAGCAACAGGAAATGTGAATTACGTGGATTATAATTCATGGGAAGTTCTCCTGCCACAGGCTGATCAAATGAAGATCCTACAGCTGTATCCTCCCTATGTATGAGTGGCAGTAACTCTAAAAGACAGAAAGAGTCGGGAACAGGGAGCAGTGAAATAACATTTATCACAAGTAAACAGAGAAGCGAACAACAAATATCACTGAGACGTGACTGTAATCTCTTTTCAAGCCAACAACAAGCCAGTCACTGACAGAAATGAGAATTTTTTTTAAAGGTATTTTTCTAGACTGGATAAACCTCAGCTTAACGTGGCAAACACAATACTGTTGGTATTTAGACATCTGTCAGTCAGTCACATATCATTTTGGATTTTTTTTTAAATACGTGCTTTGCACAGACCGACACATGATGCAGTCCAGCTCCTATAGCCCTTAGGACTGACTTTAGCCCACCCCTAAAGGATGGGATGTCTGATTGTCAACGGCTGGGGAGAGTTTGGCAGAAAACATGGATCCTTGGCCCGAGTTTCTTTATAGACAAAGCAATGCTTTTTTTGCTAGAAAATGTCAATCAATTGGCTACAAAAAGGCAGTCCGTGAGTCTGTACAAAGATGAGACGTATCTTTTCTCATTTGTAAATTTTTTATGTGGTGTTTGTGTGTGTGTGTGTGAGAGTCTTTACATGTATGTATCTACCTGTGCCAATAATCTGTATGAAAGTACATGCGGTCCAATGTCTAGGGGCCAGTAGACTTTCGTCTCTATCCCAAAGGCCTGGTGTTTTTCCCAGCTGAGTCACATTCAGGAACAACTCCCATCTCTCCCCATGTCTACAACGTCTCCTCATCATCATCTGCGGTCGTACTATTATTGAGGACAGGCATCGTCTCCTTCAGAGATATGTCATCCACCTGCTTGGCACTGTCCTCCTCTGGTTCCTCTGGGATGGAGGGGTGGAGGCTGTCTGGGTCTGAGTTACTGATGACGTAGCCAGGCAGGGTGGCGTGGGTGGACAGCGTCGGGGGTCCGTTGCTCCGGTAGACCCGGCTGGAGAAGAGGGTGGTTGATCGGATGGCGGGTCCGCCCCCAGCCAGCTGGAACTGGCTGCTGGTGCTGTTGTTGAGCCCGGTGAGCACTGAGCCGTAACGATAGCGGCCACACACTACCGGACCCTTCCAGTCCAACGCCAGGTTCCAACGAGTCCATGTCTTTTTGATCTCGGTTTGGACCTTTAGGGGAGATGAGGAGAGGCGGAGAGGGTACGGAGGTGATGAGGTTGTTGGGGGAGGAAGAGGGTTGAGGTGGGGTGGTTGGGGGAGGAAGAGGTTTGAGGTGGGATGGTTGGGGGAGGAAGAGAGTTGAGGGGTAGGGGTTGGGGGAGGAAGAGGGTTTAATCAAATCAAATTGTATTTGCCACATGCGCCGAATACAACAGGTGTAGACATTACCGTGAAATGCTTACTTACAGCCCTTAACCAACAATACATTAATTTTTTTATAAAAAAGTAAAATAAAACAACAACAACAAAAAAGTGTTGAGAAAAAAAGAGCAGTAAAATAAAATAACAGTATGGAGGCTACATACAGGGGGGTACCATTGCAGAGTCAATATGCGGGGGAACCGGCTAGTTGCGGTAGTTGAGGTAATATGTACATATGGGTAGAGTTAAAGTGACTATGCATAAATAATTAACAGAGTAGCATCAGCGTAAAAAGATGGGGTGGGGGTGGGGGGGCAGTGCAAATAGTCAGTGTAGCCATGATTAGCTGTTCAGGAGTCTTATGGCTTGGGTGTAGAAGCTGTTGAGAAGCCTTTTGGACCTAGACGTGGCGCTCCGGTACCGCTTGCCGTACGGTAGCAGAGAGAACAGCCTATGACTAGGGTGGCTGGAGTCTTTGATAATTTTGAGGGCCTTCCTCTGACACCGCCTGGTATAGAGGTCCTGGATGGCAGGAAGCTTGGCCCCAGTGATGTACTGGGCCGTACGCACTACCCTCTGTAGTGCCTTGCAGTTGCCATACCAGTCAGGATGCTCTTGATGGTGCAGCTGTAGAACTTTTTGAGTATCTGAGGACTCATGCCAAATCTTTTCAGTCTCCTGAGGGGGAATAGGCTTTGTCGTGCCCTCTTCACGACAGTCTTGGTGTGTTTGGACCATGATAGTTCATTGGTGATGTGGACACCAAGGAACTTGAAGCTCTCAACCTGTTCCACTACAACCCCGTCGATGAGAATGGGGGCGTGCTCAGTCCTCTTTTTTTTTCCTGTAGTCCACAATCATCTCCTTTGTCTTGGTCACGTTGAGGGAGAGGTTGTTATCCTGGCACCACACGGCCAGGTCTCTGTCCTCCCTATAGGCTGTCTCATCGTTGTCGGTGATCAGGCCTACCACTGTTGTGTCATCTGCAAACTTAATGATGGTGTTGGAGTCGTGCCTGGCCATGCAGTCATGGGTGAACAGGGAGTACAGGAGGGGACTGAGCACGCACCCCTGAGGGGCCCCCGTGTTGAGGATCAGCGTGGCAGATGTTGTTAGCTACCCTTACCACCTGGGGGCGGCCCATCAGGAAGTCCAGGATCCAGTTGCAGAGGGAGGTGTTTAGCTCCAGGATCCTTAGCTTAGTGATGAGCTTTGAGGGCACTATGGTGTTGAACGCTGAGCTGTAGTCAATGAATAGCATTCTCACGTATGAGTTCCTCTTGTCCAGGTGGGAAAGGGCAGTGTGGAGTGCAATAGAGATTGCATCATCTGTGGATCTGTTGGGGCGGTATGCAAATTGGAGTGGATCTAGGGTTTCTGGGATAATGGTGTTAATGTGAGCCATGACCAGCCTTTCAAAGCACTTCATGGCTACAGACGTCAGTGCTACGGGTCGGTAGTCATTTAGGCAGGTTATCTTAGTGTCCTTGGGCACAGGGACTATGGTGGTCTGCTTGAAACATGTTGGTATTACAGACTCAGTCAGGGACATGTTGAAAATGTCGGTGAAGACACTTGCCAGTTGGTCAGCACATGCTCGGAGTACACGTCCTGGTAATCCGTCTGGCCCTGCGGCCTTGTGAATGTTGACCTGCTTAAAAGTCCTACTCACATCGGCTACGGAGAGCGTGATCACATAGTCATCCGGAACAGCTGGTGCTCTCATGCATGCTTCAGTGTTGCTTGCCTCGAAGCGAGCATTGAAGTGGTTTAGCTCGTCTGGTAGGCTTGTGTCACTGGGCAGCTCACGGCTGTGCTTCCCTTTGTAGTATGTAATAGTTTTCAAGCCCTGCCACATCCGACGAGCGTCAGAGCCAGTGTAGTATGATTAAATCTTAGTCCTGTATTGACTCTTTGCCTGTTTGATGGTTCGTCTGAGGGCATAGCGGGATTTCTTATAAGCGTCCGGGTTAGAGTCCCACTCCTTGAAAGCGGCAGCTCTACCCTTTAGCTCAGTGCGGATGTTGCCTGTAATCCATGGCTTCTGGTTGGGGTATGTACGTACAGTCACTGTGGGGACGACGTCATTGATGCACTTATTGATGAAGCCAGTGACTGATGTGGTGTACTCCTCAATGCTATCTGAAGAATCCCGGAACATGTTCCAGTCTGTGCTAGCAAAACAGTCCTGTAGCTTAGCATCTGCTTCATCTGACCACTTTTTTATTAACCAAGTCACTGGTGCTTCCTTCTTTAGTTTTTGCTTATAAGCAGGAATCAGGAGGATAGAGTTATGGTCAGATTTGCCAAATGGAGGGCGAGGGAGAGCTTTGTATGCATCTCTGTGTGTGGAGTAAAGGTGGTCTAGAGTTTTTTTTCCTCTGGTTGCACATTTAACATGCTGGTAGAAATTAGGTAGAACGGATTTAAGTTTCCCTGCATTAAAGTCCCCGGCCACTAGGAGCGCTGCCTCTGGATGAGCGTTTTCCTGTTTAGTTATGGCCTTATACAGCTCATTCAGTGCAATCTTAATGCCAGCATTGGTTTGTGGTGGTAAATAGACAGCTATGAAAAATATAATGAAAACTCTCTTGGTAAATAGTGTGGTCTACAGCTTATCATAAGATACTCTACCTCAGGCGTGCAAAACCTAGAGACTTCCTTAGTATTTGATTTTGTGCACCAGCTGTTGTTTACAAATATACACAGACCGCCACCCCTTGTCTTACCGGAGTCGAGTCAGCCGTTCTATCCTGCCGACGTAGCGTATAGCCCGCTAGCTGTATATTGTCCATGTCGTCGTTCAGCCACGACTCGGTGAAACATAAGATATTACAGTTTTGAATGTCCCGTTGGTAGGATAACCGTAATCTTAGGTCATCTAATTTATTTTCAAATGATTGAAGATTGGCTAATAGGATTGATGGAAGAGGCAGTTTACTCACTCGCCGTCGGATAATAATAATATAATAATAATATGCCATTTAGCAGACGCTTTTATCCAAAGCGACTTACAGTCACGTGCGCATACATTTTTACATATGGGTGGTCCCGGGGATTGAACCCACTACCCTGGCGTTACAAACGCCGCGCTCTACCAATTGAGCTACAGAGGACCACGGATCCTTACAAGGCACCCCGACCTACGTCCACGATATCTCAGTCTCTTTCTCCTGCGAATGACGGGGATTTGGGCCTTGTCGGGTGTCTGTAGGATATCCTTCGCGTCCGACTCATTGAAGAAAACATCTTTGTCCAATACGAGGTGAGTAATCGCTGTCCTGATATCCAGAAGCTCTTTTTGGTTATAAGAGACTATGGCAGAAACATTATGTACATAATAAATTACAAATAACGCGAAAAAACACACAATCGTACAATTGGTTAGAGGGCTGTAAAATGGCAGCCATCTTCTCCGGCGCCAATATTCTGTAATAGGCTGTAATGTAACAAAATGTGGATAAAGTCAAGGGGTCTGATTACTTTCCGAATGCACTGTATATCAGTACATTCGTAACAACCTGAACATTACGAAACTTCTAAACTTTTACGAAACACCCTGTTTTGGCCACATGACAGAAAAATGCGACCATTCGCACAATAATCCTAAAATCTCATAAGAAATTAGGTAGTGTTTTTTTGTCCTACAGTAACGTTATACTATGATATTATGTTCGGTTCTGTTATGTAGAATACTATCATTATGTGATCTTGCAGACATTGATTCAGCTTCGATCTAACTTTATTAAAAGAGCACCATTTGCCAGAGTAGCCTGTTCTCTACTAGCAGAGCAGACGCTTTGGGACCTTTAGCTGTCGGGAAGAGAGGTCCAGAAAAGTCGAATCCGCAGCCACTCCATACCAAAAAAAATCCCCACTTGGTCTGCTTCTCACTGTATTTTCGCGCTGACAGATTTTGAGGCGGAGTCAAGCTTCTCGCTTCGCTTCGCTTCCTGTCTGTCTACACCCACCACAGTGGTAGTAGCTAGCATTGGTCACAGTCACACACACATTAGTTGCTAACTTGCTACAAAGATGATCTATATACTGACAAGATACAGGACTCAATGCTTTAACAATGGGAATAAATGTCCGCAAAGGCAGAGGGCAGGCGGGAGCAGACGGGTACAGGCACAACTCCGATATAACATTGTTTTTCTCAAAGTTGCCGGAATGCCACATGCGTCCGCTTATATCAGTACATTCGTAACAACCTAAACATTACAAAACTTCTATTTGATCAAATAACTCTCTAGTAGAAAATGAGCAAACCAATTTTATGTTGACCAAATTCGACACTCTCCCATTGACCTCCATATAAAATGCTTTAGGCGCCGATGATGTGGATTAAGGCAGCCCCCCGCACCTCTTCTGATTCAGAGGGGTTGGGTTAAAAAGGGAGACACATTTCAGTTGAATGCATTCAGTTGTACGACTGACTAGGTATCTCCCTTTCTCTTTCCTTTTATTTTCGAACAGATAGATTTGGGGGCAGAGTCAGCGCTCTCGCTTAGCCTCTTCCTCTCTGGTTGAAGTTAGACAATTTATAGAGAGTGTAGAATCATCCACACTCACCTCTCCATTGCAGTAGCAGTAGATAATGGATACGAAGAAGCCCTGGAAGAGACAGAAGAGTTGAGAACCAGCATGATAGAAAAGAGGAGTTTATTTCTGTGTTGCAGCTGCTTTGCAATTCAAATTAATACTCTAAAGCAATGGAAGGTTTATAGCATTGCGAAACCTTTGTCAATCTGGTGACATATCCCAGGGGGAAAAAGTACAGATCTTAATTTGATCACTCTTTTGTTGCAGAGAATTTTCCTGCACGGCAGGAAATGCAAACGTGTAGTGTATTAATGGTTTAAAAAGGCTTCTAAAGTTTGTAATTTCCAATTTGATTTAAAATATCAGACTTGATTTAGCCTAACGTAAAATGTATCAACCCCTACAAAAATTGTCATTAATTATAATCCACATTTCCTTTTGCTGCAGGATTATTTCCCTGATGTAGGAAACTGGCTCAAATTAAGATCCTACATCTGTACATATACATTTTAGTCATTTAGCAGACGCTCTTACCCAGAGCGACTTACAGTTAGTGAGTGCATACATTTTTTCATAATGTACATTTTAGTCATTTAGCAGACGCTCTTATCCAGAGCGACTTACAGGAGCAATTAGGGTTAAGTACCTTGCTCAAGGGCACATTGCAAGATTTTTCACCTAGTCGGCTCAGGGATTAGAACCAGCGACCTTTCGGTTACTGGCACAACGCTCTTAACCACTAAGCTACCTGCCGCTCCCTGTACCCTTCTCTCCTTCATTCTCTGTCTCTATTCGACATAACACATGTGATGTTTTGACATGATTCATATGCTTATTTCATCCTCTATTCCTCAAATCATTATTACTCTATATGAAAAGGTCATGCATTGATTGGCATCCCTTCTGCTATATCTTACAGACCATTATAGCTGTCCTTCTCTCTTTCCTCCACTCCTGACTGTCTTTGTGCAAGCAGCAGCACCCTGTTGCGCTCTGTAAAGGTTGCAGATATATGGTGCTGGCTGGCTTTGACTGAGCTAAAGCAGACATGTGACTTGCCTAGAAAGGAGAGAACACTAAATGTGAAGAGACATGGCGATGTTCTCAATCCTTTATCTTATCACCACCTTCAGCTGGTAAACAAAGAGACACAACTGAGTCAAACTGTCATATTATTCAGTGATGGTGACTCATATGTTCACTTTTCTCCAAAAAGTGGAGATGTAAGCTTTGTACATAAAACACATAGCTATAATGTTTGTGTGAAGGTTTCCCCACTTCACACTGTGCTATATGAAGAATAATTCCTTGGGGGAATACAGCTATGATGTACATGCAGAAACAGACAGAATATGAAGGAATTCCCTTTGCTAACTGGAGACAAGGGGAGGCAAACACATTACAAAACGCATCTCAAACAAACGTGGAAACACAATCCATGAGGAAAGCTGTTATCCTCTGGGTAATTCCATAGAAAGACAACTAGACAACAAAAACGAATGTTCTGTACATTACAACCACTATTGTAGTCAACACAGCGATACATTTTGCGCGGCTAGTCAAACTTTGTTGTAAGAAAAATCTTAGTTTTTTTCTGTCAGAACAACTATTAAAGAGACAACAAAGAGTCTAAGATGCACTGAGCAGTTTATAAGGCTCAACCAGAGGTTTCTGATAAGGCAGCTACCCAGCTGCTAGTCAGAGTAGCTCTTTTGAACAACAGTTGGCTGTCTCTATAATTATCCTCTTAAATCATTCAATTTAAAAGCATACAAATCTGATTTGAAGCTGAAATGGTATATTAGTAGAAGGATATTAAATTGCTTAATGGCGAGCTACTACTGGGGTGTCCTACATACTATTACACCATGATGAACTGGCTTTAAACAAAAGGCTCTCATGACTCACTGAGAGTGAACCTGATCTGTCACTAGCCCTTGGTCCGGAGAAGGACCTTCCCTGTCTTTATTGGCCTCTGCTAGACTAGACTAGACAGAGAGATGAAGGGAAAGTGCCAGGATGCAGGGAATCTCCCCACCTGCCTGAGGCTCAGCCTCTGAACTGTAGCAGACCCTGTCAAACCGCACCAGTCTGAGTGAACGCTACAGAGTGAATGCTACAGAGCAAATTCTACAGAGCAGTAGCTTTGCTTAAGGTCTAACTCCTGTCCCAATGTCTTTTTATTGGATACCACTTTAAAGCTTTCTTTTAAAACTGGATCCTACTTAATTTCATTGGATACTGTTTTATCAGCTTTTAGAGACACCTTCAACTTTGAGGGGTGAGAGGGTTCTCATGTAGAATTCAAATGATGTCCTTAAAAAAAAAACTTTAAAAAACGACCCTCATTCAATTCAACGATTTGGCTTCAACGGGTGGGGAACATCTTTCAGGATATAGTGGCTTATTCTGCCACATTAGTTAACTTATCAGGAAAACAGCATAGAACACAGTCATAAAAGTAATGGTGGGTTACATGCACTAACCTTGATTTTACTAACTATTATGAGCTAGGCCTAAAGAACATAGTAAACACCATCCATTTATAGTGGATGCTGTTCAAAAGAAATGAACAGTATAATATGTGACTATAGGCTCCAAAAGAGAGTGGGACCCCATATGGTATTGCTTCCACTGTTACAACTGATTGTATGATTCAGAGCCTATTAAGAGCAGCCCTTCCCATTACCTGTGGGCCAGGGTCATTTGAAGTGTTGCTACTGGAGTGCACTAAAGCAGCCTCTCTGTTATCATTCCTAGTAGATTGCTCTCCTCTCTCCAGGGAGTAAAGGTCATATAGCGCTATCAGCTCAGTAGAAGGATCTCTAGTAGAAACTCCTGTTTTCTGGAAGCAAAATGTGGGTCATTTTCCTAATTTTCCCCCAGGTACTGTATCCAGGTCTAGACTGCAAGGGCCAGTCAGAGCCAAGGACGAATATGATAATGTAGGAAGTACAGTAGCCATCAGTTGTATTGATCATCTCTCCCAAAGCTTATGGCAGAGTTTTGAATCCGCTAATAATGTCACCGATCTGTGGCGATAGATAAAGATAGGATTGATGAAGCAAATCGTAATTTCATTGCTTGTGTCATTGTTTTTATGGATGTTAGTGGGACTTGGTCACAAAGAGCCTCACTTCCCTCAGGTGAGAAATTATGTTTAGGGGATAAAGTTCAAGCAGTGTTGGAAAGTAAAATTCTCCCCCAAATGACTGCTGATGTAGCATCTTAATTGGATCACTCTTTTGTTGCTGAGAACGTAAAACGTGTAGTGTATTTGAGTTTTAAAAAGGCTTCTGAAGTTGGTAATTTCCACTCTGAAATTTCAGACTTGATTTACCCTAACGAAAAATTTATCAACCCCCACAAAAATGTCAATTTAATTATAAATCACAGAATAATTCACATTTCCTGTTGTTGCAGGATTATTTTCCTGCTGTAGCAAACTGTCTCAAATTAAGATCCTACATCTGCACCTAATATTCAAAAAGATAGTATAAATAACCAGTTACCTGGAAGGAGTTGAAGAAGAGCTCGAAGTACATCCTGACCTCCCAGCCAAGGCCCTGGAAGGTGTGAGGCATCCCCACAAACACAATGTAGTGGACCCCAAACACCAGTACCAGCACCAGGGTGGACTTAGCCAACTTCCTGTGGGTACAGACACAAACAACGGGTTGGAGAAGAACAGTTTGAGCAAGACAAGACGAGATGCTGAAGCTTTATCTCATAATAGGTCGTTATTTGGGATGGAAGGGGATCAGTAATTCAGCGCAGTCAGACTCCGATGTAGTTGTTTTTCTCACACACACAAAGGCTGAAGGTCACCAGTCTTTACATCTCAGTGGATTCAGCCACAACATCGACACTCACCAACAACTCCCTGTTTAGTAAACAGGGTTTCACGTGTCACAGATGGCCATTAGTCATGTCACATTTGCAAAATTCTGCTTTCCTCGCCAAAGGGGTCTATGGTTCTTCCGCTCAGATCTGATCTGCATTAATTATCTATCTAACCAATCTCCTGATCCATCAGTGAAAATGCCAATAAGCAACGAAGCCTACTGGTAATTATAAAGCATTTTTAAAAGGCCTGTAGGCAGACGTCAGATGGAAAAATGGTGTGTAAATGGCACATTTATTTCAGATGGGAGCGTGCCTCCCTCATCATATCTGTCATCATCAGTCATGCTACAGCTCAGTGAACACGACTGACGCCCACAGCAGGGTTGACAGTCTCCAGCAAGGTAATGTTCTCCTGGTCTGTAAGGGGACTCAGACGCTGGTGTGTGTGTGTGTGTGTGTGTGTGTGTTTGTGTGTGCGCTGTATAACTGTTATTAAGCCTAGCAGAGTGACGTGGGGCGTCGACCCTGGTGGAAACACTCTGGCTCAGTCCCAAATGGCACCCTATTCCCATTATAGTGCACTACTTTTGACCAGAGCCCCTAAGGCCGTGGTCAGAAGTGTTGCACTATATAGGGTATACTAGAGTGACATTTGAGACACACCCTCTGAATGAACCCCTGCATAACTCTGACCTCCCCAACACACAGCACTATTATTACAGAGGCTTTCAACATCCACTATGGATGTTGTTCGGTAGCATCATGGGTAATTGCAGATAGGAAATAACTAATATGTGTTTTTCTGTATGTTTTATGGTGTTTCATCCCACTTTGTAACGATAACAAAGCACAGAGGAGATTTCAGACCGAACATAAATTCTAGAGCATCTGCTAAATGACTTAAATGTAAACTAGTGGCAAGACATTTCACACCTTAGACAAAATGTACACCCATGTGCTACACCCATGTGCTACACCCACATCAATTCATTGTCAAAGGGAAACATGAAAGGAATAACAAAAGGTAAACGCACAAGACAAGAGGCAGAGCAGTCTGAATATAGTTGTGAATACAGGTGTGAATATAGTTGTGAATACAGGTGTGAATATAGTTGTGAATATAGTTGTGAATACAGGTGTGAATACAGGTGTGAATATAGTTGTGAATACAGGTGTGAATACAGTTCGTCTCTAATCTTCCGAAATTATGAATGCTTTTTAATCTACAATGTTCAACTCTACAACGTAAAAAGAAATTGTGCGTTCAGAAATAAATCAAGGTAAAATGCCTTACCTCTACAGTTGACTTTCAGTGTGATCCATAGAGATTCAAATAACTAGTGGGTCCTTACATACATCTTTGCCACTGTGGAATTGACCTACCCACCTGTACTGTTTTCTTGTGTCGTATCTCCCTGCGTTGGTCTCCCTGATCTTTGTCGCCAGCACTCGCACAATGTTCACAAAAAGGATAAAGTTCAGCTGAAAAGACAATTGGAAAAAGTTATAATTAGCTGAGCCAGAGATACTAGACACTTGATTGCAGAGAGTACAAGTCCTCTGCATGAAACAAATTATCTCACTTCTCTAATCTCCTCTCAATTCCCTGTGGTCTTGAGCTCAATCTCAAAAGCCAATCTTCTTAGCACTTAATATCTCTTCACAATCCCATGAGAGAGAAAATGGGCTTGACTGTCAGGGGGCATCGAAGCATGTTGATATACACTGCTCAAAAAAATAAAGGGAACACTTAAACAACACAATGTAACTCCAAGTCAATCACACTTCTGTGAAATCAAACTGTCCACTTAGGAAGCAACACTGATTGACAATAAATTTCACATGCTGTTGTGCAAATAAAATAGACAACAGGTGGAAATTATAGGCAATTAACAAGACACCCCCAATAAAGGACTGTTTTTGCAGGTGGTGACCACAGACCACTTCTCAGTTCCTATGCTTCCTGGCTGATGTTTTGGTCACTTTTGAATGCTGGCGGTGCTTTCACTCTAGTGGTAGCATGAGACGGAGTCTACAACCCACACAAGTGGCTCAGGTAGTGCAGCTCATCCAGGATGGCACATCAATGCGAGCTGTGGCAAGAAGGTTTGCTGTGTCTGTCAGCGTAGTGTCCAGAGCATGGAGGCGCTACCAGGAGACAGGCCAGTACATCAGGAGATGTGGAGGAGACCGTAGGAGGGCAACAACCCAGCAGCAGGACCGCTACCTCCGCCTTTGTGCAAGGAGGAGCAGGAGGAGCACTGCCAGAGCCCTGCAAAATGACCTCCAGCAGGCCACAAATGTGCATGTGTCTGCTCAAACGGTCAGAAACAGACTCCATGAGGGTGGTATGAGGGCCCGACGTCCACAGGTGGGGGTTGTGCTTACAGCCCAACACCGTGCAGGACGTTTGGCATTTGCCAGAGAACACCAAGATTGGCAAATTCGCCACTGGCGCCCTGTGCTCTTCACAGATGAAAGCAGGTTCACACTGAGCACATGTGACAGACGTGACAGAGTCTGGAGATGCCGTGGAGAACGTTCTGCTGCCTGCAACATCCTCCAGCATGACCGGTTTGGCGGTGGGTCAGTCATGGTGTGGGGTGGCATTTCTTTGGGGGGCCGCACAGCCCTCCATGTGCTCGCCAGAGGTAGCCTGACTGCCATTAGGTACCGAGATGAGATCCTCAGACCCCTTGTGAGACCATATGCTGGTGCGGTTGGCCCTGGGTTCCTCCTAATGCAAGACAATGCTAGACCTCATGTGGCTGGAGTGTGTCAGCAGTTCCTGCAAGAGGAAGGCATTGATGCTATGGACCGCCCGTTCCCCAGACCTGAATCCAATTGAGCACATCTGGTACATCATGTCTCGCTCCATCCACCAACGCCACGTTGCACCACAGACTGTCCAGGAGTTGGCGGATGCTTTAGTCCAGGTCTGGGAGGAGATCCCTCAGGAGACCATCCACCACCTCATCAGGAGCATGCCCAGGCGTTGTAGGGAGGTCATACAGGCACGTGGAGGCCACACACACTACTGAGCCTCATTTTGACTTGTTTTAAGGACATTACATCAAAGTTGGATCAGCCTGTAGTGTGGTTTTCCACTTTAATTTTGAGGGTGACTCCAAATCCAGACCTCCATGGGTTGATAAATTTGATTTCCATTGATAATTTTTGTGTGATTTTGTTGTCAGCACATTCAACTATGTAAAGAAAAAAGTATTTAATAATATTATTTAATTCATTCAGATCTAGGATGTGTTATTTTAGTGTTCCCTTAATTTTTTTGAGCAGTTTATGATATAGAGTTGGGTAGGTTACTTTCTAAATGTAATCGGTTACAGTTACCTGTCCAAATTGCAACCAGTAACCTGTCCAAAATTACAACCAGTAACCTGTCCAAAATTGTAAGGCAACTTTTGGATTACCAAAACTCAGTAATGTAATCTGATTACTTTCAGTTACCTTTGGATAACTTTCCCTTTAAGAGGCATTAGAAGAAGACAAAGATGATCCATAAAATGCGTTTGCTGTGTCATGATAGAGGTCTCTGACTTGTGGTCAGACTCGCTCAGGTGGAACAAACTTAAACCTGCGCCTTATTTCAATGCTGAATTTAATGTCATTGAGAAAACAGAAAGGTGTCATAACATATTTTTCTGCAAACATCCTTACTGAATTAAAAAGTAATCCAAGAAGTAATCATCTAGTTTTTCAAAGGTATCTGTATTCTGATTACAATATTTTCACTGGTAACGTAACTGATTACAGTTAAGAAAAACACAATCCATTACATGTAATCAGTTATTCACCAACCCTGATGATAGACCATACAGTGGTTGGACATGTGAAAACACAGGCTCTATCTATCATGTTATATCAATGCATCAAGCAATTCAGTACAAGTACGAGTATGAGTTATAGAACTCCAGATCTAATATAATAAGAGACTACAGGCTTTGAAATGGGGTTCAAGGAGGGTTCCGAGTGGTGACACGGCATTCGATTCCAAACTCATAATTTTGCCTGACTCATAAAGAATCAGGTCATTGTTCCGTTTATGATGAAAGAGCATTTCTCTCTGAGGAACACCTCAGCGACTGGTGAGAATGGCATGAAGAAAAGTATTAATTTTGAGACGTGTGGCAATCAGTTGAATGCCTTTTGCCACGATTATAATTAATTAATTGGAAAAATGCAAATGGAGTTTATGTATTCAGGCTTTCGTTCTGAGAGAGGGCTCTTAGAATGGGGCTCCTAATGGAACTCAACATCCATTAAACAACCTGTCACTTTGTATGAGGAAAACCATGACAATGAATACAGAATACATTAAAACCACGACAATGAATACAGAATACATTAAAACCACAACAATATGAATACAGAATACATTAAAACCACGACAATATAAATACAGAATACATTAAAACCACGACAATATAAATACAGAATACATTACAACCACAACAATATGAATACAGAAAACATTAAAACCACGACAATATGAATACAGAATACATTAAAACCACAACAATATAAATACAGTCTCATCTCAGAGTGATTGGTTATTGTGCCATGCATTGCAGTGCGAACAGAATGCTATGGAAGGCATTTAATTTCATCATCTCAACATTATTACTGAAAGACATCCCATTCATGAGTAAATATGTGACTTATGACATCTGACAAGAAAACTCTATGATAAGCTCTATGATAAGTATTTGACAGCCCATTCTCACAAACCATGTCAGTCTTCAGATTCTAGAACAAGGTTTTCCAAATCCCATACTGGAGAGCTAGACAGTCCTGAGGTAACTGACTTTCATTCAAATAATCAAAAAATGTAACTAAATATTCAACTAAGTCTTCTCTCTGGACCATAATTAAATTAGCGTAAATCTGCTGATTAGCCTAGCTGCAGGGTTGGATGGAAAGCCTTCAGACCCAGACGTCTCTCAAAACAGATATGATCTTATTACCAGTCTCAACCTCAGAGTTCCTTCCAACCTTCTAGCCAGAGTTTCCGGTTGCATCCCAAATGACACCCTATTTAAAAGGGAATAGGGTGCCATTTGGGACTCAACCTTCATATCTTATTCATCCCACCTAACTTATAGATTTAGATCCTCCTCAGATCCCAATAACTTCATCATACTCCTCCATTTCAAATCAGTGTTATTCTACACATTCCCTCCAATTTTCTTCCAGTCTCAGACCCAAATCAGTGTAATTATACACATTCCCTCCAGTCTCTGACCCAAAAGGAACAGAGCTGAGGAGAGGAAAGCTTCTTGACTAAGCGAACATATGGAATTGTTTTAAGATAGTCACTCATGCCATGGATCATTTAGCTATTTGATTTTGAATTTTAGGACCGCTTTAGGTAAATAATGAAAAAGACTTTGGCCTTTACTACTGTAGCCCATTGAAACGCATTGAATAACAGAAAATCATAAGGAATAAGGTTTTTAAGTGTGTGTCCTATATCTAGGAGACATAGAAAGATCAGGAAATATTGTTGTTTTTTGGACACATATTTAACTCCTTATTTTTAATGGCACAAAACTACCTCCATACTTCCATTCATTTGTGTGGGTTACCTTCGGACGAGTCCTGTGACACTTGTGAGGGTCATGCCACTTGTGGGGGTAGTAGAGCAAAATGGAGAACACCATTGTGTTCGTGAGAGTCTTCCCTTTCCACAGGGTCATATTAGTTCAGCCTGGTCTCATAGACTAGAAGTAACATAGTACATACTGTATAAATCCGGGACACTCAAAATAGTATGATATGTAACATTTGATATGGTTAAGACAGATGGTTATTTAAGGCAAAACCGAAAGTAGGGTGGTTGGGAGTTCGAATCTCATCATGGACAACTATAGCATTTTAGACAATTAGCAACTTTTCAACTACTTACTACTTTTTAGATACTTTGCAACTACTTAGCATTTTAGATAACCCTTCCCCTAACCCTAGCTCTAACCTTAACCCTTTTAGCTAACCCTTCCCCTAACCTTAACCTTAACCCTAACTCCTAACCCTAACCCCTAGCCTAGCTAACGTTAGCTAGCTAGCTAACATTCGTAACATATCATACGTTTAGCAAATTCGTAACATATTGTACATATCGCAAATTCGTAACATATTGCACGTTTTACAAATTCATAACATTATAATATGAATTATAATTCATAACTTATCATACGAAATGGGTGATGGATATCCACAAATTAATACATACCATACGAAACGTAACATATCATCCTAAATGTAGTGTCTCGAATTTACGTACAGAATAATACGAAATGCTCTACGACCGGGTTGAGCCCGTTTGTAGCCCAAACAGTTTGGATGCTACAGACAGAAGTTGGCACATCAGCATTACCGACTTCAGACAAGTCCAGCGGGGCTTGTGGGGGTCGTAGATCAAAACGGAGAACACCATCGTGTTCATGAGAGTCATCTGTCCATAGAGTGGTCAAATCGTTCAATACTACAGGCGTTTGTGTGAGAAGATCGATTTTCCGGATGTCTCCTGGTCTGACAAACACCGCTGTAGCTTGGCCACCTTCCACTGCTGATGCGGAAGGCCGACAGGCGGAGGTGCTGGATTGAGACGCAGCCCATGCAAAAAAATGATATCTCTAGCTTAAACTGATTGATTTTGATGGGGATTTTTTTTATTATGTTACTTAGATTGACGCACAGAATTTTAATATAGACCACATGGAGAATTCAATTAATCAGATTTTTTTTATATATGAATAAAGACTTGCAGAAGTGTAAAAATCCTGCATTTTGACCCTCTGTGCACCCTCTGTGACTTCTAGGAAGATTTTAACCCACTTAACCCCAAAATGTCTCCAAAGGTTCACCATCACTGTAAAGCCCTAGTTATTTTGTTGCTTTCACAAAGTAATTTTTGAATATTATTATTTATTTAATGTGATTAGTGATTAATTTACGTCTGTCCCTCATTTTAAGGTAAACCCTGTTATGTGAACTGAACTCTCGTATTAATATGGTGAACCTATTCCTTTTTAAATGTTAAGGAAACATTGAACATCTAATAGTCAAATCATAGTGTAAAAGCAGGTGAGCTGGCTCGACTCTTTTTGGCCATTTGTTGGTGTTTTGTGCTGGAAAAATTTTTACATTTACATTTTAGTCATTTAGCAGACGCTCTTATCCAGAGCGACTTACAGGAGCAATTAGGGTTAAGTGCCTTGCTCAAGGGCACATTTACGTCATTTAGCAGACGCTCTTATCCAGAGCGACTTACAAATTGGTGCATTCACCCTATAGCCAGTGGGATAACCACTTTACACTTTTTTTTTTTTTTCTTTTTTGGGGGGGGGGGGGTAGAAGGATTACTTTATCCTATCCCAGGTATTATTTAAAGAGGTGGGGTTTCAAATGTCTCCGGAAGGTGGTGAGTGACTCCGCTGTCCTGGCGTCGTGAGGGAGCTTGTTCCACCATTGGGGTGCCAGAGCAGCGAACAGTTTTGACTGGGCTGAGCGGGAACTATGCTTCCGCAGAGGAAGGGGAGCCAGCAGGCCAGAGGTGGATGAACGCAATGCCCTCGTTTGGGTGTAGGGACTGATCAGAGCCCGAAGGTACGGAGGTGCCGTTCCCCTCACTGCTCCATAGGCAAGCACCATGGTCTTGTAACGGATGCGAGCTTCAACTGGAAGCCAGTGGAGTGTGCGGAGGAGGGGGGTGACGTGAGAGAACTTGGGAAGGTTGAACACCAGACGGGCTGCGGCATTCTGGATGAGTTGTAGGGGTTTAATGGCACAGGCAGGGAGGCCAGCCAACAGCGAGTTGAGCGTAACACGTCAACCCTGTTACAGATCAACAGGCTAGAAATGTTTTAACAATTGTCATTTTTTTTGTGAAGCTTGTATTCAATTGCGCACCCTGTTCCACACAACAAGCTTCCATTCCCCCTGTCACAAGGGGATTTATGACTGATTTAAGATGAAATCATCAACCATGTTATGATCAACCCTGTTACGGTCAACCCTGTTACGGTCAACCCTGTTACGGTCAACCCTGCACTTAATAGGCACTTACTATAGTATTATTTACTTAACCTCGAGATGGGAAATGTGTTTATGAAGTTGAACATGTGCTCTTTATGACAGAATGTTAAAATTAGGTGAAACAAGTTACACTTCTCAAAAGGCGCCGAATTGGTGGACAACCCAAGATAAGTGTGCCTCCATACCAGTTGCTATCGCTCACATTTCCAGAGTTAACACACAGAGGCAGCTGGGGGCAGAGTTGAATATTTAATCTCCATTAAAAATATTTTTGCCCGCCGTGCAATTTTCCACTAGTAAAAGATGATCTGATTTCAGTCATGCAAGAGAACCCAATCAACAACAAGAAGCAGACTGTCATACTGTCTCTCTCCCTTCAGCTTCTGAACACTTTGCTTGGCGATGGGTCCCAGCAGGTAGGTCTGTGTGTCTAATCTTTAAAGCTCCCAAAAACCCACACGCTGAGCCGTTTCATAAAATGATGAATGCTAAAACGGGTCACCATAAGATCTAGAGCAACCTTTTCCAGCATGAAAGCTACTTTATTTTTATTTTTATGAAACATATCGCCAGCTATTCTTTTTTTATAGCTTTCAAATAGGCACATTATTCTCCTCTACCCTGCAACTCTTCCCCGGATCCTTGGTATAGAAGAGATGTGTTTTCTGTCAATATACTGTACCTAGTAATATAATGGTTAATAAACAGTATTTGGCATGACAGGCCCCATAATTATCTTTTGTATTTTCCCAAATTGTTTTTTCAGTTTTATTTTGACTGGTTTTAGATTTAAAAAATGAACTCTCAATATAACAATTATTCATACAGAAACAACGAAAAATGAATGTTCTGAGTCCACGTCAATGCTTAAATCACATCACTGACAAAAATAAGTAGGTCATCTGAACTAGATAATGAGGCAGTGGATAGATTTAGTTTGGGTGTCAATATTTTCTCCCAAGGACTTGTTTATACAGTAGTTGTAATAGCATATGGTAGAAATAACAGAGTAATAAGGGGTCCATGTAGGTTTGAATGGATCCGTGAATCAAATGAAAAGACAACACTTACTAATCATCATGATATGCACATGCCTTCAGTAACCAAGCATTATGTATGCACATGCCTTCAGTAACCAAGCATTATGTATGCACATGCCTTCAGTAACCAAGCATTATGTATGCACATGCCTTCAGTAACCAAGCATTATGTATGCACATGCCTTCAGTAACCAAGCATTATGTATGCACATGCCTTCAGTAACCAAGCATTATGTATGCACATGCCTTCAGTAACCAAGCATTATGTATGCACATGCCTTCAGTAACCAAGCATTATGTATGCACATGCCTTCAGTAACCAAGCATTATGTATGCACATGCCTTCAGTAACCAAGCATGGATGTAGTCTATCACAGTGCCATCCATTTTGTCACCAAAGCCCCATATAATACCCACCACTGTGACCTGTACGCTCTTGTTGGCTGGTCCTCACTACATATTCGTCGCCAAACCCACTGGCTCCAGGCCATCTATAAATCACTGCTAGGCAAATCCCCGCCTTATCTTAGCTCATTGGTCACCATAGCAACACCCACCCGTAGTCTGCGCTCCAGCAGGTATATCTCACTGGTCATCCCCAAAGCCAACACCTCCTTTGGCCGCAATTCCTTCCAGTTCTCTGCTGCCAATGACTGGAACAAATTGCAAAAATCTCTGAAGCTGGAGACACTTATCTCCCTCACTAACTTTAAGCATCAGTTGTCAGAGCACCTTACCGATCACTGCACCTGTACACAGCCCATCTGAAATTAGCCCGCCCAACTACCTCATCCCTATATTGTTATTTATTTTGCTCATTTGTACCCCAGTATCTCTATTTGCACATCATCTCTTGCACATCTATCATTCCAGTGTTAATACTAATTGTAATTATTTTGCACTATAGCCTATTTATTGCCTTACCTCCATAACTTGCTACATTTGCACACACTGTATATATATGTATTTCTGTTGTATTTTTGACTTTGTTTTGTTTTACCCCATATGTAACTCTGTGTTGTTGTTTTTATCGCACTGCTTTGCTTTATCTTGGCCAGGTCGCAGTTGTAAATGAGAACTTGTTCTCAACTGGTTTACCTGGTTAAATAAAGGTGAAATAAAAAAAAAAAAAAAAAAAAAAAAAAAGCATTATGTATGCACATGCCTTCAGTAACCAAGCATTATGTATGCACATGCCTTCAGTAACCAAGCATTATGTATGCACATGCCTTCAGTAACCAAGCATTATGTATGCACATGCCTTCAGTAACTAATCGTAATCCACAGAGTGTACAAAACATTAGGAACACCTTCCTAATATTATGTCGCACACTTTCCATGCTTCTATTGCATCTCCCGCTCTCTGGCCTCTGGTGTTCGCCATGGTAACATGGTAACCAAGGCCATTAGAAGACTTCTGAACTTTTCTTGTCCCTGTCTTTCATTAGATGCTGCTTATCACTTTGTCTGGATTTACATATTAGTGAAAATGTTGTTGGTATTTTTCCGGTAATGATAGTATTAGACATTCGATTGTGGGTGTTGACTGGTAAATAATTGATGAGATAAGGACATGCACGCAAAAACATACACACACATACACAGACACATGCATGCACGTGCACATTCACACACACGAGTGAGAGAGTGAGAAAGAGCTAGAGAGCATCTGTCTGTGTCCCTGCCACAGAGGTGTTCAGCTGTGTTATGAAACAGAGAACAGTTGATGGGAAAACTTGATCTATTTTTCTCTTGATGCAGCGTGACATCATTAAGCTGCACCAACTCTGAGACACAGACAGACTGCAGGCAGCAAGCAAAGCATTTCTCTGCCTTACCCCGATGGCTGTCAGAATGGGGACCTGGTATATCCACTTAATGTTCCCAGCACTTAACTCCCAGCACCTAGAATCATGTGGAGAAAAGAAGAAGAAGAAAAAAATAGACGATTGAAGAAAGACAAACAAGAAGGAATAAAGTTGGAGGGTGTGAAGAAGGGGTGATATATAAAAACAAAGACATGGAAAGAGAAGTGGAGGGACGGAGAGAGCGAAAGAGGTGAAGAGAGGGAAATGCAGTGAGTGAGAAAGAGAGAGAAAGGAGAAGTCGATCCTTCCTTGGGCAGGATAATGAATTCCATTTAGAGACTCTCTCTATTCATTAGTGACCGACAGGGCAGCTAAAGAGACTCTCTCCCTATTCATTACAGTGACCGACAGGGCAGCTAAAGAGATACTCTCTCCCTATTCATTACAGTGACCGACAGGGCAGCTAAAGAGATACTCTCTCCCTATTCATTACAGTGACCGACAGGGCAGCTAAAGAGATACTCTCTCCCTATTCATTACAGTGACCGACAGGGCAGCTAAAGAGATACTCTCTCCCTATTCATTACAGTGACCGACAGGGCAGCTAAAGAGATACTCTCCCTATATATTACAGTGACCGACAGGGCAGCTAAAGAGATACTCTCTCCCTATTCATTACAGTGACCGACAGGGCAGCTAAAGAGATACTCTCTCCCTATTCATTACAGTGACCGACAGGGCAGCTAAAGAGATACTCTCTCCCTATTCATTACAGTGACCGACAGGGCAGCTAAAGAGATACTCTCTCCCTATTCATTACAGTGACCGACAGGGCAGCTAAAGAGATACTCTCTCCCTATTCATTACAGTGACCGACAGGGCAGCTAAAGAGATACTCTCCCTATTCATTACAGTGACCGACAGGGCAGCTAAAGAGATACTCTCTCCCTATTCATTACAGTGACCGACAGGGCAGCTAAAGAGATACTCTCTCCCTATTCATTACAGTGACCGACAGGGCAGCTAAAGAGATACTCTCTCCCTATTCATTACAGTGACCGACAGGGCAGCTAAAGAGATACTCTCTCCCTATTCATTACAGTGACCGACAGGGCAGCTAAAGAGATACTCTCCCTATTCATTACAGTGACCGACAGGGCAGCTAAAGAGATACTCTCCCTATTCATTACAGTGACCGACAGGGCAGCTAAAGAGATACTCTCTCCCTATTCATTACAGTGACCGACAGGGCAGCTAAAGAGATACTCTCCCTATTCATTACAGTGACCGACAGGGCAGCTAAAGAGATACTCTCTCCCTATTCATTACAGTGACCGACAGGGCAGCTAAAGAGATACTCTCCCTATTCATTACAGTGACCGACAGGGCAGCTAAAGAGATACTCTCTCCCTATTCATTACAGTGACAGACAGGGCAGCTAAAGAGATACTCTCCCTATTCATTACAGTGACCGACAGGGCAGCTAAAGAGATACTCTCTCCCTATTCATTACAGTGACCGACAGGGCAGCAAAAGAGATACTCTCTCCCTATTCATTACAGTGATCGACAGGGCAGCTAAAGAGATACTCTCTCCCTATTCATTACAGTGACCGACAGGGCAGCTAAAGAGATACTCTCTCCCTATTCATTACAGTGACCGACAGGGCAGCTAAAGAGATACTCTCCCTATTCATTACAGTGACCGACAGGGCAGCTAAAGAGATACTCTCTCCCTATTCATTACAGTGACCGACAAGGCAGCTAAAGAGATACTCTCCCTATTCATTACAGTGACCGACAGGGCAGCTAAAGAGATACTCTCTCCCTATTCATTACAGTGACAGACAGGGCAGCTAAAGAGATACTCTCCCTATTCATTACAGTGACCGACAGGGCAGCTAAAGAGATACTCTCTCCCTATTCATTACAGTGACCGACAGGGCAGCAAAAGAGATACTCTCTCCCTATTCATTACAGTGATCGACAGGGCAGCTAAAGAGATACTCTCTCCCTATTCATTACAGTGACCGACAGGGCAGCTAAAGAGATACTCTCCCTATTCATTACAGTGACAGACAGGGCAGCTAAAGAGATACTCTCCCTATTCATTACAGTGACCGACAGGGCAGCTAAAGAGATACTCTCTCCCTATTCATTACAGTGACCGACAGGGCAGCTAAAGAGATACTCTCTCCCTATTCATTACAGTGATCGACAGGGCAGCTAAAGAGATACTCTCTCCCTATTCATTACAGTGACCGACAGGGCAGCTAAAGAGATACTCTCTCCCTATTCATTACAGTGACCGACAGGGCAGCTAAAGAGATACTCTCCCTATTCATTACAGTGACCGACAGGGCAGCTAAAGAGATACTCTCTCCCTATTCATTACAGTGACCGACAGGGCAGCTAAAGAGATACTCTCCCTATTCATTACAGTGACCGACAGGGCAGCTAAAGAGATACTCTCTCCCTATTCATTACAGTGACAGACAGGGCAGCTAAAGAGATACTCTCCCTATTCATTACAGTGACCGACAGGGCAGCTAAAGAGATACTCTCTCCCTATTCATTACAGTGACCGACAGGGCAGCAAAAGAGATACTCTCTCCCTATTCATTACAGTGATCGACAGGGCAGCTAAAGAGATACTCTCTCCCTATTCATTACAGTGACCGACAGGGCAGCTAAAGAGATACTCTCCCTATTCATTACAGTGACCGACAGGGCAGCTAAAGAGATACTCTCTCCCTATTCATTACAGTGACCGACAGGGCAGCTAAAGAGATACTCTCCCTATTCATTACAGTGACCGACAGGGCAGCTAAAGAGATACTCTCTCCCTATTCATTACAGTGACAGACAGGGCAGCTAAAGAGATACTCTCCCTATTCATTACAGTGACCGACAGGGCAGCTAAAGAGATACTCTCTCCCTATTCATTACAGTGACCGACAGGGCAGCAAAAGAGATACTCTCTCCCTATTCATTACAGTGATCGACAGGGCAGCTAAAGAGATACTCTCTCCCTATTCATTACAGTGACCGACAGGGCAGCTAAAGAGATACTCTCTCCCTATTCATTACAGTGACCGACAGGGCAGCTAAAGAGATACTCTCTCCCTATTCATTACAGTGACCGACAGGGCAGCTAAAGAGATACTCTCCCTATTCATTACAGTGACCGACAGGGCAGCTAAAGAAACATCCACTGAGTTCCATCAGGTCCAATAGCAAAGGCTATGCCTGACTACCCATTCATTGTGAGAATTTGTTTTGTTTATTCAGTCAGTATTTGAGCAAGATTTGTTTTCCCTCTATTTGAGCACACTTAATCCGTTTAGGGGTGTTACTTCATGATTCGCAGAGCGAGCAGCTCTGAAAATAGAATACCCATCCAAAAAGAAGGTTTCATCCTGGGAACCGAGGGAGATTCTGGATGGACATTCTGTTAACATGATTTGGGAGGTTTTTGGTCACACATTAGATAAGAACCCATTGGAGGAAAGAGAGTCTGAAATAGTCTATTTTTCCCTCCAAGGATCTGCCACATTTAGGTATGATAGCTAGCCATAATTTGAATGTGCAGGCGATAGAGGTCGGTATTCAGTGTTTGCATATAGTGGTTTTTCTGCACTGAGCTTTAAGAAGTGTGTGATTTGCACAGGAGTGTGTCCCAAATGGAGAGAGTTTACCATGGAGGGAGTTGTCCATGAATAATGATTGCTTAATGTAGTGTTAACCTGTAGCTCAGTTGGTAGAGCATGGCGCTTGCAACACCAGGGTTGTGGGTTCGTTAGCTATTAGATATTTCTACAAAAAGCATCTGCTTATTGAATGTGGACTAGTGTCTCACTCACCTTCCGTCTGCTAGCGTTGCCCGGACAACTGCCCATGCTGACACGAACAGAGCTGGAACACCTGGAATTGGACATGATGAAAAGAACAGCAGCTTCCTCAAAATGTTCTAAACACGTATTTAAATAGAGCACACCAGGGCCCTAACATAACGAAATTACTTAATTACTTGTTTTCTATTCAATTACTGTTATTTGTATTATTCCTATTGTCAGTGTTTGAAGTGGATGTGGTGTTGAAGTAAGGCGCAGGACACAGAAGCTTAGTCCAACAGACTTTACTAGTCAGAATAATTACAATACAAAAGAACGGGCCTCAAACAACGGAGGCGAGCGATACGCAAACAGTGCGTAAAACACGAAATATAAGCGATGCGCAAACAGTGCGTCAATACACTTAAATACCCCAGAGCAAAATCCAAAACCCCAACGGACAGGCAGACAACAACACACAACTACAAACAAAACCAACTTATAGGTGACATAATCAATAAGTGATAAGACACAGGTGCACCAAACAGACAAAACCAAACAAACATAGAGAACATCAAACGGTAGCAGCTAGTACTTTGGGGACGACGAACGCCGAAGCCTGCCCGAAAAAGGAGGAGGAGCAGTCTCGGCGGAATTCGTGACACCTATTTTTATAACTATGTTGTTGCATTTTTATGTTCACTAATAACAGCTCTAATAGCTCAGGAACAGGCTGGTTAGACAAAAAATGAGTTGTTGAGGTTTGCAAAAGACCATAAGGATTGGACCGTAGAGGACTGGAGTAAGGTCATCTTCTCTGATGAGTCCAATTTTAAACTTTGCCCAACACCTGGTCGTCTAATGGTTAGACGGAGACCTGGAGAGGCCTACAAGCCACAGTGTCTCGCACCCACTGTGAAATTTGGTGGAGGATCGGTGATGATCTGGGGGTGCTTCAGCAAGGCTGGAATCGGGCAGATTTGTCTTTGTGAAGGACGCATGAATCAAGCCACGTACAAGGTTGTCCTGGAAGAAACCTTTCTTCCTTTTGCTCTGACATTGTTCCCCAACTCTGAGGATTGGTTTTTCCAGCAGGACAATGTGCCATCCCACACAGCCAGGTCAATCAAGGTGTGGATGGAGGACCACCAGATCAAGACCCTGTGATGGCCAGCCCAATCTCCAGACCTGAACCCCATTGAAAACTTCTGGAATGTGATCAAGAGGAAGATGGATGGTCACAAGCCATCAAACAAAGCCGAGCTGTTTGAATTTTTGCGCCAGGAGTGGCATAAAGTCATCCAACATCAATGTGAAAGACTGGTGGAGAGCATGCAAAGACATATGAAAGCTGTGATTGAAAATCAAGGTTATTCCACCAAATATTGATTTCTGAACTCTTCGTAAGTTAAAACATTACTATTGTGTTGTTTAAAAATGAACATGAACTTATTTTCTTTGCATTATTCGAGGTCTGACAACACTGCATCTGTTTTGTTATTTTGTCATTTTCTGCAAATAACTGTTTTATTTGGAATTTGGGAGAAATGTTGTCAGTAGATTATAGAATAAAACAAAACAATTATTTTTACCCAAACACATACCTATAAATAGAAAAAACAGAGAAATCTTGCAGTGGTCTCTTAATTTTTTCCGCAGCTGTATATTAGATTAGAGCGGAACGTTTTCACTTCAGTTGATTACTTTTAGTCTTAGAACAACAAATGTGTATATACACTGCTCAAAACAATAAAGGGAACACTTAAACAACACAATGTAACTCCAAGTCAATCACAGTTCTGTGAAATCAAACTGTCCACTTAGGAAGCAACACTGATTGACAATAAATGTCACATGCTGTTGTGCAAATGGAATAGACAACAGGTGGAAATTATAGGCAATTAGCAAGACACCCCCAATAAAGAAGTGGTTCTGCAGGTGATGACCAAAGACCACTTCTCAGTTCCTATGCTTCCTGGCTGATGTTTTGGTCACTTTTGAATGCTGGCGGTGCTTTCACTCTAGTGATAGCATGAGACGGAGTCTACAATCCACACAAGTGGCTCAGGTAGTGCAGCTCATCCAGGATGGCACATCAATGCGAGCTGTGGCAAGAAGGTTTGCTGTGTCTGTCAGCGTAGTGTCCAGAGCATGGAGGCGCTACCAGGAGACAGGCCAGTACATCAGGAGACGTGGAGGAGGCCGTAGGAGGGCAACAACCCAGCAGCAGGACCGCTACCTCCGCCTTTGTGCAAGGAGGAGCAGGAGGAGCACTGCCAGAGCCCTGCAAAATGACCTCCAGCAGGCCACAAATGTGCATGTGTCTGCTCAAACTGTCAGAAACAGACTCCATGAGGGTGGTATGAGGGCCCGATGTCCACAGGTGGGGGTTGTGCTTACAGCCCAACACCGTGCAGGACGTTTGGCATTTGCCAGAGAACACCAAGATTGGCAAATTCGCCACTGGCGCCCTGTGCTCTTCACAGATGAAAGCAGGTTCACACTGAGCACATGTGACAGACGTGACAGAGTCTGGAGACGCCGTGGAGAACGTTCTGCTGCCTGCAACATCCTCCAGCATGACCGGTTTGGCGGTGGGTCAGTCATGGTGTGGGGTGGCATTTCTTTGGGGGGCCGCACAGCCCTCCATGTGCTCGCCAGAGGTAGCCTGACTGCCATTAGGTACCGAGATGAGATCCTCAGACCCCTTGTGAGACCATATGCTGGTGCGGTTGGCCCTGGGTTCCTCCTAATGCAAGACAATGCTAGACCTAATGTGGCTGGAGTGTGTCAGCAGTTCCTGCAAGAGGAAGGCATTGATGCTATGGACTGGCCTGCCCATTCCCCAGACCTGAATCCAATTGAGCACATCTGGGACATCATGTCTCGCTCCATCCACTAACGCCACGTTGCACCACAGACCGTCCAGGAGTTGGCGGATGCTTTAGTCCAGGTCTGGGAGGAGATCCCTCAGGAGACCATCCACCACCTCATCAGGAGCATGCCCAGGCGTTGTAGGGAGGTCATACAGGCACGTGGAGGCCACACACACTACTGAGCCTCATTTTGACTTGTTTTAAGGACATTACATCAAAGTTGGATCAGCCTGTAGTGTGGTTTTCCACTTTAATTTTGAGGGTGACTCCAAATCCAGACCTCCATGGGTTGATAAATTTGATTTCCATTGATAATTTTTGTGTGATTTTGTTGTCAGTACATTCAACTATGTAAAGAAAAAAGTATTTAATAATATTATTTAATTCATTCAGATCTAGGATGTGTTGTTTAAGTGTTCCCTTTAATTTTTTGAGCAGTGTATATATATACAGTACCAGTCAAACGTTTTGACACACCTACTCATTCAAGGGTTTTTCTTTATTTTTACTATTTTCTACATTGTAGGATAATAGTGAAGACATCAAAACTATTAAATAACACATATGGAATCATTTAGTAACCAAAAAAGTGTTAAACAAATCAAAATATATTTGATCTTTGAGATTCTTCAAAGTAGCCACCCTTTGCCTTGATGACAGCTTTGCACACTCTTGGCATTCTCTCAACCAGTTTCACCTGGAATGCTTTTCCAACAGTCTTGAAGGAGTTCCCACATATGCTGAGCACTTGTTGGCTGTTTTTACTTCACTCTGCTAGTACCAGTCACCTGCAAAACACATATTACTGTGTTTGCGGGTGTAAAACCATTGAACGTAAGGAAGGGAACATTTTCAGAGAACAACTTTAATGTTAGAATCATACATAAGAAAATACATTTGCATTTTTTTGCTTTAAACAAGAAAACAAACCGCTCTGCTGAATATGACAGTTCCAACATCACAACTTATTTACTCCGACACCCTCATATTTACTTCACATCAATTACATTTCATGGTTCTCTGGATTAATACGGATCACAGTTGTAATTTTCCGCCTCGGCTGAGTGGCGTAACCAAAGAGACCAAATCACACTGTGATAGAAAGGATTGTTTGTCTGTGTGTGTGAGTGTGAGTGTGAGTGTGAGTGTGTGTGTGTGTGTGTGTGTGTGTGTGTGTGTGTGAGACAGTGTGTGAGAGTGTGTGAGAGTGTGTGAGAGTGTGTGAGAGTGTGTGTGAGTGTGTGTGAGTGTGAGTGTGAGTGTGTGTGAGTGTGAGTGTGAGTGTGAGTGTGAGTGTGTAAGTCTGTGTGCCTGCCTGCTTGCCAGCATGCCTGCGTTTGTCAACAACCCCCCCACAAAGTTCCCTGGGAGCATAAATCCAGCCCCTTTCGCCTGAGAAAAGTTGTTATTTTTACATCTACATTTCAAACGTTTATTTCGTGCTCTCTGCTTCCTACCAGGACGAACACATCAAACGAGGATGGGGCATGAATAAAAACAACATTTACCATAATAGGGAGGGGAAGTATCAAAACAAGCGAGCAAGAGTCACTGTGATGCCGAGTGGGGAGGAGAGGAGGTTGTAAGAGGATTGGGGTAGATGCTACTGATGATTGTTTTCTTAATGTGCCTCTAATACAGTGGCTGTGAGAAGAGACTATTCTAATACAGTGGCTGTGAGAAGAGACTATTCTAATACAGTGGCTGTGAGAAGAGACTATTCTAATACAGTGGCTGTGAGAAGAGACTATTCTAATACAGTGGCTGTGAGAAGAGACTATTCTAATACAGTGGCTGTGAGAAGAGACTATTCTAATACAGTGGCTGTGAGAAGAGACTATTCTAATACAGTGGCTGTGAGAAGAGACTATTCTAATACAGTGGCTGTGAGAAGAGACTATTCTAATACAGTGGCTGTGAGAAGAGACTATTCTAATTTTATTTATTTATTAACCTTTATTTAACCAGGAAGGGCTCATTGAGATTAAAATCTCTTTTTCAAGAGCGTCCTGGCCAAGATAGGCAGCACCAAGTCATTACAAAAAATTACAGCCAGACAACATGAAAAACTACAAGTAATCTAGTAAAAACCATTCATGAGTTCACAAGAGTATAACAATATCAAAAACAGCAAATTAAAGACATTGACAGGTCAGGGAATCAGCCTCAAAATCCTTCATCAGAGATTTAAAAACACCAATCGGGACAAGTTCTTCCAGTTTAAAATTATTTTGTAAGGTGTTCCAAGACGATGGCGCAGAGTACATAAAAGACCTTTTACCAAATTCAGTTCGAACATTTGGAACAGTTAGCAGGATAAAGTCCAATGAACGAAGAGAGTACCCACCACATTTCTGAACAATAAAAATGCCCAAATAAAAAGGTAGTAAACCCAAAATGGCTTTGTAAATAAAAGTATACCAGTGACTGAGCCTACGAGTGACTAGAGAAGGCCAGCCAACCCTGGTATACAAAGTACAGTGGTGCGTAAGGGTTTTGCAGTTTAAAATAAATCTCAAAGTACCATGATAAAGAGTGTCAATTGATCTCAAACACTGAGTGGAAGCATTCATATATAAAATATCCCCATAGTCTAGTAAAGGCATAAATGTAGCTGATACTAGCCTCCTTCTGGCTTCAAAAGAAAAACAGGCCTTATTCCTAAAATAAAATCCCAATTTCAGCTTCAATTTTTTTGTAAGTTGTTGAATATGCAATTTAAAAGAGAGGCCGTCATCAATTAGAATTCCAAGATATTTATATGAGGTTACAACCTCAATCTCCTTGCCCTGACAGGTAGTAACAGGTGAAAGGTTCAGAGGTCTATTTCTTGCATTAGAAAACACCATTAGTTTAGTTTTGTCAGTATTGAGGATAAGCTTCAATTGACACAAGGTATGTTGAACAGTATAAAAAGCAGTTTGCAAGTTCTGGAAAGCTTTTGTAAGAGATGAGGCACAACAGTAAATAACAGTATCATCAGCATAAAAATGAAGTTGTGCATTTTGGACATTTTTGTCTAAATCATTAATATAAATAGTGAATAAGAGAGGACCAAGTACAGAGCCCTGGGGCACCCCATTCAGGACAGACAATTTAACAGACATAAGCCCATCAAATTGAGTGCACTGAGTTCTATCAGACAGATAGTTAGCAAACCATGCAACTGCATGCTCCGAAAGACCTACACTCAACAATCTCTGCCTTAGTATAGCATGATCAACTGTATCAAAAGCCTTAGAGAGATCAATAAAAAGTGAGACACAGTGCTGTTTTTTGTCAAGGGCTTCAGTGATATCATTTAAAACCTTCATGGCTGCTGTAATTGTGCTATGCTTCTTCCTGAAGCCCGATTGATACATTGATAAAATAGAGTTAGTAAATAAAAACTCTTTTAGCTGTTCACTTACAAGGGTTTCAAGTATTTTCACCAGGGGTGACAGCTTTGAGATTGGCCTATAATTATTTAAAAGAGTTGGATCTCCCCCTTTTAAAAGTGGTAGGACAAATGCTGATTTCCAGATCTTTGGAATTTCATTACATTCCAGGGTTAGATTGAACAGATATGTAAGTGGTTCAGCTATGAAATCAGCTGCCAGATTTAAAAAGCAGGGATCCAAAAGATCAGGACCTGCAGGCTTTCTTTGATCTAAAGATTTCAGGGCTTTATGTACCACCTGCACTGAGAATGGCAGAAAACTAAAAGTTTGACCAGCTCTCACTGGTTCATCCACACAGGGTTGTACAGAGACAGAGGACACTGGTTCATCCACACAGGGTTGTACAGAGACAGAGGACACTGAATCAAACAGCCTACCAGATGATACAAAGTGCTCATTGAAACAATTCAGCATTTCAGTTTTGTCATATATAGCAACAGAGTCCTTCAAAACACATGACGGTAATTCATTAACATTACTGTTACCAGACATAGACTTAATAGCATTCCAAAACTTTCTAGGGTCATTCAGGTTATCAGTGGTAACAGACATAAAATATTCAGACTTGGCCTTCCTGAGAAGAAAAGAACACTTGTTTCTTAACTGCCTAAAAATAAGCCAATCAGCATCAGAACAAGATTTCCTTGCTTTAGCCCAGGCTAGATTACGGTCGTGAATAATACAAGACAGCTCAGAAGAAAACCATGGATTATCCCGCCCTTTAACCCTGAACCTGCGGAATGGTGCATGTTTGTTTACTATTTGGAAAAAACCATCATGAAAGAATATCCAGGCAGTTTCCACATCAGGGATAAGCTCAATCTTGCTCCAGTCAAAATAAAACAAATCATGAAAGAAAGCCTGCTCATTAAAACACTTCAAATTTCTCTTACGAATAAAACGTGGATTTGTCTTTGGAACCTTAGTATTTCTAACAGCAACAACAGCACAATGGTCACTTAAATCATTACAAAAAACACCAACCGCAGAATATTTATGTGGAACATTTGTCAATATCAAATCAATCAGGGTAGATTTATCAGGGCATTTAAGATTTGGGCGAGTGGGTGAATTAATCAACTGGGTAAGATTCATAGAATTACAAAACATTTTTAAATCATCAGACACCGGCTTTAACCAACACCAGTTGAGATCACCAATCAAGATCATTTCACTGTAAAGAAGTTTAGACATAAGGTGCGTCAAAGAAGAAAATGCATCACCGAGAGCAGAGGGGGGTCTATAACAGCCAATCACAGTTATAGAGAGGCCCTTTGAAACCTCAATATTCAAAGCAAGAAATTCCAACTGTTTACAAATAGTTTCAGACTTTGCCACACTTACATGGAATTTAGATTTTACATATATAGCCACACCCCCACCTTTCTTAACCCGATCTGCACGATAAACATTGTAACCACTTATACAAATATCCTTATCAAAAATAGACTTGCTGAGCCAGGTTTCCGAAAACACAATTACATCAGCATCAGTTGATTTAGCCCAAATCCTAACCCCATCAATTTTTGACAACAGGCTGCGTACATTTAAATGAAAAATACCAAAACCAGATCTTGATTTAAAATCAGAGGGGGTTTGGAGACATTGCATATCAGGGCCAGGGTTAGGTTGCACATTACCTGATATCAGCAACAGAAGAATAACTAGGCACCTCTGTTTAATAACCTTGCACGGCTTCTCTTTTTTAAGAGACCTACTGCAAGCGAATTCTACAAGTGAGTTTCCAGACAATACAAAACAGTCATTTAAAACCATTAGACTTTGGTAGTGACACAAATTCGTACTGTTCACATCATGCCACAAATGCATCGGCACTTGGACGAGTGGACCGAGTGAAAAAGAGCGAGTTCCTGCAGACAAAATGTCTAATGGACGCGAGAGTACATTTTCAGATGTACTCACCCTGCGACAATGTTCGTTTTCTCCAGAGTTCAATAAAGTCAGTGCACAAAGCAATACCACGTAAATTGTCATTTTCTCTGACCAAAAAACAAGAGGCCAACGAAGGTAAGTGGAGAGAGGGACAGCGTGTATGTGAGTCAATGTGAGTGTTTGCGCGTGTGAGTAGATTGAGTGTTGAGGGCGATAGAGAGAACGGGTTGAGCTGCCACTGACAGCCAGGCGAAGAGCAAGGAGCAGCTCGGACAAGACACTCCGCGGACTAACGAGGAACTCAGGCCAGCCAGAGATAGGGTTACTTCGGTAAACTTCAAGTAATGAAGTTCCGAGTTGAGGAGGACCCGTGATCTTTACACCAGCAAAAATAAAATAGTTTGCACTACGCAACAACGAAGTTACGCAACCATAAATAAATAGATTATTAGTAGGTTAAAATGTACTAGTCACAAACAAACGACTTGACAAACGACTTGACATGCTGCCATCTTGGATTTCCTCCAACGTGAGGAATACAGTGGCTGTGAGAAGAGACTATACTAATACAGTGGCTGTGAGAAGAGACTATTCTAATACAGTGGCTGTGAGAAGAGACTATTCTAATACAGTGGCTGTGAGAAGAGACTATTCTAATACAGTGGCTGTGAGAAGAGACTATACTAATACAGTGGCTGTGAGAAGAGACTATTCTAATACAGTGGCTGTGAGAAGAGACTATTCTAATACAGTGGCTGTGAGAAGAGACTATACTAATACAGTGGCTGTGAGAAGAGACTATACTAATACAGTGGCTGTGAGAAGAGACTATTCTAATACAGTGGCTGTGAGAAGAGACTATTCTAATACAGTGGCTGTGAGAAGAGACTATTCTAATACAGTGGCTGTGAGAAGAGACTATTCTAATACAGTGGCTGTGAGAAGAGACTATTCTAATACAGTGGCTGTGAGAAGAGACTATTCTAATACAGTGGCTGTGAGAAGAGACTACTCTAATACAGTGGCTGTGAGAAGAGACTACTCTAATAGCAGGGATGTCAGATCAACAATCTATTCTCCCTGTGGCGGGACTCACAAAATGAGAATTTTATGAAATACTGTCTAAAAAGAGTGGGAGGAAATATGCTCCAACAAATAATATGCAGGGTGTTGTTACAAAGCAGGGCATGAGGAGTGCTGTTACAAAGCAGGGCATGAGTACAATGTATGTATGCTTATGCTCAGCTTGCTTTGTTGTACGGTGATGGTAGATTTGACTCCCTGCGGAGTCAGTTCATTGTTGTACGGTGATGGTAGATTTGACTCCCTGTGGAGTCAGTGCTTTGTCGTACTGTGATGGTAGATTTGACTCCCTGTGAAGTCAGTGCTTTGTTGTACGGTGATGGTAGATTTGACTCCCTGCGGAGTCAGTGCTTTGTCGTACGTTGATGGTAGATTTGACTCCCTGCGGAGTCAGTGCTTTGTCGTACGGTGATGGTAGATTTGACTCCCTGCGGAGTCAGTGCTTTGTCGTATGGTGATAGTAGATTTGACTCCCTGCGGAGTCAGTGCTTTGTTGTACGGTGATGGTAGATTTGACTCCCTGCGGAGTCAGTGCTTTGTCGTACGTTGATGGTAGATTTGACTCCCTGCGGAGTCAGTGCTTTGTTGTACGGTGATGGTAGATTTGACTCCCTGCGGAGTCAGTGCTTTGTCGTACTGTGATGGTAGATTTGACTCCCTGCGGAGTCAGTGCTTTGTTGTACGGTGATGGTAGATTTGACTCCCTGCGGAGTCAGTGCTTTGTTGTACGGTGATGGTAGATTTGACTCCCTGCGGAGTCAGTGCTTTGTCGTACTGTGATGGTAGATTTGACTCCCTGCGGAGTCAGTGCTTTGTTGTACGGTGATGGTAGATTTGACTCCCTGCGGAGTCAGTGCTTTGTCGTACTGTGATGGTAGATTTGACTCCCTGTGAAGTCAGTGCTTTGTTGTACGGTGATGGTAGATTTGACTCCCTGCGGAGTCAGTGCTTTGTCGTACGTTGATGGTAGATTTTACTCCCTGCGGAGTCAGTGCTTTGTTGTACGGTGATGGTAGATTTGACTCCCTGCGGAGTCAGTGCTTTGTTGTACGGTGATGGTAGATTTGACTCCCTGCGGAGTCAGTGCTTTGTCGTACTGTGATGGTAGATTTGACTCCCTGCGGAGTCAGTGCATTGAACTGTGATGGTAGATTTGACTCCCTGCGGAGTCAGTGCTTTGTTGTACGGTGACGGTGAAGGGGTTAAGAACAGCATTGAAGTGTCCTATGAAGGCTCCTTTTGGGTCATACAGTTAAGTGGTTTCTAGGATCATGAAAGTAAGGATTACATATTGGCCACAATTTCAACGTCTTAGTGCCCCATTTTTGGGGGTGAATGAATTGGCATATTGTGTTAGGTTTGGCTTTTTAAGCCAATAGTGGCTAACCAGGGGTGGGATAATGTCAATGTTACATTGATTAGATAGTAGCTGGGAGCTTTCAGTGTCTGATACTTGTGAGATTTGTTAATGACAGTTTGCGGTGGAACATGTGAAAATTGCATGAACTTTCAGAAATGTTTGGCGAGCTACTCATAGGTGGGCTGCGAGCTACTGGTAAAGCCTGCTGTCGCTGATAGATTGTTTGTGCTGGACAGAGCAGGGGTGTTTCTCAAAATGCATACTACCGTGCTCCGAGCTCGTAAATTGGAGCATGGGAGGGTTGGAGTATGAGTCCAAATCAAAATATGCGAAAGGAGGGCACTTCTCGAATGCGTACTCCATTTGTATGTATTTTGAAGCATGCATTGATGCAAGCTTCAATGGAAAGTATGCAAAGAAATGACGCAACCACGTAAAAAATTACGCAATTTTCTTGAAATCAATATTTGAGCTGAAGCAAGAGAAAATACACTCCGATTTCTGAATGAAATGTTGCCTATTCACATTTCATATGTTGCCTGACTACAATATTTTATCTTGATACGTTAATAAATACATGCTGTGTTAATTTTGGCATGGTTACCTGCCTACAATTCCCACTGTAGTGTGCGTAGGTCACAAGCCCATAGTAAGTCAATAGAGCTAATTGGCTAGCTACTACTGTTAGCTAGCCAGATAGCCACAAAGAATTGTTAGCTAGCTACCAACGAAGAATTGACATCTACATTGGATAACATTGGTTTTAGGTCATTTTTGACTGTTATACAATCTGGTTAGCTACATTATTACAATTCACATATAGCTAGCTGATAGTTATGAAGTAAAACGTTTGCTTTGTGTGTATCTTGTTTTGTCTCCATTGCCATCGTCCTGGCTAGAAGAAGGACGGTTCAGTGAATGGGTAAGTCCATAGTAAGTCAATAAGGCTAACTGGCTAGCTAGCTAGCCATGAAGAATTGTTAGCTAGCTACCCATGAAGAATTGACATCTAATGTACCTTGCATAATATTAGTTTTAGGTAATTTATGCCTGTTTAACTAGCTAGCTGGCTAGCTAGATTACGATTCCCATATATCTAGCTGATAATTATGAAGAAAAACAATTGCTTGGTGTATATCTTGTTTCGTCTCTATTGTTGCCATTGTCCTGGCTGGAAGAAGGTTCAGTGAATGGGGAGATGCAGCGTGAGGTAATACAGTACGGGGAGTGCGAGTGCTTCTCAAATGTAATGTTTTATGTGTTCTCCACACTCTCGTCCTCACAAGAACGTACTCAAGAGAACGTCCTAGGAGAATACACTTTGAGCATGAGAGTGTGGGGCACAGTAGTATGCATATTGAGAAACACCCCAGGTATCAGAGTGCATTATCAATGTGTACTGGCTGCTAGTACAGTAAACACTGAGGAAAATCTCATTTAGATCACAAACATGTATTTTGGTCCCCTTATAAATATTGATAGCATGATTACCAAAGCTCTTGATGAAATGAAATAAACAAAGATTTGGAAACTAAATTCGTTTTTAGAATGCACACCAACCCAATCCAATCCCATAAAGGCTGCGGCCCTATGATGACATCACCACACAAAGGTCTCTGTAACTAAATAGTTTTAATCTCAATGAAAATAACCTGTAGTAATAAAGGTGAAATTAAAATGGAAATCACGACACACACTCACCCCATCCGATGAGGGTGAAGCCCCACAGGTACTTGGTGTCAGAGAGGAAGGCCATGAAGATGAGGCTGTGGAGGTACAGGCCCTCTACCAGGATCCAGTAGTAGTTAGTCGCCAGGAAGTAGATGAACAGCAACACCGTCACCTTACACCCAATCTGGAGAGAGAGAGAGAGAGAGAGAGAGAGAGGGAGAGGGAGAGGGGAGAGGAGAAAGAGAGGGAAGGGAGAGAGAGAAAGATTGAGAGGGAGAGATGGAGAGGGAAGAGGAGAAAGAGGGGGAAGGGAGAGAGAGAGAGAGAGATTGAGATTGAAAGAGGAAGAAGGGGGAGGGGGGGGGAGAGAAACCAAAAACAAGAGAGAAAAAATTTGATTAGGAAGAAAATGACAATATAGAACCTCGATAAAGTTTCGGAATTGCCAAAGGGGTTTCACTCTCTTTTACAATTATCCTTCACCCAAAAACGGATGTATTCTCACAGCAGGTATTTAATCAACGTCCCTGTTCAAGTTCTCGTCTTTCTAAAGAGGGAACTGGTTCTGGTTCCAGGGAGGCCTATGCTGTCTCAGATGTTGAGAGACAAGCGGGAGGGAGATGGCAGATGCTTTTCACAACTGACGACAAGAAATTACCGAGACGCAACACTCCCATTTCCAGCGTCTGCCAAAGGTCTGTTACGTGCCAAAAGAAGCTGGAGTCTAAATGGAAATAACAGATTCCAAGAAACATTATAGACACATCCATCACAGTGGGAGACAGAGACTTTACAATGTGACATTTCTCTAAATGGCTTCCCTGCCAGCCCACGTTTAGTCATGCCAAGCCATTAGCAAAGAAACAGCCACATTACTATTGGTCATTGCCAAGCTTTCACTGAGTTTCTTTCCATACACTACTGGCTGTGGGGATCTGATTTGTATTTAACTGTCCAGAATTTGAACTGCAGGCTACTCTCCTTTGATAATAAACTCTGGATCACTTTGTGATGCTGAACCATGGTCCTTGTTCACCTACTTTACACTGTGAATCTTCACACTGAAAAGAAAACTGCAGTGTAAACTTGCGATGGCTTGGTTGATAACCTTATTGGCTATTTACAACACAACAGAGAGCATTGATGTGATGTGAACCTTAAGTCTTAGTGATATTTTAACTCTCATATTAATGAGCACTGAAAGGAGCTGCTTTAACCAATTAGATGGTATTATCCACTTGATTTAGGAGACTCATGAAACATTGTAAATTCTGTACACATTCACACATCAGCCTGAAAGGGTATCCGATGTGGTTCAGTAGATCAAATGTGCCATGGGATTCACAGACGCCTTGACAAGCACTGGTCATATTGATCTTAACTATATGCTGTAAGAGGCACTCGGGGTGTTTTTTTCAGCCTATTAGCTACACTTTAGTAGATCAAAGATCAACAGTACAGCAGCTCAAAGAACAAGAGACTCCATACTGTGTTCAGAAATAAATAACAATGTCAGTAACATGTAGAACAGTTGAAAGCTATGTCAGTAACATGTAGAACAGTTGAAAGCTATGTCAGTAACATGTAGAACAGTTGAAAGCTATGTCAGTAACATGTAGAACAGTTGAAAGCTATGTCAGTAACATGTAGAACAGTTGAAAGCTATGTCAGTAACATGTAGAACAGTTGAAAGCTATGCATTAGCTACTTGTTCTCCCCACTGTAGATATATAGTATATATATACACACACACATAAATATATAGTATATATACATACGCACATAGATATAGTATATATATATACACACACATAGACACAGTGGGGAGAACAAGTATTTGATACACTGCCGATTTTGCAGGTTTTCCTACTTAGGGGACAGGACGACTGCACCGTATTGAGGGGAGGATGGATGGGGCCATGTATCGCGAGATCTTGGCCAACAACCTCCTTCCCTCAGTAAGAGCATTGAAGATGGAGCGACAGCCCCGAAACCTGAAGGATCTGGAGAAGGTCTGTATGGAGGAGTGGGCCAAAATCCCTGCTGCAGTGTGTGCAAACCTGGTCAAGACCTACAGGAAACGTATGATCTCTGTAATTGCAAACAAAGGTTTCTGTACCAAATATTAAGTTCTGCTTTTCTGATGTATCAAATACTTATGTCATGCAATAAAATGCAAATTAATTACTTAAAAATCATACAATGTGATTTTCTGGATTTTTGTTTTAGATTCCTTCTCTCACAGTTGAAGTGTACCTATGATAAAAATTACAGACCTCTACATGCTTTGTAAGTAGGAAAACCTGCAAAATCGGCAGTGTATCAAATACTTGTTCTCCCCACTGTGTATACATATATATATATATATACATACACACATACATACAGTGGGGGAAAAAAGTATTTAGTCAGCCACCAATTGTGCAAGTTCTCCCACTTAAAAAGATGAGAGAGGCCTGTAATTTTCATCATAGGTACACGTCAACTATGACAGACAAAATGAGAAAAAATTATCCAGAAAATCACATTGTAGGATTTTTAATGAATTTATTGGCATATGATGGTGGAAAATAAGTATTTGGTCAATAACAAAAGTTTCTCAATACTTTGATATATACCCTTTGTTGTCAATGACACAGGTCAAATGTTTTCTGTAAGTCTTCACAAGGTTTTCACACACTGTTGCTGGTATTTTGGCCCATTCCTCCATGCAGATCTCCTCTAGAGCAGTGATGTTTTGGGGCTGTCGCTGGGCAACACAGACTTTCAACTCCCTCCAAAGATTTTCTATGGGGTTGAGATCTGGAGACTGGCTAGGCCACTCCAGGACCTTGAAATGCTTCTTACGAAGCCACTCCTTCGTTGCCCGGGCGGTGTGTTTGGGATCATTGTCATGCTGAAAGACCCAGCCACGTTTCATCTTCAATGCCCTTGCTGATGGAAGGAGGGTTTCACTCAAAATCTCACGATACATGGCCCCATTCATTCTTTCCTTTACACGGATCAGTCGTCCTGGTCCCTTTGCAGAAAAACAGCCCCAAAGCATGATGTTTCCAACCCCATGCTTCACAGTAGGTATGGTGTTCTTTGGATGCAACTCAGCATTCTTTGTCCTCCAAACACGACGAGTTGAGTTTTTACCAAAAAGTTCTATTTTGGTTTCATCTGACCATATGACGTTCTCCCAATCCTCTTCTGGATCATCCAAATGCACTTCAGACGGGCCTGGACATGTATTGGCTTAAGCAGGGGGACACGTCTCGCACTGCAGGATTTGAGTCCCTGGCGGCGTAGTGTGTTACTGATGGTAGGCTTTGTTACTTTGGTCCCAGCTCTCTGCAGGTCATTCACTAGGTCCCCCCGTGTGGTCTGGGATTTTTGCTCACCGTTCTTGTGATCATTTTGACCCCACGGGGTGAGATCTTGCGTGGAGCCCCAGATCGAGGGAGATTATCAGTGGTCTTGTATGTCTTCCATTTCATAATAATTGCTCCCACAGTTGATTTCTTCAAACCAAGCTGCTTACCTATTGCAGATTGAGTCTTCCCAGCCTGGTGCAGGTCTACAATTTTGTTTTTGGTGTCCTTTGACAGCTCTTTGGTCTTGGCCATTGTGGAGTTTGGAGTGTGACTGTTTGAGGTTGTGGACAGGTGTCTTTTATACTGATAACAAGTTCAAACAGGTGCCATTAATACAGGTAACGAGTGGAGGACAGAGGAGCCTCTTAAAGAAGAAGTTACAGGTCTGTGAGAGCCAGAAATCTTGCTTGTTTGTAGGTGACCAAATACTTATTTTCCACCATAATTTGCAAACAAATTCATTAAAAATCCTACAATGGGATTTTCTGGATTTTTTTTCCTCAATTTGTCTGTCATAGTTGACGTGTACCTATGATGAAAATTACAGGCCTCTCTCATCTTTTTAAGTGGGAGAACTTGCACAATTGGTGGCTGACTAAATACTTTTTCTCCCCACTGTACATACATACATACATACATACATACATACATACATACATACATACATACATACATACATACATACATACATACATACATACATACATACATACATACATACATACATACATACATACATACAAGAAACACCAGCAATGCTCATTAGACCGGTGGATATTTGTCCTTTGGTCTGGAGTCCAAATTGGAGATTTTTGGTTCCAACCGCCGTGTCTTTGTGAGACGTGGTGTGTGTGAACGGATGATCTCCGCATGTGTATTTCTCACCGTAAAGCATGGAGGAGGATGTGTTATTGTGTGGGGGTGCTTTGCTGGTGACACTGTCTGTGATTTATTTAGAATTCAAGGCACACTTAACCAGCATGGCTACCACAGCATTCTGCAGCGATACGCCATCCCATCTGGTTTGGGCTTAGTGGGACTATCATTTGTTTTTCAACAGGAAAATGACCCAACACACCTCCAGGCTGTGTAAGGGCTATTTTACCAAGAAGGAGAGTAATGGAGTGCTGCATCATATGACCTGGCATCCACAATCCCCCAACCTCAACCCAATTGAGATGTTTTGGGATGAGTCGGACGGCAGAGTGAAGGAAAAGAAGCCAACAAGTGCTCAGCATATTTGGGAACTCCTTCAAGACTGTTGGAAAAGCATTCCAGGTGAAGCTGGTTGAGAGAATGCCAAGAGTGTGCAAAGCTGTCATCAAGGCAAAGGGTGGCTATTTGAAGAATCTCAAATATAAAATATATTTTGATTTGTTTAACACTTTTTTGGTTACTACATGATTCCATATGTGTTATTTCACAGTTTTGATGTCTTCACTATTATTATTCTACAATGTAGAAAATAGTAAAAATAAATAAAAACTCTGGAGTGAGCAGGTGTGTCCAAACTTTTGACTGGTACTATATATATATATATATATTATTACTATTTTTTTTACATAGTGGTGCAGCCAGTCCACAAGGTGGCACAGCGCCTTTGGGGAGAACCCTGCCTCCACTCACACAATAGAACCCAGTGGTGTAAGATACTTAAGTAAAAATACTTTAAAGTACTACTTGGGGGTATCTGTACTTTACTTTACCATTCATATTATTGACTACTTTTACTTCACTACATTACTAAAGAAAATAATGTACTTTTAACGCCATACATTTTCCCTGACACCCAAAAGTACTCGTTACATTTTGAATGCTTAGCAGGAAAGGAAAATGGTCCAATTCACACACTAATCAAGAGAACATCCCTGGTCTTCCCTACTGCCTCTGGTCTGGCAGACATACTAAACACATATGCGTCGTTTGTAAATTGTGCTGGAGTGTGCCTCTGGCTATCCATAAATATAAAAAAACAAGAAAATGGCGCCATCTGGTTTGCTTTTACTTTCGATAATTAAGTCTATTTTTAGACTTTTACTCAAGTAGTATTTTATTTTACTGACTTTCACTTCAGTCATTTTTCTATTAAGGCATCTTTACTTTTACTCAAGTAGGACAATTGGGTGCTTTTGCCACCACTGGATCCCTCATTCACCATCTCCCTCTCATTCTGTGACTGTCCCTCTCACTCCCTTTCCCTCTTATTTTCTCTGTTCCCTCTGTATCTGCTGAATGTGCTACTAGAGATCATGTTATATTATCCAGAAACCCTGAGTTTGAAGCTCTGGCACCTCTTTCATCATCACATCGAACAATGGGAAATGAGGAATTTGACCCATCGTACTGAACATCAGACCGAAGGGCATCCTCGGGTTACTCAAAACAGGGAAACACAAGATTAAGATATTCATTCTCTCTGCCCTCCCACTTTATGTGTCCCACTTTCTGTGTCCCACTGTTATACTTTCTAATAGGTTCCAATAATAATATGTCCCATCTAGTTTGTGTCCACATAGAGTCATCCATCCACCTTTGAAAGAACCGTAAAGCTACAGTATGTTTAAAGCTTTCAGTCAACATTCCTCACCAATCTGAGGTGAACAAGACATGTGTCACTCATACAGTATGTTACACCTCTCTGTGAGGCATGATCAGTACTGTCTCTCTGATCAAGCTGGGCTGAGATCTGCATCTGCACACACTTAGGTCAGTTCAGCAGTCAAGGAGGGAACAGGACCCAGGCAGGTGAATTTATCTTCAAAACAATCTTTGGAGTGTCACCATGCAATTCTCGCTTCTTGGGTGTTTCATGTTAGTGATACGTGAACGCTCTGCTTAGTTTTTGATGCTGGAAGATATAATATGATATGAAAGTGCGTCATCGCACACGGCATCTGATGGAGAGAATATAGATATATATTTCTGCAACCCATCCAGGAGCCTTGAAGTGGAAAACAGGGTATGAAGAGGAGGCAGAGAAGGAGGCAGAGAAGGGGGAGGAGAAGGGGAGGGGAAGGGGGAGGAGAAGGGGGAGGAGGAAGAAAACACACATTTGCAATTTTCTGTAACTAATTGGCTAGATTAGATTTAGCTGATTCTGCTGTTGATCACCAAAATCGGGTGTCAGTCAATATGCTTTGACAAACTTCCCGCTTTGAAGTCTCACAGGCAGAAGCCCACTCACAATTCAGCCAGAGATTCAATCACACAGCTAATTAACTGAAAACATAATCTTCTCTCAAGAGGGCTGCCACATTGCACATTCAATCCCTCGTAAAACAAAAAGCATACAAGTATTTAAAAAAGTTGCACATCCCATGGTAAGAGCCACTGGTAATACTTTTTTTGGGCAAGCTCTGAGCAAAAGCACTGCGACACAAACCATAAAAGTTCAGCTGGTGTCTCGCACTTGAGAGGCCAATGGCTGTGTAAATACATCTTGTTCTGTGGCAGCTCTCAGTAGACATGTAACAGACAGCCTTAAGGCTTAATGATTTAAAGTGCTACTGAATCGGAAAACCAACTTCTCTGTTTGAAAACGGCCTGTGTGTCATCGATATGAGTCAGAAGCATTTATTCTAGTGTCATAATTTACTACAAAGTGTAAATAGGATCATTTTGGTCATAAAGTCAGTATCGTCCAAAACTGAGATTTGCAAGATGTAAGGAATCTAGGGTATGTAACAGTTTTCCTTGGGTTGGGTTTATTTAAAATCCTGCCCACATGCCCACAGTTGGCAGCACCCAAGTAATCATACAATCGGAGCCCAGCTGCATGCGACCCAATCGTAATGTCCGTAGGTGCGAAATGCAGACTGACCGTGCGGAATGCAGACTGATTTGGTTTGACTTTGGATATCCATATGGGGCTAGTTTGGGACCATCAGTAAATTAAGTAAATTAATTTACATAATAGAGGACCATATTTTAACATTTCCAAATTTCTATAACTTAAAAATCTCAAACCAACGTTAAATTGTAGAAATTTATATACAAATATTGATAGCATAAAAAAGATAACTAAAAGTTGTGCAACATGAAAATATTATCCAATTTACATTGTGTCATTTGCTGACGGTCCCTAACTAGCCCCACTGATAGCCTATCCAAATTCAAACCAACTTTGCCACGGTCGCACACAGGCCGGCTGAAGCTAATTGGCTAAATACGTTTGCTAGCTAACCTAGGCTACTTCCAGACAAGACCTGGTTAGACTGTTTCAAATGATCTAGAAAGGTGAGTGACTAACTTTATACCGTTTTGGCAGAGTGAATGTACACCCGCATCAAAGCACATGTCCAAGACCAAAATCTTATTCTCAGTGGCATTTCCTAATGAGGAGGCTTGAAACCAAAGATAAATCAGTCACTTTAGCCCCTCTTTAAGGCAAAACAGAAAACAAAATACAGTACAGTAAGAAGCAAACCATTCTAAATGTTCCTGAGGAACAACTATATAAAAAGGGAAGAGATTAAAGGGATGGTTCAACATTTTGGCAGTGAAGCCCTTTATCTACTTCCCCAGAGTCAGATGAACTCGTGGATCCCTTTTTTATGTCTCTGCGTCCAGTATGAAGGAAGTTAGTTTTGTGAGCCAACGCTAACTAGCGTTAGCGCAATGACTGGCAGTATACAGGAACGGCTAGTATAAAAAATTGTATCCACGAGTTCATCTAACTCTAGTAGATAAAAGGCTTGATTAACAAAATCTCTAACTATCGTTTTAAAGGAAAATATGCCAGTCTGTATAGCTTTAAACTATTTGAACCAGCTTTCCCTGATAGAAAATAAAAAAATGTCTGTGTGATGCCTGTGAAGCCTATTGGTTCTATAGAGCTAAGCTAGTGCTCCCTGTGGTCTATCCCCCCTCACATGTTCACTGTGTGTATCTCTGACTATACAGCAATTACAGAGCAGAGGGGGTTACAGTAAGGGAACAGTCAGACTGACAGAGCGTTTCCAGAGCTGGACGAAGCTCTAGTTATAGAGTTGAAATATAGCTTGCTATTGAATGGAAATCACAGCCAAGCAAGTGGAGACCATAGCCTCGGGTTACTGAGCTCAGCCAGTCTAATTAGCTTTTAGAGTGCATCAGCATGCATGACTTTGGCTGCGTTTAGACAGGCACCCCAATTCTCATATTATTTTCCACTAATTGATCTTTTGAGCAATCAGATCAGCTCTGAAAATTATCTGATGTGAAAAGTTCTGATGCGATTGGTCAAAAGACCAATTAGTGGGGAAAAAAAAGTATCCGAATTTGGGATGCCTGTGTGAATGCAGCCTTTGAGGTGTTGATGAAAGGCCAGGAAAAACCCAATAGCCTGCTGACTCAAGCTCTTCACTAAACATGCAGTGGGATGGATGGGCATGAGTCATGGAAGACTAGTCTGTATATTCAAGGGCACATCACAGGGGTGCTGGGCCGAAGAAAATGTGTAGAAATTAAGTAGGACCCGCACACACGGTTGCATTCACAAGCCTAATTAAAGGTGTCTAATGGAGCAATCGTGTGTGCAGGTCCCTGCTTTATTTATTAATGAGTCCTGGAAGAGCAGGGGTTATTGGGATCCTTAGGAAGAAGGAGGGCAGGAGTAGCGGTGTAGAGAAGTGGAGGAGAGGAAGAGTGCGAGGCACAGGCAGGAGGTGCAGCACTACTACTACTCACATACTGAGAGTTATCCAGCGGCGCCATGGCCACAATCTTGAAGTTGTCCATGAGCACGGCATCAAACTCCTGCTGGCCGGCGCTGGTATGCACCACCCGGTCCTTGACGAAGATGCTGATGGCTCGGAGCATGAAGGAGACAAACAGGTGGATGTGGATGTAGTTCCTGGTACAGTGGAGACGCCTGACAGGAAACAGAGGACCAGGAAAAGTTAGCTGTGGTTCTTAAAATCTCTAATAGATGAGACACACTGAAAATAGGAACTTCTAAAAGCAGCGTGTGGCTGCGGTGTGTTACCGACCACCTGATGTGTGATCACTAACACACCCAGCCGGTGGCCGATATTCTGATCAGAGGCCCGCTGGATTTAACCTATACGACTGTTATGACCATGTTATGACCATGTTATGACCATGTTAGGACCCCTCTACAGTCTAAATCCTGTCTACGCCGGGGGAGGGGAGGTCTGCTAAGCTATATGCAATTGTTTTAAGAAGGTCATACCGAGGATCATTTTGCTATTTGATTTGGAATTTTAAGACCCCTTGAAGTATAAAAAAAACCTGCATTGAATAACAGATCCACTACATGGAACATATAGTCCCCGAAAAAGTTTGTTTTGATGTGTCTGTCCTATATCTGAGAGATATAAGAAAGATCAGGAAACCAAATGTTTTTTTTACATCCATTTAACCCCTTATTTTTGCCACTAAACAGTCTTCATAAAAACCCTACCGGTCAAAAGTTTTATAACACCTACTCATTCAAGGGTTTTTCTTTATTTTTGCTATTTTCTACATTGTAGAATAATAGTGAAGATATCAAAACTATGAAATTACATTTGGAATCATGTAGTAACCAAAAAAGTGTTAAACAAATCAACAAATGTTTTTTATTTGAGATTCATCAAATAGCCAACCTTTGCCTTGATGACAGCTTTGCACACTCTTGGCATTCTCTCAACCAGCTTCATGAGGTAGTCACCTGGAATGCATTTCAATTAACAGGTGTGCCTTCTTAAAAAGATAATTTGTGGAATTTATTTCCTTCTAAATGCGTTTGAGCCAATCTTTTGTGTTGTGACAAAGTAGGGGGGGTATACAGAAGACAGCCCTATTTGGTAAAATACCAAGTCCATATTATGGCAAGAACAGCTCAAATAAGCAAAGAGAAATGACAGTCCATCGTTACTTCAGTCAATACGGAACATTTGAAGAACTTTGAAAATTTCTTCAAATGCAGTCGCAAAAACCATCAAGCACTATGATGAAACTGGCTGTCATGAGGACTGCCACAGGAATGGAAGACCCAGAGTTACCTCTGCTGCAGAGGATAAGTTCAGTAGAGTTAACTGCACCTCAGATTGCAGCCCAAATAAATTCTTCACAGAGTTCAAGTACAGACACATCTAAAGATCAACTGTTCAGAGGAGACTGTGAGAATCAGGCCTTCATGGTCGAATTGCTGCAAAGAAACCACTACTAAAGGACACCAATAAGAAGAAGAGACTTGCTTGGGCCAAGAAACATGAGCAGTGGATATTAGACCATTGGAAATGTGTCCTTTGGTCTGGAGTCCAAATTTGAGATTTTTGGTTCCAACCGCCGTCTTTGTGAGATGTGTTGTGGGTGAACGGATGATCTCCGCATGTGTATTTCCCACCGTAAAGCATGGAGGAGGAGGTGTTATGGTGTGGGGGTACTTTGCTGGTGACACTGTCTGTGATTTATTTAGAATTCAAGGCACACTTATCCAGCATGGCTACCACAGCATTCTGCAGCGATACGCCATCACATCTGGTTTGGGCTTAGTGGGACTATCATTTGTTTTTCAACAGGACAATGACCCAACACACCTCCAGGCTGTGTAAGGGCTATTTTACCAAGAAGGAGAGTAATGGAGTGCTGCATCAGATGACCTGGTCTCCACAATCCCCCAACCTCAACCAAATTGAGATGGTTTGGGATGAGTCAGACCGCAGATTGAAGGAAAAGCAGTGCTCAGCAAGACTGTTGGAAAAGGATTTCCAGGTGAAGCTGGTTGAGAGAATGCCAAGAGTGTGCAAAGCTGTATGTGTTATTTCATCATTTTGATATCTTCACTATTATTCTATGTAGAAAATAGTAAAAATAAAGAAAAACCCTTGAATGAGTAGGTGTTCTAAAACTTTTGACCGGTAGTGTACTTCCATTCATTTTTTCAGCTGGTACCGGGGGACCTTCAATGGAATCTTGTGAGGCCTGTGGGCTTCTTAGAGAGAGTATCACCTTTCCACAGAGGGGTCATATTAGTGTGTAGCCCAAATTGTTCGGACGCTACAGACAGAAGTTGGCAGATCGGCAGTACCGACTTCAGACGAGTCCCAAGACGCTTGTGGGGGCCGTAGAGAAAAACAGAGAACACAGTCGTGTCCGTGAGAGTCTCATCTTTCCATAGAGGCGTCATAATAGTTTCGGACGTTACAAACTATTTTGTGAGAAGACCGGTCTAGCTCTGTCACCTTTCACCGTATATGCGGAAGTGCAACATAGGGGGATGCGGTGGATTGAGACGCATCCAATGCAAAAGATATCTGTAGCTTAAACTGACATTTTTAATGGGGATTTTTTTATTCTGCTAATATGATTTCTGCAGGGGTGCGGACATTGTTTAGCTGTTTGTCTCATTTATTAATGCAGAGATTTTAAGTGTCCTTGTTTGAGCATTGCCTGTAAGACAGGCTGCTCTCATAGACTCATAGACACAGAAGTCTCACAATTTAGCTGGATATTAGACCAAATTGGTTACTCTTTGCCCAGGTGAATCAAATTGCCTAAGTTCCAAAATGTGTTGCTGGAAATGATCTTTTAAAAAACAACTGCTAAGTGCCCCTTATTTGAGCTTGGAGGACTATTAGGCTAGACGAGGAGAACATTACAGATCTATTCTGAAGTTGTCAATATGCTCTTTCCAAGCCACCCACTCACAATGATTCTGGGGACTGTAGAGTCGACCCCTGAGTGTTCTCTGTTCAAAAGCTCCACTAATACATCAACTGGAGAAAGGGCCTATTCATTCCTCTGGAACGACTCTTAATAACGAGAAGTCTCCCACATGAGGAGCTGTCAAATAGCCTGTGTGTTCCCTCTCTCCATTGTACTCAGGGCTAAAGCACGGGATTTACACGTCAGACAAGGCTAATGGCAATGCCACAAACATTATAAAACACTCCTACCCGAGGAATAAGAAAACACAACCATGTTTTTCTATATCGCTAAGGTCACCCATATATGAAATCGATGGTTGTGTAAAAATATTTTACTGCAAAAGTGGTTACATTTATAGATAGTGACACACCACCTTAAATCACAGTGCAGAATAATGGCTGTCGGGGGTCACATTAGCTCATGTAACCCAATATTGCAAGCTCTGATTTTGCTAAAATGTGGAATGCAAATAGTCAATTGTCCGCCCAACATACACAAACAAATATCATTAGGATATTGCCATGCATCTTGAAAATATAGACCTATAAACCCACAGATACAAAAGACGGAAACATTAACTATGAATATTTATGATGAATGTAAACTTCACTTTTTGGTAGCTGTTGAATAGACAACTTTTTAAGTCAAATTTGCTCTCATGCAGTGCTGTATGGTCCTGCCTGACAAATGCATACAGTTACATGTTTTTTGATGTTGTGGCTAAAATAATTGGCTCTAACAAGTGGGCTCAGACATTAAAATTAAATTTTTTGTGGTCCAAGGTTTTTTAAAGGATTTTGTTTCTTTAGTCCCTAATCTTGCAATTAAGTCAGGTTGCCGCAAATCCAATATGGCGTCCAAAATCTAATATGGCTGCGATAATAACGTTTGATGAACGTTAAATCAGTTGTAAATTTGAATTTTGTAATTGTGTACAACACTCCTGCCTATAAAGACTTGGTGTGAGTCAATTTTATTCTGAATCCAATATGGCCCTAATGATTACACTCAAACACCTTGGCCTGCACATACTGTAAGCAGCCCTTGTTCATTTTGTATTGTGTTATTCTGTCTTTAAAATGGTTTCATAAGGCTCTTGGTATATTTAGGACTCTGGGCTCTATTTTAACAAACCTAATGCAATGGTAAAACTTAGTGCAGGCGGTAGCCCTATAGGTTCAGGGGTGTGTCAGAAATATGTGTGCTATTTGCACTATTACAATGATCGCCGCACTTGCTGGCATTGGCGCGAAAGGACTGGGTTTGAATAAAAAAGTTATGCGTGTGTTGAGGCTTGGCCCCTCACTGGCCAATCAGAACGTGCTCCATTGCGAAATATGTTCTTGCTTCAAGTTGTGCATTTCCGGTCTTTTATGTATTGCCTTGGAGTCAACACCAATTCCAATGTTAGTCCGTTATAGTTTGTTAAATGCCTTACAGAAACGAAATAACAAAATGTAGACCAATCTTTGCTAAATACGTTAACTTGAACCCATTTGCAGTCCACATTGTTCTAATTAATTGTATGGCTTCAATAGCAGTCACACTGACATAGGGGCTAGGCCTACTGTAAATTGCATTATGGATGAGCATGGACATGACAAACATTGTCAATAAGCAAGATTACATTTATTATTGATAAGGCCTAAAAAGAGAACAAATAATTATAATCAAAAAAATAAAATAATAAACAGCAACATTTTATTAAATAGGCTGTCGTCACACTTACAGGCACGATCATTTCTCCTGACGGCATATAATATTAAAAACAATGCAGACTAAGGAAGGCTGTACGCACATCCAAACTTTTCACAGAAGCTGGACAAAGATCCACTATAAAGAGAAAGGGAGAATGTCTCTCACCTTTATCCTGCTCCAAATAGGCCTGTTTTATTAACATAATTGGAACCATTTTACAGATCAGATCGCATTCACACCTCCAGATGTTGCAATGCATGCCAGCCAGCTGCATAAGTGCCACGGACGTTGTAACCATAAAACCAGGAAGGTGAATCATTCTAATAAGATTGGTTGTAATAAAATGTAAGTACTTTTTTAAACAACAAATACATGTCAAATGTAATGATATCATCAAATCGCCAGCACAAAAAAAGATATGCATTGCTGTTGATCCAGCCTTCGTTATAGTAGGGAGGGCTTGGGTTTTGAACGTACAGTTGAAGTCGGAAGTTTACATACACCTTAGCCAAACACATTTAAACTCAGTTTTTCACAATTCCTGACATTTAATCCTAGTAAAAAGTCCCTGTCTTAGGTCAGTTAGGATCACCACTTTATTTTAAGAAAGTGAAATGTCAGAATAATAGTAGAGAGAATGATTTATTTCAGCTTTTATTTCTTTCATCACATTCCCAGTGGGTCAGAAGTTTACATACACTCAATTAGTATTTGGTAGCATTGCCTTTAAATTGTTTAACTTCGGTCAAACGTTTTGGGTAGCCTTCCACAAGCTTCCCACAATACCTTGGGTGAATTTTGGCCTTTCAGGTAATGTCGATATAGGACTCGTTTTACTGTGGATATAGATTATTTTGTACCGGTTTCCTCCAGTATCTTCACAAGGTCCTTTGCTGTTGTTCTGGGATTGATTTACACTTCTCGCACCAAAGTACGTTCATCTCTAGGAGACAGAACGCGTCTCCTTCCTGAGTGGTATGACGGCTGCGTGTCCCATGGTGTTTATACTTGCGTACTATTGTTTGTACAGATGAACGTGGTACCTTCAGGCGTTTGGAAATTGCTCCCAAGAATGAACCAGACTTGTGGAGGTCTACAATTCCTTTTCTGAGGTCTTGGCTGATTTCTTTTGATTTTCCAATGATGTCAAGCAAAGAGGCACTGAGTTTGAAGGTAGGCCTTGAAATACATCCACAGGTACACCTCCAATTGACTCAAATGATGTCAATTAGCCTATCAGAAGCTTCTAAAGCCATGACATCATTTTCTGGAATTTTCCAAGCTGTTTAAAGGCACAGTCAACTTAGTGTATGTAAACCTCTGACCCACTGGAATTGTGATTATTATTATTATTATTATTTTTTTTTTTTCCACCTTTATTTAACCATGTAAGCCAGTTGAGAACAAGTTCTCATTTACAACTGCGACCTGGCCAAGATAAAGCAAAGCAGTGCGATAAAAACAACAACACAGAGTTACATATGGGGTAAAACAAACATAAAGTCAAAAATACAACATAAAATATATATACAGTGTGTTCAAATTAAGCAAGTTATGGAGGTAAGGCAATAAATTGGCCATAGTGCAAAATTATTACAATTAGTATTAACACTGGAATGATAGATGTGCAAGAGATGACGTGCAAATAGAGATACTGGGGTGCAAATGAGCAAAATAAATAACAATATGGGGATGAGGTAGTTGGGTGGGCTAATTTCAGATGGGCTGTGTACAGGTGCAGTGATCGGTAAGGTGCTCTGACAACTGATGCTTAAAGTTAGTGAGGGAGATAAGAGTCTCCAGCTTCAGAGATTTTTGCACTTTGTTCCAGTCATTGGTAGCAGAGAACTGGAAGGAATGGCGGCCAAAGGAGGTGTTGGCTTTGGGGATGACCAGTGAGATATACCTGCTGGAGCGCATACTACAGGTGGGTGTTGCTATGGTGACCAATGAGCTAAGATAAGGCGGGGATTTGCCTAGCAGTGATTTATAGATGGCCTGGAGCCAGTGGGTTTGGCAACGAATATGTAGTGAGGACCAGCCAACAAGAGCGTACAGGTCACAGTGGTGGGTAGTATATGGGGCTTTGGTGACAAAACGGATGGCACTGTGATAGACTACATCCAATTTGCTGAGTAGAGTGTTGGAGGCTATTTTGTAAATGACATCGCCGAAGTCAAGGATCGGTAGGATAGTCAGTTTTACGAGGGCATGTTTGGCAGCATGAGTGAAGGAGGCTTTGTTGCGAAATAGGAAGCCAATTCTAGATTTAACTTTGGATTGGAGATGCTTAATGTGAGTCTGGAAGGAGAGTTTACAGTCTAACCAGACACCTAGGTATTTGTAGTTGTCCACAACTCTAGGTCAGACCCGTCGAGAGTAGTGATTCTAGTCGGGTGGGCGGGTGCCAGCAGCGTTCGATTGAAGAGCATGCATTTAGTTTTACTAGTGTTTAAGAGCAGTTGGAGCCTACGGAAGGAGTGTTGTATGGCATTGAAGCTCGTTTGGAGGTTTGTTAACACAGTGTCCAATGAAGGGCCAGATGTATACAAAATGGTGTCGTCTGCGTAGAGGTGGATCTGAGTCACCAGCAGCAAGAGCGAAATCATTGATATACACAGAGAAAAGAGTCGGCCCAAGAATTGAACCCTGTGGCACCCCCATAGAGTCTGCCATAGGTCCAGACAACAGGCCCTCCGATTTGACACATTGAACTCTATCTTAGAAGTAGTTGGTGAACCAGGCGAGGCAGTCATTTGAGAAACCAAGGCTATTTAGTTTGCCAATAAGAATGCGGTGGTTGACAGAGTCGAAAGCCTTGGCCAGGTCGATGAAGACGGCTGCACAGTACTGTCTATTATCGAGGGCATGGGCAAGTTGCAGCGGAGGGTGCAGAGCTGGTGGCCAGGGTAGTGGTAGCCAGGTGGAAAGCATGGCCAGCCGTAGCAAAATGCTTGTTGAAATTCTCGATTATTGTAGATTTATCGGTGGTGATAGTGTTTCCTAGCCTCAGTGCAGTGGGCAGCTTGGAGGAGGTGCTCTTATTCTCCATGGACTTTACAGTGTCCCAAAACTTTTTGGAGTTAGTCCTACAGGATGCACATTTCTGTTTGAAAAAGCTAGCCTTTGCTTTCCTAACTGCTTGTGTATATTGGTTCCTAACTTCCCTGAAAAGTTGCATATCGCGGGGGCTATTCGATGCTAATGCAGTACGCCACAGGATGTTTTTGTGCTGGTCAAGGGCAGTCAATTCTGAGGAGAACCAAGGGCTATATCTGTTCTTAGTTCTGTATTTTTTGAATGGGGCAAGTTTATTTAAGATTGAGAGGAAATTACTTTTAAAGAACAACCAGGAATCCTCTACTGACGGAATGAGATCTATATCCATCCAGGATAACTGGGCCAGGTCAATTAGGAAGGCCTGCTCGCTAAAGTGTTTTAGGGAGCGTTTGACAGTGATGAGGGGTGGTCGTTTGACCGCGGACCCATTACGGACGCAGGCAATAAGGCAGTGATCGCTGAGATCCTGGTTGAAGACAGCGGAGGTGTATTTAGAGGGTAAGTTAGTCAGGATGATATCTATTAGGGTGCCCATGTTAACGGATTTAGGGTTGTACCTGGTAGGTTCGTTGATAATTTGTGTGAGATTGAGGGCATCTAGTTTGGATTGTAGGATGGCCGGGGTGTTAAGCATATCCCAATTTAGGTCACCAAGCAGTACGAACTCTGAGGATAAATGGGGGGCAATCACTTCACATATGGTGTCCAGGGCACAGCTGGGGGCTGAGGGGGGTCTGTAGCAAGCGGCAACAGTGAGAGACTTATTTCTGGAAAGGTGGATTTTTAGAAGTAGAAGCTCAAACTGTTTGGGCACAGACCTGGATAGTATGATAGAGCTCTGCAGGCTATCTCTACAGTAGATTGCAACTCCACCCCCTTTGGCAGTTCTATCTAGACGGAAAATGTTGTAGTTGGGGATGGACATTTCAGAATTTTTGGTGGCCTTCCTAAGGGTTGGCGGAGTGTGCTAACGCAGTGAATAACTCAAACTTAGGAAGGAGGCTTCTGATGTTAACGTGCAGAAAACCAAGGCTTTTACGGTTACAGAAGTCAACAAATGATAGCTCCTGGGGAGTAGGAGTGATACTGGGGGCTGCAGGGCCTGGGTTAGCCTCTACATCATCAGAGGAACAGAGGAGGACTAGAATAAGGATACGGCTAAAGGCTTTAAGAACTGGTCTTCTAGTGCATTGGGTACAGAGAATAAAGGGGGCAGATTTCCGGGCGTTGTAGAATAGATTCAGGGCATTATGTACAGACAAGGATATGGAAGGATATGAGTACAGTGGAGGTAAACCTAAGCGTTGGGTAACAATGAAAGAGATAGCATCACTGGAGGCACTGTTGAGCCGGTATCGGCGTGTATGGGGGTTGGAACAAAGGAACTATTTGAGGCAGTTTGAGAGGGACTTGGGGTTCTACAGTGAAATTGTATAATAAGAACTAACTCGAACAGCAATAGGTAAGGCATATTGACATGGGAGAGAGGCATAAAGCAATCACAGGTGTTATTAGAGAGAGCTAAGACAACAACTGGTTATGGCGATAAAGTTTGGGCTGAGGCAAAACAGATAAACAGGGCAGGGTACCGTGTAAAAGAACAGTCCAGCAGGCATCAGCTGTGCAGCTGAGTGATCATAAGGTCCAGTGAACAGCAATATGTGAGTCCGAGAGCAGTTCGAATTGGTACTACAGCACAGCGATCAGGAAGCACGGCTGTCGTTTGCGTGTGCAAGCGGGCCGGGGCTAGCAGATGGATCTTCGTGGTCGTCGCAACGGGAAGCCTGTTGAAACCACAGACGATTATGTCGGCAGACCAGTCGTGATGGATCGGCGGGGCTCCGTGTCGACTCTAGGAGGTCCCGTCCGGTTGACAGAGAGGTAGATAGCCGGGAGATGTGCCTGACTCAAGGCTAGCTCAAGGCTGATTAGCCAACAACAACGTTCATTTGATTGCAGCTAGCTAGTTGCGATTATCCAGTGTTAAAGGTCCAGTGATTCAGTGATTCCGGCAGAAAATCCGATAGGTTCTGGGTCGATACTGTGAATTATAAGTGAAATAATCTGTCTGTAAACAATTGTTGGAAAAATTACTTGTGTCATGCACAAAGTAGATGTCTTAACCAACTTGCCAAAACTATAGTTTGCTAACAAGAAATTTGTGGAGTGGTTGAAAAACGAGTTTTAATGACTCCAACCTAAGTGTATGTAAACTTCTGACTTCAACTGTATGAAACGGAAAACAAGCAATTGATACAGGTTACAGATAACTTCTAAAGACGACGTTCACCGGTATTCACCGAGGTTATCATCTCTCGTTTCATGATGGGCATGGACATGTAGCATACATCATGGAAGGGGTTTTACGCACGGTCCAAAACGGGACCTGCATGGCTAAAATAATGTGTATAAATAAAACTATATGGGAAAAAACATGAGTTTTTTTTGTTTTTAAATACTAAGTATACAGACACCAAAAGCACATGGGCAGTGTGCGTCACGGCTGGATAGACTACGTTCCGCTGTCAAAATTCATGCCATAACCAACTGCGTTACCACTAAAACCAGCTTTTGGTTGGTCTTAAATATCCCTACCAGCGCTGCCTGAAATTAGCACTTTGGATCATGTTTTTAAGGAAACGCCTAAAATATTTCCAACCCCTCCCTTCTGATGTTAGACAGGTAAATTGCAGAACCTGGTGTTAGGGCTGGAAAATGCCAGTGCGCCAGTTGTTACATGACAAAATTGCAAACTAACGTGCGTTTGACACTAGCGCCGCCTTAATGCCAGACGAAAATAGAGACCTAGTTGTGGAGAAGTACAGATAAGGGTTGGGTTATGAAAAAATATCAGAAACTGAACATCCCACTGAGCACCATTAAATCCATTATTAAAAAATGGAAAGAATATGGCACCACAACAAACCTGCCAAGAGAGGGCCGCCCACCAAAACTCACGGACCAGGCAAGTTGGGCATTAATCAGAGAGGCAACAACAAGACCAAAGATAACCCTGAAGGAGCTGCAAAGCTCCACAGCGGAGATTGGAGTATCTGTCCATAGGAACACTTTAAGCCGTACACTCCACAGAGCTGGGCTTTAAAGAAGAGTGGCCAGAAAAAAGTAATTGCTTGAAGAAAAAAATAAGCAAACACGTTTGGTGTTCGCCAAAAGCCATGTGGGAGACTCCCCAAACATATGGAAGAAGGTACTCTGGTCAGATGAGACTAAAATTTAGCTTTTTGGCCATCAAGGAAAAGACTATGTCTGGCGCAAACCCAACACCTCTCATCACCCCGAGAACACCATCCCCACAGTGAAGCATGGTGTTGGCAGCATCATGCTGTTGGGATGTTTTTCATCGGCAGGGACTGGGAAACTGGTCAGAATTGAAGGAATGATGGATGGCGCTAAATACAGGGACATTCTTGAGGGAAACCTGTTTCAGTCTTCCAGAGATTTGAGACTGGGATGGAGGTTCACCTTCCAGTAGGACAATGACCCTAAGCATACTGCTAAAGCAACACTTGAGTGGTTTAAGGGGAAACATTTAAATGTCTTGGAATGGACTAGTCAAAGCCCAGACCTCAATCCAATTGAGAATCTGTGGTATGACTTAAAGATTGCTGTACACCAGCGGAATCCATCCAACCTGAAGGAGCAGTTTTGCCTTGAAGAATGGGCAAAAATCCCAGTGGCTAGATGTGCCAAGCTTATAGAGACATACCCCAAGAGACTTGCAGCTGTAATTGGGGGCGGGGGTGAATACTTATGCACGCTCATGTTTTCTGTTTTTTTGTATTATTTCTTGTTTGTTTCACAAAAAAAAATATTTTGCATCTTCAAAGTGGTAGGCATGTTGTGTAAATCAAATGATACACACCCCCCAAAAATCTATTTTAATTCCAGGTTGTAAGGCAACAAAATAGGAAAAATACCAAGGGGGGTGAATATTTTCGCAAGCCACTGTATCTAAACTAAAGTAGATCATTGTTCTATACATTAGTTGGGGTCTCTATAAGCTTCAATATGAGGTCCTAAACATAGCATGAAAGTGCATCCTTGTAGCTGTATGGGCTAATATAGTCAAAATGTTTGCCTTGGGGTAAGTTGAACCAATGGTTGAGCCAATGGCAAGTTGCACAAATTGAAGTGTTTTCTTCTAAGGCGTAATGCAAGGCATTATCGCTTGGATATGAGGTAACAACAGGGCCTGGGCCTTTGTTAAAAGTGTTCAAATAAGTACAAAGTGTTTGTAAGGTGTTAAGCCCGTGTTAAAATATGCTTTAAATGATTAAAAGACAAACAAATGACTGTTATTGTGTTGAATTGTGTTTTGGGAAATAAAGATAGACATGGTTTTAAAAAGATAGTGGTAATATTTCATTCAGTACCAACACTTGTAGGTGGCTTAACTTACCCTATCACAGATCCACTTATCCCATTTCCGGGGAAGATTGTGCCAAGAGACCACTTATTTTGAACAAGCTATGTTTTAAAAACTGTAATGTTTACATGAATTCTGATTTATTTCCAGGGATATTATTATTTCTAGCTAACTCACTACCTGGACCAATAAAGCTAGCTAGCTAGCGGGTAGCTACTGGTAACTATTAGCAACTTTCCATGTTATTTCACGCTTAAGAGTACCTGTAATTATGCCAGCAAGCTACCTACCATTCAGCTGTTTTTCTAACCTCATTATCTGAAGCGTTAACGTTAGGTAGTTAGTAGCTACTGTACTCGAAATGTTGCTAGCTTGTTGCAACCTGGATAGCTAACTAAACAATAGCTGGAACGACCTAGCTTTAATATTTGGAGACGCTTTCTCTCCGTTGGGACAGACGCAAACTGGCTGAATCGATTCAGTGGCTAGCTTTGCACTTAACTGGCTAATAGTAGCTACTAAGGGTAAGTTATAACCTACATTTATTTTTGTTTTGTTTTTACATACTTATTATTACATACTGGTAACCAGAGTCGTTCAAGGGAATTCGGTACATGGGTGACTAGTTAACGTTAGCTTGTGTGTTCGTGCCGTGGGAGGAGAGCAATGGCTAGCTAGTATGCTAACTATTCTAGCTAACTAACTGCCATGCCGTTGGCAGAGAGCAATGGCTAGCTAGTATGCAAACTATTATAGCTAACTAACTGGCTGAATAAATTGACGACGTACTCACTCAAACTGTCAAAACTAACCCAAAACTTTACACAACGTTAGACATGGACACGAATGATCTGCTGGTTGTTGTAACCGAGTATTGGTTCTAAACCGTGATATTGGAGACTGGCATGCTAGTTGGCTTTGGCGTCATAGGATTCGGTGCCCTGGACGGTTTTCACGGAAGAATACTGTACCAAGTTAGCTACCTGAATTAACTAAGTTAGAGTCTATTCCTAGAAACATTGAACCACTGTAGTTTACAACAATTATAATTTCTAAAGTGGAAGTTGGGAGAGTTATATTTGAGTGTTTCAGTGAAACGTAAGTGAGGGAGGCCCCGCTCTCTCGCTTTCCCAGATGTTTAGTTAATTTCATTCCGATCTCCTTTGCATTATTGTAGCCTTTTTCTGTAGCCTGTCAACTATGTGTCTGTCTATCCCTGTTCTCTCCTCTCTGCACAGGCCATACAAACGCTTCACACCACGTGGCTGTTGCCACTCTAATCTGGTGGTCCCTGCGCGCACGACCCACGTGGAGTTCCAGGTCTCTTGCAGCCTCTGGAACTGCCGTTCTGCAGCCAACAAGGCAGAGTTCATCTCAGCCTATGCTACCCTCCAGTCCCTCGACTTCTTGGTGCTGACGGAAACATGGATTACCACAGAAAACACTGCTACTCCTACTGCTCATTCCTCGTCTGACCATGTGTTCTCGCATACCCCGAGAGCAGCTGGTCAGCGTGGCGGTGGCACAGGAATCCTCATCTCTCCCAAGTGGACATTCTCTCTTTATCCCCTGACCCATCTGTCTATCTCCTCATTTGAATTCCATGCTGTCACAGTCACTAGCCCATTCAAGCTTAACATTCTTGTCATTTATTGCCCTCCAGGTTCCCTTGGAGAGTTCATCAATGAGCTTGACGCCTTGATACGTTCCTTTCCATAGGGTATGGCTCACCCCTCACAGTTCTGGGTGACTTTAACCTCCCTACGTCTGCCTTTGACTCATTTCTCTCTGCTTCCTTCTTTCCACTCCTTTCCTCTTTTGAACCCTCTCACCGTCCCCCCCTACTCACGAGGCAGGCAAAACGCTTGACCTCATCTTTACTAGATGCTGTTCTACTACTAATCTCACTGCAACTCCCCTCCAAGTCTCCAAACCACTACTTTGTATAATTTTCTCTCTCGCTCTCCTCCAACACTACTCACTCTGCCCCTACTCAGATGGTAATGTGGCGTCACAAACTTCGCTCTTCTTACTCTCCCGCTACTCTCTCCTCTTCCATCCTATCATCTCTTCCCTCTGCTAAATCCTTCTCCCTCCGATCTCCTGATTCTGCCTCCTCAACACTCATCTCCTCCCTTTCTGCATCTTTTGACTCTCTATGTCCCCTATCCTCCCGGCCAGCTCGGTCCTCCCCTCCTGCTCTGTGGCTTGACGACTCATTGCGAGCTCACAGAAGAGGGCACCGGGCAGCCGAGCGGAAATGGAGGAAAACTAGACTCCCTGCGGACCTGTCATCTTTTCACTCCCTCCTCTCTACATTCTCTTCCTCTGTTTCCGCTGCTAAAGCCAATTTCTACCACTCTAAATTTCAAGCCTCTGCCTCTAACCCTAGGAAGCTTTTTGCCACCTTCTCCTCCCTGCTGAATCATCCTCCTCCTCCCCCTCCCTCCTCCCTCTCTGTGGATGACTTCGTCAACCATTTTGAAAAGAAGGTTGACGACATCCGGTCCTCATTTATTGAGTCAAATGACACCGCTGGTCCTGCTCACACTGCCCTACCCTATGCTTTGACTTCTTTCTCCCATCTCTCTCCAGATGAAATCTTGCGACTTGTGACGGACGGCCGCCCAACAACCTGTCCGCTTGACCCTATCCCCTCCTCTCTTCTCCAGACCATTTCCGGAGACCTTCTCCCTTACCTCACCTCGCTCATCAACTCATCCTTGACCGCTGGCCATGTCCCTTCCGTCTTCAAGAGAGCGAGAGTTGCACCCCTCCTCAGAAAACCTACACTCGATCCCTCCGATGTCAACAACTACAGACCAGTATACCTTCTTTATTTTCTCTCCAAAACTCTTGAGCGTGCCGTCTCTAGCCAACTCTACTGCTATCTCTCTCAGAATGACCTTCTTGATCCAAACCTGTCAGGTTTCAAGACTGGTCATTCAACTGAGACTGCTCTTCTCTGTGTCACGGAGGCTCTCCGCACTGCTAAAGCTAACTCTCTCTCCTCTGCTTTTATCCTTCTAGACCTATCCGCTGCCTTTGATACTGTGAACCATCAGATCCTCCTCTCCACCCTCTCCGAGTTGGGCATATCCGGCGCTGCTCACTCTTGGATTGCGTCCTATCTGACAGGTCGCTCCTACCAGGTGGCGTGGCGAGAATCTGTCTCCACACCACGTGCTCTTACCACTGGTGTCCGCCAGGGCTCAGTTCTAGGCCCTCTCCTAATCTCTCTATACACCAAGTCACTTGGCTCTGTCATATCCTCACATGGTCTCTCCTATCTTTGCTACGCAGACGACACACAATACATTTTCTCCTTTCCCCCTTCTGATAACCAGGTGGCGAATCGCATCTCTGCATGTCTGGCAGACATATCAGTGTGGATGTCGGATCACCACCTCAAGCTGAACCTCGGCAAGACGGAGCTGCTCTTCCTCCCGGGGAAGGACTGCCCGCTCCACGATCTCGCCATCACCATTGACAACTCCATTGTGTCCTCCTCCCAGAGTGCAAAGAACCTTGGCGTGACCCTGGACAACACCCTGTCGTTCTCCGCTAACATCAAAGCGGTGACCCGATCCTGCAGGTTCATGCTCTATAACATTTGCAGAGTACGACCCTACCTTACACAGAAAGCGGCACAGGTCCTAATCCAGGCACTTGTCATCTCCCGTCTGGATTACTGCAACTCGCTGTTGGCTGGGCTCCCTCCTGTGCCATTAAACCCCTACAACTTATCCAGAACGTTGCAGCCCGTCTGGTGTTCGACCTTCCCAAGTTCTCTCATGTCACCCCGCTCCTCCGCACACTTCACTGGCTTCCAGTTGAGGCTCGCATCTACTACAAGACCATGGTGCTTGCCTACGGAGCTGTGAGGGGAACGGCACCTCCTTCCCTTCAGGCTCTGATCAGACCCTACACCCAAACGAGGGCACTACATTCATCCACCTCTGGCCTGCTAGCTCCCCTACCTCTACGGAAGCACAGTTCCCGCTCAGCCCAGTCAAAGCTATTTGCTGCTCTGGCACCCCAATGGTGGAACAAGCTCCCCCACGACGCCAGGACAGCGGAGTCACTGACCACCTTCCGGAGACACTTGAAACCCTACCTCTTTAAGGAATACCTGGAATAGTATAAAGTAAGCCCTTCTAGGGCTATCTTCTGTATACCCCCCCCCCCCTACCTTGTCACAACACAACTGATTGGCTCAAACACATTAAGAAGGAAAGAAATTCCACAAATTAACTTTTAAGAAGGCACACCTGTTAATTGAAATTCATTCCAGGTAAGTACCTCATGAAGTTGGTTGAGAGAATGCCAAGAGTATGCAAAGCTCTCATCAAGGCAAAGGGTGGCTATTTGAAGAATCTCAAATATAAAATACATTTTCATTTGTATAACACTTTGTTGGTTACTACATGATTCCATATGTGTTATTTCATAGTTTTGATGTCTTCACTATAATTCCACAATGTAAAAAATAGTCATAATAAAGAAAAACCCTTGAATGAGTAGGTGTGTCCAAACTTTTGACTGGTAGTGTACATTTGAAGATGATCCCTGGGCTTTGATGGACAGTAAAAGGGTTGCAGAGGAGGTGAAGCTGATCAAGCATGGTGCACCAAGACCACTAAAATCACAGTCAATCCCCAGCCACCATAAACAATCATGTACAGCAAGTTTGACCATCCTAAGGTGCCTCTTGTTTGCCATAAATGGCATATGTCCTTATAGGGACGTTGGGATTACTGCAGTTTCCCAGACCAATGTATGAGTCACCCCAGCATGAAAGCTCATTCTTCATATGTGAATCCAGTTCAGGTGTCACATGGGCTGGCCAGCCATGGTTAGTAGCCAAATAGGTACATATGAGGACAATGCATGGCAGCACTTTAAATGTGGCAATCCAGTTCCATGTTGTCTCTGTCTCTAGTAGCTGATGGTGGAATGGGCCTGTCGAGGACGGTTCTGGGAGATTCAGGATGGCATTGAACTTGGAGAGTGCAATTCATTTGACATGTGAAGGCCCACTAAGTTGATGGAATTTATTGTCAATGAGTGTCAGGTTGTGTTGGTTCATTTTAGTAAACACCTGCCTTATGCACTTGTCATGTGTGGTTGCATCCTCCTCATACACCATAACTGTCACCAAGTCAACATACAGTGGGGGAAAAAAGTATTTAGTCAGCCACCAATTGTGCAAGTTCTCCCACTTAAAAAGATGAGAGAGGCCTGTAATTTTCATCATAGGTACACGTCAACTATGACAGACAAAATGAGAAAAAATTATCCAGAAAATCACATTGTAGGATTTTTTATGAATTTATTTGCAAATTATGGTGGAAAATAAGTATTTGGTCACCTACAAACAAGCAAGATTTCTGGCTCTCACAGACCTGTAACTTCTTCTTTAAGAGGCTCCTCTGTCCTCCACTCGTTACCTGTATTAATGGCACCTGTTTGAACTTGTTATCAGTATAAAAGACACCTGTCCACAACCTCAAACCGTCACACTCCAAACTCCACTATGGCCAAGACCAAAGAGCTGTCAAAGGACACCAGAAACAAAATTGTAGACCTGCACCAGGCTGGGAAGACTGAATCTGCAATAGGTAAGCAGCTTGGTTTGAAGAAATCAACTGTGGGAGCAATTATTAGGAAATGGAAGACATACAAGACCACTGATAATCTCCCTCGATCTGGGGCTCCACGCAAGATCTCACCCCGTGGGGTCAAAATGATCACAAGAACGGTGAGCAAAAATCCCAGAACCACACGGGGGGACCTAGTGAATGACCTGCAGAGAGCTGGGACCAAAGTAACAAAGCCTACCATCAGTAACACACTACGCCGCCAGGGACTCAAATCCTGCAGTGCCAGACGTGTCCCCCTGCTTAAGCCAGTACATGTCCAGGCCCGTCTGAAGTTTGCTAGAGTGCATTTGGATGATCCAGAAGAGGATTGGGAGAATGTCATATGGTCAGATGAAACCAAAATAGAACATTTTGGTAAAAACTCAACTTGTTGTGTTTGGAGGACAAAGAATGCTGAGTTCCATCCAAAGAACACCATACCTACTGTGAAGCATGGGGGTGGAAACATCATGCTTTGGGGCTGTTTTTCTGCAAAGGGACCAGGACGACTGATCCGTGTAAAGGAAAGAATGAATGGGGCCATGTATCGTGAGATTTTGAGTGAAAACCTCCTTCCATCAGCAAGGGCATTGAAGATGAAACGTGGCTGGGTCTTTCAGCATGACAATGATCCCAAACACACCGCCCGGGCAATGAAGGAGTGGCTTCGTAAGAAGCATTTCAAGGTCCTGGAGTGGCCTAACCAGTCTCCAGATCTCAACCCCATAGAAAATCTTTGGAGGGAGTTGAAAGTCCGTGTTGCCCAGCGACAGCCCCAAAACATCACTGCTCTAGAGGAGATCTGCATGGAGGAATGGGCCAAAATACCAGCAACAGTGTGTGAAAACCTTGTGAAGACTTACAGAAAACGTTTGACCTGTGTCATTGCCAACAAAGGGTATATAACAAAGTATTGAGAAACTTTTGTTATTGACCAAATACTTATTTTCCACCATAATTTGCAAATAAATTCATAAAAAATCCCACAAAGCTCAACCCAAACAAGATAAGAGTGCACCGGAACATCCCATTGTGCATCAGAAATGCAGCGAGGCAGCGGAAGGTCTTGTTGAATTCAGGCAGACGTACAGTATTGGACTATCAATTAATCAAAGCTCACTTCTAAACAATAAGGAGGTGACTTAGAGCCCAATCCTGGAGGGGCAAGTTATACCACAGTGGGGTAAGTTGTAGCGTAAGGGAGAGGGTGTCAGAGGCCAGGGTTGGATTCTCTTTCCTTTCGTTGGAGCCTCTGAGTTGCCTCATTGATCATCAAAGAGGCTCGTAACTTGGAATATTTGGTGTTGCCATGCTAAACAGTCCACTGCCTTTTTATATATCCTGACGAAGGTGTTTGCGTGTATATGGTGGGCATATTGGATTCCTAAAATAGTTGAAGTACACACAAATTGTCTTGAGTACAGGACATAAGTCCCCTGTAGCTCAGTTGGTAGAGCATGGCGCTTGCAACGCCAGGGTTGTGGGTTCGTTTCCCATGGGGGGCCAGTATGAAAAATGTATGCACTCACTAACTGTAAGTCGCTCTGGATAAGAGCGTCTGCTAAACAATGTAAATGTAATAAGTATAGTACACAAATCTGAAAAATGGCTCATATAAAACGTGTACATATTCAGGCGATTAAACCACCATTTAAAATGGTAATGTGGCAACCATATTGGATTTTGGATGCCATATTGCATTTGGAGTCTCCCTCAGATTAGCAGGGCTAAGATGTAGACCCCATGAATTCCCTATGCTGGTCTGGCCTCTTTTGGCCGTCATCGTCTAGGATGGCTGGGATGATCTGCAACCACATGAATGTGGCGCTGGTGGTGTCTGGTGATTGGCACAGTGGCATAAGCAACTTGTGGTAAGGAGGCATCCCACTGCCCCATGAGGAGCATGGTGTTACAGAGTCTGGATCTGCCACATCTGAGGAGACGTACCCCAATGGTGTGGTGTTGAAGATGCAGTCCTTATGACATGCTCTCAAGAGAAGGACTTCAGCATTGTAGTAGTCTGGCCTGGGCAGGCTGGTGTCAGCAGTGGCTGTCCCATGAAGGGAATGGTAGATTTTTTCCACCTGCGCTTTCCAGGAGTTGAACTTGTTGCCATCACATTTGTGGACTGGGGCTCACTGCTGTTAGACCACAGAAGATGGACCTCTTCAGCTTGGCTGGTGCATCTGGTGGTCTTGGTGGTATCCATCAGGGCTCTGGTGGGTCCAACCAGCTGGTCTACCAGCTGACCCTAGCTTGACCTGCTCAATCAGGCCGGTGTAGTCCACTCCGATGAGCAGCAGTAGAATGATTACTTTTATACTATTCCAGGTATTCCTTAAAGAGGTAGGGTTTCAAGTGTCTCCGGAAGGTGGTCAGTGACTCCGCTGTCCTGGCATTGGGGTGCCAGGGCAGCAAATAGCTTTGACTGGGCTGAGCGGGAACTGTGCTTCCGTAGAGGTAGGGGGGCTAGCAGGCCAGAGGTGGATGAACGTAGTGCCCTCGTTTGGGTGTAGGGTCTGATCAGAGCCTGAAGGTAAGGAGGTGCCATTCCCCTCACAGCTCCGTAGGCAAGCACCATGGTCTTGTAGTAGATGCAAGCCTCAAATGGAAGCTAGTGGAGTGTGAGGAGGAGCGGGGTGACATGAGAGAACTTGGGAAGGTCGAACACCAGACGGGCTGCAGCGTTCTGGATAAGTTGTAGGGGTTTAATGGCACAGGCAGGGAGCCCAGCCAACACACGAGTTGCAGTAATCCAGACGGGAGATGACAAGTGCCTGGATTAGGACCTGTGCCGCTTTCTGTGCAAGGTAGGGTCGTACTCTGCAAATGTTGTAGAGCATGAACCTGCAGGATCGGGTCACCGCTTTGATGTTAGCGGAGAACGACAGGGTGTTGTCCAGGGTCACGCCAAGGTTCTTTGCACTCTGGGAGGAGGACACAATGGAGTTGTCAACCGTGATGGCGAGATCGTGGAGCGGGCAGTCCTTCCCCGGGAGGAAGAGCAGCTCCGTCTTGCCGAGGTTCAGCTTGAGGTGGTGATCCGACATCCACACTGATTCGCCACCTGGTTATCAGAAGGGGGAAAGGAGAAAATGAATTGTGTGTCGTCTGCGTAACAATGATAGGAGAGACCATGTGAGGATATGACAGAGCCAAGTGACTACTTGTTGTATAGAGAGAATAGGAGAGGGCCTAGAACTGAGCCCTGGAGGACACCAGTGGTGAGAGCACGTGGTGCGGAGACAGATTCTCGCCACGCCACCTGGTAGGAGTGTCCTGTCAGGTAGGACGCAATCCAAGAGTGAGCAGCGCCGGAGATGCTCAACTCGGAGAGGGTGGAGAGGAGGATCTGATGGTTCACAGTATCAAAGGCAGCAGATAGGTCTAGAAGGATAAGAGCAGAGGAGAGAGAGTTAGCTTTAGCAGTGCGGAGAGCCTCCGTGACACAGAGAAGAGCAGTCTCAGTTGAATGACCAGTCTTAAAACCTGACTGGTTTGGATCAAGAAGGTCATTCTGAGAGAGATTGCAGGAGAGTTGGCTAGAGACGGCACGCTCAAGAGTTTTGGAGAGAAAATAAAGAAGGGATACTGGTCTGTAGTTGTTGACATCGGAGGGATCGAGTGTAGGTTTTTTGAGGAGGGGTGCAACTCTCGCTCTCTTGAAGACGGAAGGGACATGGCCAGTGGTCAAGGATGAGTTGATGAGCGAGGTGAGGTAAGGGAGAAGGTCTCCGGAAATGGTCTGGAGAAGAGAGGAGGGGATAGGGTCAAGCGGGCAGGTTGTTGGGCGGCCGGCCATCACAAGTCGCAAGATTTCGTCTGGAGAGAGAAGGGAGAAAGAAGTCAAAGCATAGGTTAGGGCAGTGTGAGCAGGACCAGCGGTGTCATTTGACTTAATCAATGAGGATCGGATGTCGTTAACCTTCTTTTCAAAATGGTTGACGAAGTCATCCACAGAGAGGGAGGAGGGAGGGGGAGGAGGAGGAGGAGGAGGATTCAGCAGGGAGGAGAAGGTGGCAAAGAGCTTCCTAGGGTTAGAGGCAGAGGCTTGAAATTTAGAGTGGTAGAAAGTGGCTTTAGCAGCAGAAACAGAGGAAGATAATGTAGAGAGGAGGGAGTGAAAAGATGACAGGTCCGCAGAGTGTCTAGTTTTCCTCCATTTCCGCTCGGCAGCCCGGTGCCCTCTTCTGTGAGCCCGCAATGAGTCGTCAAGCCACGGAGCAGGAGGGGAGGACCGAGCCACCCGGAAGGATAGGGGACATAGAGAGTCAAAAGATGCAGAAAGGGAGGAGAGAAGTCTATGGCCACCCTAGCCATAGACTGTTCTCTCTGCTACCGCACGGCAAGCGGTACCGGAGCGCCAAGTCTATGTCCAAAAGGCTTCTCAACAGCTTCTACCCCCAAGCCATAAGACTCCTGAACAGCTAATCATGGCTACCCGGACTATTTGCACTGCCCCCCCACCCCATCCTTTTTACGCTGCTGCTACTCTGTTAATTATTTATGCATAGTCACTTTAACTCTACCCACATGTACATATTACCTCAACTGCTTCAACTAGCCGGTGCCCCCGCACATTGACTCTGCAACGGTACCCCCCTGTATATATAGCCTCCCTACTGTCACTTTATTTTACTTCTGCTCTTTTTTTTCTCAACACTTCTTTTGTTGTTGTTTTAAATAAATGCACTGTTGGTTAAGGGCTGTAAGTAAGCATTTCACTGTAATGTCTGCACCTGTTGTATTCGGCGCATGTGACCAATACAATTTTATTTGATTTGATTTGATATGGGGGAATAGATCCGTAAGGCATCAACGAGCTGGTTGGAGAGATTGTAGAGGTTGGGCATGTGCTGCCACGGGTTGTTGTCGATATTGTAGAGATATCGGTATCCATCGGTTTCTGAGATCACGTCCTGGAACGGGATCTTCTGACGATGAGACTGTTGCTGTGTTTCTTTGCTGCTCTGCCATGTCACAGTAGGTGTGTTGCATCCGGCTCGAAGGACCAATGTAACTGAATGACGGTTTAGGTGAGGGTTATGGTGGTGTCACGGTTTCGGCCGAGGCTGCCTCTCTCCCTTGTTCGGGCAGGCTTCGGCGTTCGTTGTCTCCGGAATACTAGCTGCCACCGTTGTATGTTTCATGTTCGTTTGCTTTTGTCTGATTGTTGTCACACCTGTTTTCATTTAGTGTCATTAGTGTCCTATTTAGTTCTCGTTGTGTTTGTCAGGTGTTGTGTGTTATTGATTTTTGTCTGTCGTGTGTAGGGCTGATGTTCGCTATTTCGCTCGGTTGAGCTTCCCTCCACTGCGTGGAGTGTTTACGCACCTGTGTAGTGCGCATTTGTTTTGTTCGCCTTCGTGCGTTATTTCGCCTACGGGCAAGTGTTCTCGTAATTTCCTTGTTGGAGAGTTACTAAAGTCTGTTGGACTATACTTCGGTGTCCTGCGTTTGATTCCACCACTACACCCACCTACAGCACGCGTGACAGGTGGTGCCCATCTTCTATGGGACTCCGATAAGAGCAGGACCAGAGGCAGAGATGCAGTTCAGTTAAGAGTCTTTATGTATTCAGAGGAGGTCGGTGATACAGGGCATAGACCATGTCATTCAGATGGGTTGGATTACAATCTTGAAGAGTTTTGATGTCTTGAACAGTGTCTTGACTCTGTAACCAGCTGGTTGGTTATTATGGTTTCTCTAAAGGGAGACAAATCATAACAGGCAATAATCCTGTGAATAATAACATGCAATAAGCCTATGAATGAATAAAGCTCTGCATAAACATACTGTAGCAGCAGTTAACAATTAATGGGAATAAATGGGGTGTAGTAGAAAGTGTCATGGATGAATATGTATTAATTACCAGCTACATGTAACAAAGGAAAACAGATAAATTGGTTTCACAGCTTGTAATATTGGGTTACATGAGCTTATTGGCAAAATATTTGATCTCATTTGGCAAAATACCAATAATTGGGCAAAAGATCAGAATTGGGCTGCCTGTGTAAACGCAGCATAAAACATTAAGACAGCTGGTAAAGCTGGTTAAAAATGACAATACAGTAGAATACATAACAAGCAGCTTGTGGTTGTAATGAGGTCATAATAGCCTGTTTTGCATGCTGGGCACAGCCCATTCAATCTGAGCTATTTCAGACTCGCTATAATAATGCTTGATCCGAGAACATCCACAATTGGAACCATCCTGCTCAACAGAGAGAAAAGTGCACAACACAAACAAAAAAAGGTATGACGTTTTAATCAAAGTATCTCGACTCAAATTTATTTGGAGTGCACTCTGTCCTTCATAAGTTAACGTGATGAACTGTTGCCAGTTCGTCTTGTCCCGTCAAGTCCTACCAGCGTGTTCCTGTGTTTCCTGTGCTCTAGTTTAGGTTTTTCCTAGTCTTCCCAGTTCTGACCTTTCTGCCTGTCCTGACGCTGATCCTGCCTGCCGTCTTGTACCTGCCTGACTCTGATTTAGATTACGACTCTTTGCCTGCCTGGACTTACCTTTGGCCTGCCCCTTGTGATGTAATAAACTCTGAGACTCGTACTATCCGCCTCCTGTGTCTGCATCTGGGTCTTAGCCTGAGCCTTGATAGATGTCTTGTTTTTTGTAAAATGTTTTGATTATTTGTGTACTTCTTTGACATTTTACTGCATTGTTAGGAGCTAGTAACATAAGCATTTCTCTGCACCAGCTATAGCATCTGCTAAACTGTGTACACGCCCAATAAACTTTGATTTGATTTAAGAGGAGCGAGAGAGAGTTGACAACACCTGTACATCGGAGATGAATGTTCTTCAACTGCACTTGACCAAAGTTTCCTCTTCCTACTCATCCAAATGGAACATAAGTACTTTGAGGGTGCTCACTGCTTCCTCTCTCTGTTTGGGTTGGGAGCACAGGGTCGATGACGAATATTATTATCATTATATACTATTTCTCTTGGGTCTGTTCGTCCAGAGAGTTTCATATTTAGCTGACAACGTCACTAAAATGATGCGTGCTCATCGATATGGCCAGAGGGCGTGCGTTGTTATGATTCGGAATGGTTAGATAGTTAGCAACAATGACAAGAAGCTGCCATGCGGGGAATCGTAGGTGGCTCATTTCAGCTCGTTGTATCTTGTTATTGATAACATGTCTTGTTTTGAGGTGTTTTGACTGATGTCATGTCTATGCTAATATGGTTAAAATTCACTAGCTAGTTAGCCAAACTCCCATTAGGCCTATGTTTGGGTCAGTGTTTGTTCACAACTGAGTCTGTATTCATCTATTAATTATTACTGGCAGCCTCTCACACTCAGAAAGATATGCGCACGCACCAAGAATGGACACAGACAGGCGCACGCACACGTTTGTTTTACTATCCTTGTGGGGGCCAAAATCCTATTTTCCCTAACCCTAACCTTAACCTTAACCTTAAACCTGACCCTAACCCTAACTCCAAACCCCTAACCTGAACCCTAATTGTAACACTAACCCTAAAGCCTAAAGCCTTCTTCCTTGTGGGGACCTGCGAAATGTCCCCACTTTTTTCCCTTTTATTACTATCCTTGAGAGGACTTCTGGTCACCACAAGGATAGTAAAACCAAACCCACACACACACACACACACACACACACACACACACACACACACACACACACACACACACACACACACACACACACACACACACACACACACACACACACACACACACACACACTTATATATATATACACACACACACAGACCTGAAGTATCCGATGATGAAGATAGCCACTAGTAGAGAGCTGAAGGACACAGCGTAGCCTACGGTGTACATGACATACAGCCGCTCAAAGAAGTCCTGCTGGGAGAGAGATAGAGGTATGTACAGATGTAGGATCTTCATTTGATCACTCTTTTGTTGCTGAGAATTTTCTTTCACAGCAGCAAATGCTAACTTGTAGTGTATTTGAGTTTTAAAAAGGCTTCTAAAGTTTATGTCCACTTAGAAATGTCAGACTTGATTTGCCTTAACAGAAAATGTATCAACCCCTACAAAAATGTCCATTATTTAAATACATATAATAATTCACATTTCCTGTTGTTGCAGGATTATTTTCCTGCTGTAGCAAATTGTCTCGAATTAAGATCCTACATCTGTATTACTGTAAAGCTTCCCTAACAGAGATGTTACTAGCTGAAACAGCCATGTAATTGATCCAGTGGCTCAGTGGGAGTGAGCATGACAACACCAGGGTTGTGGGTTTGATCCACATATGTGGCTTTTGCTTTGGATAAAACCACTTGCTAAAAGACGATACAATTTATACAGTCGCATTGTAGGGTTTACTGCATGTGTGGGGATAAAGCAGCTGCAGTAGATACAGAACAGTACTTACTTTTCCCCTCTCGTTGCTTGGCTTCATGAACCCAGGGCCCAGACACTCTGAGTAGTTAGGCCACGTCCTGTTCAGGCTCTCCACAAACACCCATGACCCATTGATGTCACACTTCCTGTAGGCATGACCTGTAATATATATCAACAAATCAACATACTGTATCTCTGTAGCTTACTTGGTTTCACTCGGTACCTTAAGTGAGGCAATACATAATTCAAGTTTCAAAATTCACTATAAATCCACTATAAATGCACTATATCAATCATACATTGGTAAACGGGAACCCATTCTCCTATGCATGCAGAGTTGTTTGTCATAATACTTTATCTGTATTGTTTGTCATAATACTTTATCTGTATACTTGGATTAGACAATACATAATTCAATTCAATACCTGCGGGGGGCAGGTAGCTTAGTGGTTAAGAGCGTTGTGCCAGTAACCGAAAGGTCGCTGGTTCTAATCCCCGAGCCGACTAGGTGAAAACTCTGTTGATGTGCCCTTGAGCAAGGCACTTAACCCTAATTGCTCTGGATAAGTGTGTCTGCTAAATGACGTAAATGTAAGTATCAATATTAACTAGCTATGTATCAACCATACACAGGTAAAATGATACCACACAGAGATATTGTATTCAAATTCTATTTCTATGGGGAACCTGGAACCTGTTCTGCCATGCATGCAGAGTGGGGTGTCACCTACCTTTGTGGTTGAAGTCGAAGATGTAGCTGGGGCAGGGGACCTTGGTGACAGCTCCTGGGTAACCCTGAGGCCAGCAGATGAGGCCGTCCCAACCAGGGCGGCAGAGGTCATCTAGAGGAGAGGCAGAACACTTCAAATTCAGAGTTCATTCTTTTCAACTACAGTGTGTGACCGGTGTAGGACCTCAGAGATAGGAACACGTTGGGAAAGGAGGTCATTCAGAATACTGAAATGTTCTTAATTTTGAGGTTCTACTGTATTGACATTTGAATACAGCATTGTACACTTTGGATAATTTTATAGCTTGATCGTATGAGTTATATTGATTTTATACAACTGGTGGGTCTAATCCTGGATGCTGATTGATTAAAACCCCATTCCGGCCGGTGTCTATTCCACAAGTTACCACCAGCTAAAGCTTTGACGTTGAAATGCCTATTTACTCTGTTCCATCTGACTGGGCAATCCACTGTCTCATCAGCCAAGGCAGACAATTTATAAACTTGATCTCCACTTTAAAAAGCATCTAGACATTATCTCCCATTTCTTTTAGAACAACATTTGATATTCAACAGCGGATATTTGTATAAACCTTGTTGTCTGTCTCTCCGACATTTGCAACATTGTTTCAATATTGAAATCCGATCTCTAGCTGTCCCATAGTAATGAACGTGACCAGGAGTCGGGACGAGACAGACAGGCAGGCAACTTTTCTCAGCCAGTCAAAATCATGAATCAGCTGGCATAGTTTTTATTGATACATACAAAGAAATGTCAATAGATAATGGCTTAGCAGATAATAACAAAAGACGAACAATATTTACATGGCTCAAAGAGAAGGAATATAATATCTATTGTTTACAGGAAACAAAGAAACTCAAAAGGGTGATGATATTAATTAACAGTAATTTCAATCCGAATGTGCAAATTGTCCAAACAGATCCGCAAGGTAGATGGATTATTTTAAATATGTTATTGGACCATAAACAGATATGGCTCATTAACCTTTACGGACCAAATAATGATGATCCACACTTCTTTGACAATATATATAATAAATGATCAACCCTGCAAGCAATACAACACTCTATTATTATGGTGGGAGATTACAATACCGTTTTAAATAGCTCAATGGACCGTAAAGAAAATCATACTACAAACTATCACCTCATGCGCTTAAGGAAATCATGAATGTCATGGATACATTAGAACTAGTAACTATTTGGAGGCTTAAATATCCTGATCTAGTGAGATATACATGGCGGAGACTTAATCAAGCTAGTCGTCTTGACTTCTTTCTTATGTCATTCTCGCTGGCACCAAAAGTTTAAAAAGTGTTGATAGGGGACAGAATGCTGGCGGACCATCATATAATTGGCATATTCATTACTCTTACTGAATGTCCATGTAGGCGAGGATATTGGACATTTAATCAAAACCTATTGGATGATAACTTGTTTTTAACTAGGACAGAGGAATTTATAACAGATTTTTTCCAACATAACATAGGGACAGCAAATCCCCTTATTGTATGGGACACTTTTAAATGTGCCTTTAGAGGCCATGCAATTCAGTACTCATCTCGAAAACAAAAGCAATTTAGGTCAAAAGAGTCCATACTAACAAAGGAAATAGAAGGTCTAACAGAACAGATACAGTGAAGGAAAAAAGTATTTGATCCCCTGCTGATTTTGTACGTTTGCCCACTGACAAAGAAATGATCAGTCTATAATTTTAATGGTAGGTTTATTTGAACAGTGAGAGACAGAATAACAACAAAAAAATCCAGAAAAACGCATGTCAAAAATGTTATAAATTGATTTGCATTTTAATGAGGGAAATTAATATTTGACCCCCTCTCAATCAGAAAGATTTCTGGCTCCCAGGTGTCTTTTATACAGGTAACAAACTGAGATTAGGAGCATACTCTTAAAGGGAGTGCTCCTAATCTCATCTTGTTACCTGTATATAAGACACCTGTCCACAGAAGCAATCAATCAGATTCCAAACTCTCCACCATGGCCAAGACCAAAGTGCTCTCCAAGGATGTCAGGGACAAGATTGTAGACCTACACAAGGCTGGAATGGGCTACAAGACCATCGCCAAGCAGCTTGGTGAGAAGGTGACAACAGTTGGTGCAATTATTCGCAAATGGAAGAACACAAAAGAACTGTCAATCTCCCTCGGCCTGGGGCTCCATGCAAGATCTCACCTCGTGGAGTTGCAATGATCATGAGAACGGTGAGGAATCAGCCAGAACTACACGGGAGGATCTTGTCAATGATCTCAAAGCAGCTGGGACCATAGTCACCAAGAAAACAATTGGTAACACACTACGCCGTGAAGGACTGAAATCCTGCAGCGCCCGCAAGTTCCCCCTGCTCAAGAAAGCACATATACATGCCCGTCTGAAGTTTGCCAATGAACATCTGAATGATTCAGAGGAGAACTGGGTGAAAGTGTTGTGGTCAGATGAGACCAAAATGGAGCTCTTTGGCATCAACTCAACTCGACTCGCCGTGTTTGGAGGAGGAGGAATGCTGCCTATGACCCCAAGAACACCATCCCCACCGTCAAACATGGAGGTGGAAACATTATGCTTTGGGGGTGTTTTTCTGCTAAGGGGACAGGACAACTTCACCGCATCAAAGGGACGATGGACGGGGCCATGTACCGTCAAATCTCTAGGGTTGGATGGCATACCAGTCGAGGTATACCAAACCTTTTTTGATATACTCAGAGGACTGTTTTAAATACTCCTATGTAAATGGTAGATTATCAGACACTCAAGAAGAAGGTCTGATTTCATTATTACTGAAAGGATACAAGTGGAAAATATAAAGATCCAGTCTATTAAAAATATTGGAGGCCCCTTACACTTCAGTGTTGTGATGCAAAAATTCTAGCAAAATGTATAGTGCATAGAATTAAAAAGGTATTGTCGGACATTATTAATTCTAATCAGACAGGTTTTTTACATGGACGATACATTGGAGATAATATAAGGCAAGTACTGGAAACAATCGAACACTATGAAAAATCTGGGAATCCAGGCCTGCTATTCATAGCAGACTTTGAAAAGGCATTTGATAAAGTACGACTGGGGTTTATATATAAATGCCTGGATCATTTTAATTTTGGAGAATCTCTTATAAAATGGGTTAAAATCATGTATAGTAACCCTAGGTGTAAAATATTAAATAATGGCTATTTCTCCGAAAGTTTTAAACTGTTAAGAGGAGTGAAACAAGGTTGTCCACTATCGGCATATTTATTTATTATGGCCATCGAAATGTTAGCTATTAAAATCAGATCCAACAATAATATTTAAGTGATTATAAATCCAGGTCTTAAAAACAAAGGTGTCATTTTACGCTGATGATTCATGTTTTATTTTAAATCCACACATTGAATCCCTCCACAGCCTCATAGAGGATCTAGATACATTTTCTAACCTCTCTGGATTACAACCAAATTATGATAAATGTACTATGTTACGTATTGGATCACTCAAAAATAAAAAATGTACATTACCATGTAGTTTACCAATAAAATGGTCTGATGGTGATGTAGATATACTCTGAATACATATCCCAAATGAAATAAATGATCTCACTCCAATACATTTTAATAGAACGTTTGCAAAAATAGATAAGATCTTGCTACCATGGAAAGGTAAATACCTGTCAATTTGTGGAAAAATCACCCTGATTAACTCTTTAGTATTATCCCAGTTTACCTATTTGCTTATGGTCTTGCCTACGCCTAGTGAACAGTTTTTTAAATTATAGGAGAAAAAAAGATTCAATTTTATTTGGAACGGCAAGCCAGACAAAATTAAATGGGCCTATTTATATAATGAATATGAATTCGGAGGACAGAAATGATTAAATATTAAAGCATTAGACCTATCACTAAAAGCTTCAGTCATACAAAAGCTATACTTAAATCCGAACTGGTTCTCTAGCAAATTAGTAAGATTGTCTCACCCAATGTTCAAGAATGGCCTTTTTCCCTTTATTCAGATTACAACCTCTCACTTTCAGTTATTTGAAAAGGAAATAATCTCCCAAATATCACTATTTCTAAAACAAGCCATAGAAAGTTGGTTGCAATTTCAATTTAATCCTCCAGAAACGACAGAACAAATAATACAACAAATATTGTGGTTAAACTCAAATATACAAATTGATTAAGAAAATGTTATGTTTTTAAAAAATGTTTTTAAAAGGTATAATCTTCGTAAATTATATTATAGGTAGGACTTGTGGAGTTATGTCACACATGCAGCTAACAAAAACATATGGAAATGTCTGCTCTAACCCAAATTACAACCAAATAATTGCAGCATTACCGCAAAAAATGGAAGAGGAAAGTGGAAAGTATAAATTTTTGCTACCAATAGAATGTTATTTATATGGGGGATACAATCTTCCCAGCTCTGCAGATTTTGCTGCGAAATGACAGAATCATTAGATCATTTGTTTTGGTACTGTCCATTTGTAGCTTGTTTTTGGACACAGGTCCAGGAATGGCTAAAGGATTCCAATATTTACCGCGAGCTAACCCTGCAGATAGCACTACTGGGTGATCTGAAAAGTCATAGTCAATCGATCAATAATATAATAATACTTTTAGCAAAAACTTTTATTTTCAATTTACAATCTGTAGAAACAATGAGAATAGAAGGGTTCAGAACTTTTGTAAACATCACAGTACAGTTGAAAAATATATGGCAAATAGAAATCCAATATGGATGGTGTTAAGAGATAGATGGGAGGTGTTGAATGGAAAGCATACTGTGTCCATAATAAGTATATAGGTAATATATAATTAAATAGTAATGTCAATAGAAAACTGGTAAAATGAAACGAAATGCAGCTAGTTTGCAGTGTTTCCAGCTTCAGTTTGAAGTGATTGTGCTAGCTGTGTTGTTGGCTAGCTCCTCTGCTCTGAACAACAGCGTCCTGACGAGTGAGCACATTTTCTATGCCAAGCAAAATCGCGTATCATTAGCTCATCGTTATGGATGTATTCAAATAAATGTCACTAGAAAACAGCTTAAACAAACGAAAATGGAGCTACTTTGCTGTTATTCTGGCTGCACTGTTTGACTTGACTGTAAGTTAGCCGTAGTTGGCTAGCTAGCAACCAAGGGATAATAATGTTGTCAGCCAGTATGGCAATGGAACATTTAGAACAAACAACTGGGTTGCGTCCATAGATACAGAACAAAAAGACTGAACGACTGGGTCACGTCTCTGGCAACTGAACCAATAGAACGAACGATCAGCCAGCTTGGGTAGCAACCCTAGATTTGTGTCGGGACTATATCTTGTGGAAGGATGAAATAGTATGAATAAATTCATCAAAATAAAGTTTTTAATGAAAATATGTCAATCATTATTTGAATATGTTGGTAACATGTTGTATAAAAGTGATAATGCCCTCGAAGCCAGTGTTTGGAGGATATATTGGAATGGTTTGCCGGACCTCAACTTTTGTCTCGGGCCTAACAACACCAGTGCCAATATATCCTCCAAACACCGGCTTCTCTGGTATTAACACTTAAATATCCCAATTAATGAAGACATTGGGATGTTAGGTTACAGAACATTCAGAACATGTACAGTTAATTCCCAGTATACGATGTCTTCTTCACCTTGACCTTACAGTAGTAGAAGTGACGTGCATGCCTTTAAGAGAACCTAGTGCTCCTCTCTGAATTTCCCTTACATCCCACCAGCAGACAGGCATTGATCCATAGGTGAAGGTGAGACTCTCATCTTAGATCCAAACCGGGAGGTGCCAGTATATGTCTACATTCATTACCTCACAGATTCATCACTCATTAATGAAACAAAATGTAGTATGCCCTTCGGCTCAGTGAATGTATAAAGCTAGAGGAGGGGAGGATAAATTAATAATAACAAATTGCACATTTGGAGAGTTTGAGTTCAGAGACATGTCCTCTACTGTCACTGATTTCTTAGAAGAACAGTATAAATGCCTGATCCACTGGCCTCTGGAAACATAGGAACAGATTCAAAGAAACATGTCTTGGTTTCCTGAGAGATTTTTTTTTAGAATCTGTTGTTTTAAATATGCCACTACAAATAACTTCTAATATTATATGAAGTGAATTATGAATGTAACATTGTGTCATCTTCATTCTAGTAGCTGTCAACTGTTGTCAACTGAGTCTCTTTGTTCTGTTCTGTCATCAGCAGAGAATCCATGAAAATGTGTCAAAGTGAGTCAAACCAATCCAAAATGTCCTTCCGGCCAGCTAGGCGAAGGTGTGCCAACTTGAGGTTCGCGTAAAAGTTTATCAAACCAACCCAAAAACTCCTGCCAGCCTGCCAGGCGAAGGTCTGCCAACTAGAGTTTTGGGTTGCCATGTCAACAGATTAGAGGCTGCCAGGGAAACCATTCAGAGAGTTTCACCATGTTGTTTTCCAGAAGCAAAGTTCTCTAGATTTAATCCTCCGCAAATTTACACTGAGGAAAACTACAGAAATGAGTGCTGATGAATCAACAAGGCAATAAGACCAAGATGATGCAGGAATTGGGATGGGTTAAGGCTGAGGGTCAGTGGGTTTCATCTCGGCAGTATGCCTCCGCTCAGGCATGATTAAGACCGTAGTGCGAGGCTACTCTATCATCTGCATGATTCGAATCGCATTAATTACGTTGTCATCACTGTAATTTACATGTGCAGACTAATTTATTATGTCCTTGACTTGTATTCTAATTCTGGAAGATAATCAAATCAAATCAAATTGTATTTGTCACATGCACCGAATACAACAGGTGTAGACCTTACCGTGAAATGCTTACTTACAAGCCCTTAACTCTTTTTTATTTTGTATTGCATTGTTGGTTTAGAAAATATTTACTAAATAAACTAAAGTAAAAAGAAAGTAACACAATAAAATAACAATAACGAGGCTTTATACAGGGAGTACCGGTACAGAGTCAATGTGCGGGGGTACAGGTTAGTCAAGGTAATTGAGATAATATGTACATGTAGGTAGGGGTAAAGTGACTATGTATAGATAATAGATAATACAAAGCATTATAAAAAAGGGGGGTCAATGCAAATAGTCCGGGTAGCTGTTCAGCAGTCTTATGGCTTGGGGGTAGAAGCTGATAAGGAGCCTTTTGGACCTAGACTTGGCGCTCCCGTACCACTTGCCATGCGGTAGCAGAGAGAACATTCTATGACTAGGGTGGCTGGAGTCTTTGACAATTTTTAGGGCCTTCCTCTGACACCGCCTGGTATAGAGCTCCTCGATGGCAGGAAGCTTGACCCCAGTGATGTACTGGGCCATACGCACTATCCTCTGTGGCGCCTTGCGGTCGGATGCCGAGCAGTTGCCATACCAGGCGGTGATGCAACCAGTCAGGAAGCTCTCGATGGTGCACCTGTAGAACTTTTTGAGGATCTGAGGACCCATGCCAAATCTTTTCAGTCTCCTGAGGGGGAATAGACATTGTCGTGTTGTCGTGCCCTCTTCACGAGGGTGGCAGATGTTTAATTGTACCCAGGTCACAGACAAAGGGCATGTTTGATGTTGTATTCAATGCAGGGTCGCGGGTGCAGAGGTTCTGGCGACACTAGAGTTTGAAGTATGACATTCATTTGTAAAAAGAAAAAATAGTAATCTAGCAGACGCTCTTATCCAGAGCAATTCACACTTACTTCACACTTACTTGCTGTATGTTTGCCTATACAGTAGCTGAAACAGTACAGTGTCACAGACAAAGGGCATGTTTGATGTTGTATTACCTGCAGGGTCGTGGGTGGAGAGGTTCTGGTGGCACTGGAGTTTAATATCATAAAGAATGTACATCTGCTCCTCTGCTGTCAGGCTCTCCTCAGATCCACCCTGCAGGCGACAAGCATTGGATGTTTAACAGTTTAAAGAGGAACTTCAGCAAAACAACAACATTGTGTATTGGTAGAGGTCACACTCTCAAAACTCAACCTAATGTATGCATCACAGCACTCCTAGCTTGGGCGGTGAAAGGTTGAATTCAGCCACTGGAATGGAGTCGCTCTTTAAACAGGTCAATACATTCCAGGCTAAATCATGCTAGAATTCAGCAGTGATAACTTTTATCTGCTATGATCTAATTACCACCTTATTTCACACAGAGACTTGAAGATTTGTCACAGATTATACTAACCTGATTTACAAGTAATGAAAGACACATCGAAATGTAAAGAGATAACAAATGCTGGACATACAAAATATAAATGTTTTCATGCAAGCTTCGTTAAAGAATAATGCACCCACATCAAACCTGAAGAAATGTGAATTATTAATATCGTCGTTGTCTGATGAAAACCTCGTAGCAACATTTTTGCTTTTTATAAATTTATTTTGTACATTTATTCAAACAGTAACTCTCCTCAATGTACTCTGAACATTTCATGACTCTAGGACCAATAAAATGTATTTAAAATAGCTTTTAAAGTATCATAATTCTATGTTCGTTAATGGGAAAATATGGTTGTTTTTTCAATTTCCTGAAAATGCTCAGTTTTGGAGATGAGATTTTCATCAGACAGCGACAATGTTTATATGATCATTTCCACACCATTTCAGCACTTCCAAAGTTTGGTTAATTACCAGACTGCAAGCCAGAAGAGAAAGCAATTACTTCTTCACAGAGTATAGAGTGTTATTGTAATTCTTAGCTCTGATTAACAAAGAAGTAAGTAGTGTACATTGAACTACCTAATGAGGATTCCACAGAAGAGTTTAATGATGTTGTTGTTTGTGCGTTTCTTTCCCTCTTATCTTCCTGTTGATAATAAACATGCTGTTTATCATGGTGAAGAAGTTGAGACCAGAGAACTAGGTGGAGGAAGAGGAGGAGGAGGAGGAGGAGGAGGAGGGGAGGAGGATAATGTAATGTCCTTCAATTGGAGCAATGCTTCCTTTTCAAATCCCACTCAAAATATGAAACATATTGTTAATTGGTAATATTGGTAATATGTACATGTAGGTATAGTTAAAGTGACAATGCATAGATAATAAACAGAGAGTAGCAGCAGCGTAAAAGAGAGAGGGGGGGGGGGGGGGGGACAATGCAAATAGTCTGGGTAGCCATTTGATTAGCTGTTCAGGAGTCTTATGGCTTGGGGGTAGAAGCTGTTAAGAAGCCTTTTGGACATAGACTTGGCGCTCCGGTACCGCTTGCCGTGCGGTAGCAGAGAGAACAGTCTATGGCTAGGGTGGCTAGAGTCTTTGACAATTTTTAGGGCCTTCCTCTGACACCGCCTGGTATAGAGGTCCTGGATGGCAGGAAGCTTGGCCCCAGTGATGTACTGGGCTGTACGCATTACCCTCTGTAGTGCCTTGCGGTCGGATGCCGAGCAGTTGCCATACCAGGCAGTGATGCAACCAGTCAGGCTGCTCTCGATGGTGCAGCTGTATAACTTTTTGAGGATCTGAGGACCCATGCCAAATCTTTTCAGTCTCCTGAGGGGGAATAGGTTTTGTCGAGCCCTCTTCACAACTGTCTTGGTGTGTTTGGACCATGATAGTTTGTTGGTGATGTGGACGCCAGTCGTGCCTGGCCATGCAGTCATGGGTGAACAAGGAGTACAGGAGGGGCCCCCGTGTTGAGGATCAGCGTGGTAGATGTGTTGTTACCTACCCTTACCACCTGGGGGCGGCCCGTCAAGCAGTCCACCATCCAGTTGCAGAGGGAGGTGTTTAGTCCCAGGGTCCTTAGCTTAGTGATGAGCTTTGAGGGCACTATGGTGTTGAACGCTGAGCTGGAGTCAATTAATAGCATTCTCACGTAGGTGTTCCTTTTGTCCAGGTGGGAAAGAGCAGTGTGGAGTGCAATAGAGATTGCATCATCTGTGGATCTGTTGGGGCGGTATGCAAATTGGAGTGGGTCTAGGGTTTCTGGGAAATGGTGTTGATGTGAGCCATTACCAGCCTTTCAAAACACTTCATGGCTACAGACATGAGTGCTACGGGTCTCTTCATTTAGGCAGGTTACCTTAGTGTTCTTGGGCACAGGGACTATGGTGGTATGCTTGAAACATGTTGGTATTACACACTCAGACACTTGCCAGTTGGTCAGCGCATGCTCGGAGTACACGTCCTGGTAATCCGTCTGGCCCTGCGGCCTTTTGAATGTTGACCCGTTTAAAGGTCTTACTCACATCGGCTACGGAGAGCGTGATCACACAGTCGTCCGGAACTATAACTATACTGAGATCATGTGACACTTAGATTGCACACAGGTGGACTTTATTTAACTAATTATGTGACTTCTGAAGGTAATTGGTTGCACCAGATCTTATTTAGGGGCTTCATAGCAAAAGGGGTGAATACATATGCACGACCACTTTTCTGTTATTTATTTTCTATAATTTTTTGAAACAAGTTATTTTTTTCATTTCACTTTACCAATTTGGACTATTTTGTGTATGTCCATTACATGAAATCCAAATAAAAATCCATTTAAATTACAGGTTGTAATGCAACACAATAGGAAAAACGCCAAGGGGGATGAATACTTTTGCAAGGCACTGTATCTGTGATGGACAGCTCTTGTCCAAGGGCAGCCTGGAAGCATGGGGGAGCATGGGGAACATCAACCTCCATTGATGAGCAGATGAAATGGAATGATATTCGTACACTTTATTTTAAGAATGTGAAATGTCAAAATAATAGTAGAGAGAATTATTTATTTCAGCTTTTATTTCTTTCATCACATTCCCAGTGGGTCAGATGTTTACATACACTCAATTAGTATTTGGTAGCATTGCCTTTAAATTGTTTAACTTGGTTCAAACGTTTCGGGTAGCCTTCCACAAGCTTCCCACAATAAGTTGGGTGAATTTTGGCCCATTCCTCCTGACAGAGCTGGTGTAACTGAGTCAGGTTTGTAGGCCTCCTTGCTCGCACATGCTTTTTCAGTTCTGCCCACAGGTTTTCTATAGGATTGAGGTCAGGGCTTTGTGATGGCCACTCCAATACCTTGACTTTGTGGTCCTTAAGCCATTTTACCACAACTTTGGAATTATGCTTGGGGTCATTGTCCATTTGGAAGTTTCATTTGCGACCAAGCTTTAACTTCCTGACTGATGTCTTGAGATGTTGCTTCAATATATCCACATATTTTTCCTTCCTCATGATGCCATCTATTTTGTGAAGTGCACCAGTCCCTCCTGCAGCAAACACCCCCGCAGCATGATGGTGCCACCCCGTGCTTCACGGTTGGGAAGGTGTTCTTCGACTTGCAAGCATTCCCCCTTTTTCCTCCAAACATAACAATGGTCATTATGGCCAAACCGTTCTATTTTTGTTTAATCAGACCAGAGGACATTTCTCCAAAAGGTACGATCTTTGTCCCCATGTGCAGTTGCAAACCGTAGTCTGGTTTTTTTATGTCGATTTTGGAGCAGTGGCTTCTTCCTTGCTGAGCGGCCTTTCAGGTTATGTCGATATTCCTGAGCGGTATGACGGCTGCGTGGTCCCATGGTGTTTATACTTGCGTACTATTGTTTGTACAGATGAACGTGGTACCTTCAGGCGTTTGGAAATTGCTCCCAAGGTAGGCCTTGAAATACATCCACAGGTACACCTCCAATTGACTCAAAGGATGTCAATTAGCCTATCAGAAGCTTCTTAAGCCATGACATCATTTTCTGGAATTTTCCAAGCTTTTTAAAGGCACAGTCAATTTAGTGTATGTAAACTTCTGACCCACTGAAATTGTGATATAGTGAATTATAAGTAAAATAATCTGTCTGTAAACAACTGTTGGAAAATGACTTGTATCATGCACAAAGTAGATGTCCTAACCGACTTTCCAAAACTATAGTTTGTTAACAAGAAATGTGTTGAAAAACGAGTGGTTGAAAAACGAGTTTTAATGACTCCAACCTAAGTGTATGTAAACTTCCGACTTCAACTGTAATTCTGATGCTCCATATGTGACCTCAGTCTGGATGCTCAGATCTGATTATTTTGCTCTGAAGGGTTTGTTTTTGCACATGACCTGCCGTTACTATGACAACTACCCTCATATTTAAAGTAACAGTGACAGGAAATGAGCATTGCATCTGTGTGCTACTTCAGAGGCTACGTCAGTGTGAATGCGCAAATCTGACATGGGTCACATACAAAACTGAGTGTGGATAGTCAGAAAAAAAGATTGGATATGAAAAAAAAAGTAATAATTGGGTTCTCAGGGGGGATGTTTTAACAGAGCCTAAGGTATCTGCATGTGCAGCAGATCTAAATCACTGATATGGCGTGACTAACATTGTCCCCTTCTCTGAGACCTAGGAACTGTTGTTCCTAGCCCACTTCCACTGATTACAGTTTTTTCATTTTATAAATGAGATGACAAATGGGCTGAATTCATCATTTTCACAACTGAATGACAACTGACTCTATTAATCATGTGAGAACCAATGTTGTAAAAATGCAACATTTCCTAAACTGCATCCTGTACAGATCCTAAACTCGAAAATCATGCCAAACACCACATAGTTCATCTCTAAATGTATCTCTTAGTAGTATTTGTTTTGTGTCAGTATGATTGTTGTAGCATCAGTAACCTCTAAAACATTAGAAACCTGTCCACATATCAGAGACCACACTGGCCCCCTACACAAGTATATGGTGCAAGCCATTCATGCAAGTACATGACTTGAAATAAACCAAGTATACCATTTTTTGGGGAGAAACAAACATTTTGAGCCAGAGCTAGAGATAGTTTTGTAAGTGTTGCAAAAATGCAACATTGGGCTTAAAGGGCTGCCAAACTGAGAAATTGGGACACATTCGTATTGATAGACAAATTAGAGAGATAGTTTTCCTTCCAAATTCTGCAAATATGGATAACCAAATACTTCAAGAGTAACATTGATGTCCCCTCTACATATCAAAAGAACAAATATTCATGACATAGACTGACCAGGTGAATCCAGGTGAAAGCTATGATCCCTTATTGATGCCACTTGGATTTTTAAGCCCTGATCAAATTGAGACATTAATTGTGTATGTGTGCCAGTCAGATGGTGAATGGGCAAGACAAAATATTTAAGTGCCTTTGAACAGGGTATGGTAGTAGGTGCCAGGTGCACTGGTTTGAGTGTGTCAAGAACTGCAACGCTACTGGGTTTTTCACGCTCAATAGTTTCCCATGTGTGTCAAGAATGGTCCACCACCCAAAGGACATCCAGCCAACTTGACAGAACTGTTGGAAGCATTGGAGTCAACATGGGCCAGCATCCCTGTGGAATGCTTTCGACACCTTGTAGAGTCCATGCCCCGACGAATTGAGGCTGTTCTGAGGGAAATATTAAACTCAATATTAAATGTGTTTTGTACACTCAGTGTGTGTGTGTATATATATATATATATATATATATATATATATATATATATATATATATATATATATATAGTTCAGTTCCTTTGCACCTTATTTATGGAACAAACTGCAGATCCAACTTAAGTTAGACACTCTGGTGTCCCTTGCCCATTTTAAAAATGTTATGGAGGATCAATATGATGTTGTCTGTGATTGTTTCTGTTGAATTGTGTTTTTTGTTTTGTATGTTTGAAATGTTCTTGTCTGTATGTCTAAAACTGTACATGTCAACATGTTTACACAGGGCACAGCCGTAAAAGAGATCCAGGTCTCAGTCTGTTTTCCCTGTTAAAATAAAGATTTAAATATATATATATATATATATATATGATTTATTAATTTTTTTAAGGTGTGGTTTAGGAGGTTAGAATACTGCCATTGACGACCATTCATTTTATACTAAAGAAGTAAGATAGGAGGTTAACTCTCCAAATTCAGCCAGAAGGACAACCAAATATATAGAAAAGTAACTATAGAAAACCTACAAAATAGTTTAACCTTTCAAAAATATACAGTGGGGAAAAAAAAGTATTTAGTCAGCCACCAATTGTGCATGTTCTCCCACTTAAAAAGATGAGAGAGGCCTGTAATTTTCATCATAGGTACACGTCAACTATGACAGACAAATTGAGATTTTTTTTCTCCAGAAAATCACATTGTAGGATATTTTATGAATTTATTTGCAAATTATGGTGGAAAATAAGTATTTGGTCACCTACAAACAAGCATGATTTCTGGCTCTCACAGACCTGTAACTTCTTCTTTAAGAGGCTCCTCTGTCCTCCACGCGTTACCTGTATTAATGGCACCTGTGTCATTGCCAACAAAGGGCATATAACAAAGTATTGAGAAACTTTTGTTATTGACCAAATACTTATTTTCCACCATAATTTGCAAATAAATTCATAAGAAATCCTACAATGTGATTTTCTGGATTTTTTTTTCTAATTTTGTCTGTCATAGTTGACGTGTACCTATGATGAAAATTACAGGCCTCTCTCATCTTTTTAAGTGGGAGAACTTGCACAATTGGTGGCTGACTAAATACTTTTTTCCCCCACTGTATGTTTTTGATAGCAAAATACTAAACAAGTGTTGGTCGTGTTGATCAATGTGGACATTTCAGACAAACTAAAACTTCATTTCAGATTCATATACCATTAGACAATATTTTCCATCACAAAGGCTTTTGATCCATTTTGATGTGATTTTAATAGAATTTCACAGTTTTCTAACCACACATTGTTCCAACCATTGAAGCCCAATGTGGCATTTTTGCAATGTTTCCAGAAAAAGAATCTACAAATTTGAAATAAAAAAACACAGATTATTTGCATAATCAGAGGTCTATTATAAGTATTTCTGAAAATAAAATTAATTAAATCATTTTTTCCCCCTCATTTGGATCTATGGTTGGGTCTCACAGGGTTAAATTATTGATTCATTATGAAAGCCTCTATATGATTTTCCACAGCTGATTTTCTTTTTACACAAAATAAAAACATACATTTTTTATTTTATTTTTGTATTGAGATTTTTCAGGGGGTGCTGCAGAACCCTCAGCACCTCTACTTCCCGCAGCTATAACAAAATGTCATATAATATTTCCAACACAGCTGAACAATTAGGCCTAAGCTTTGTTTCTTACCTGTGCGTCAACAAATGTCCAGCACAGGAGGAAGAAGTTCCATAAGATCCACTTCACCATACATCCAAACAAGGCCGTTTTTCTCATAGCTGTTTGTAGAAAAGCGTTGGCTATCTGGTGTATGAAACTCAAAATTAGTACTTATGTTAAAAATGATTTTCCATAACGACTTGCGTGTACCCCGTAGTTAGGAAACATTATAAATATAAGTTAAAAGGTTCATAAAAAAAAGCGCAAAGACTAGGAAATGGTCAGAGAGTGCCTGCAAACACATTAAAATTAATTCCTTATCCATAACACACATTTCTTCTTCCATACAGTAGGCTACATAGCATATACACCCTGCCACGACGTCTCAGAACAAGTTTATACATCCATTCCAGTTGTTGTGTCTGTATCCGAATGTCTACACTTTTAGAGAGAAGGGCGCGAATTCTCGGTCCTCACCAGGTCTACTGAAGATTGAAAAGGTACGTGCTGTTGATACCACTAAACTATAGAGTGCGGGAATTTTTTGGTGGTTCAGCAAAATCCCCTTTTCGCCTCTTTAATTTCCACAGTCAGCCATTCTCCGCCATTCAATGCACACAGTTATTTCAGCATGCAAATTATTGAACAGGAAATAAACAGCGTTACACAGCCTGACACGAAACTCCACCTAATACATTAATCACTCTCCACGTTTGACCGCGCAGAAGTTGATATTTTGTCACTCTTTTTCAATGTGCCATAAGTAGAAACACACTTAAAAGCAAGTCTTGACTAAGGAAATATTTCAGAAACTTTTCTATTCAAGGAACGTTTGAGTAGTGTGCTTTTCTTTTCTGTCCTCGTTTTGCAGTGCTGAAGAGGGGGTGAAGCTATCCATGGTGCTGAAACTTTGTTAGAAGGACGGACACGAAATTTGGCCGATGGTGCGCTAGAAATACAGGAAAGAATCTCAATCTTCAACCGAGTGGGGGAAACACGTCCAAATTAGCCTACTCTGCCAATATCCAAAAAACATTCCTTACCCCAGGACACTTCAAAAGGAGCATCAATCTGATTATTCTATGAAAAAATGTCATCCACTGGCTCATTTGAACACAGATAAATGCTCTCTCTCTCGCTCCCTACTCTCGCTCTCTCTCGCTCTCTCTCGTCCCCCTCTCTCTCTCTCTCTCTGTCTCTCTCTCTCTCTCACTCTTTCTCTCTTTCTCTCCATACTCTCTCTCTCTCTCTCTCTCTCCCCCCCCCTTCTCCCCCTCTCTCCCCCACTCTCTCTCGCTCTCTCTCCTCCCTCTTTCTCTCGCTCTCTCCCCTCTCTCGGTCTCTCTCGGTCTCTCTCTCTCTCTCTCTCTCGCTCTCGCTCTCTCCCTCTCTCAATTAAATTAAATTCAAAGGGGTAAACATGTGCTTACATTGCCATTCCTCTCCCTCCCCCTCTAGCTCCTCACTGAAGGCATGGACAACAGGTGGTAATTAGTGCAAGTAGACTCTGAGCAGAAGCTACTCAATCTTTGAATATTGTGTGCACACTTGTGTGTGCGCTTCTGTATCATTTTCCTGGTAAAAGCAACAAGCGCTGAACTGTTGGCGGCATGGCCAGCCTGATCACTAGAAATAGACTTAGGTTTTGGACGTTTGAAAAGGTCCTGAGAACGTAAATATATCCCTTCCTCGGGACTCACAATTTTTTTTAATAAAAAAGATTGACCAGCACTTGGCGCAAACTCATGATTCTTGGAGTCAAAGCGCGCTGCTCAGACCACTGCACCATCACAGTTCACAATGCTCTAGCAAGCCGTGAGAATACTTGATGATACTTGATGGTATGAGGTCGGTTGGTTTGCAGAGCCTTCACCAAACCATAGCCCTAACGTTAACCACTGGGAATGAATGCCTAAACTCTTAACCTTTGAGTTGTTAATGCAAATGAATACTCAGAAAGTAGACGCCATCCATAATACGTCTAGTTCCTAAGGGAAACTATGAGCTCTTGTTGTCATGGCGCCCTCCCAGCATTCAATTATCAATGCTAATTAAAATGTAACACCTGACATCACTACTTGTTTCTTCAGAAATATAATGTGCAGCGCAGGAAGTCGGGAACCTGTTCATGTTTTTTTGTTGTTTTTTGTTTTGTCATTTAGCAGACGCTCTTATCCAGAGCGACTTACATGACCAATTAGGGTTAAGGTTGGAGGCAGGACAAGAAGAGGAAAGTGAAACATCAATAATTGCACAGGAAAACTCAGTCTGTGTTACTGCTGTCTCCAAAGTGTGTGTGAGAGGGGGTTCTCTTTTGATTTTGTTCCATCTTCCATCTGATGGTAAAATAACAGAATAAATATGTCCTGAACTCTGCAGATGTTGTCTGTAAGACGTCTATCATCAGCCCAGTGCGAGTGTGAATGCACAAGCATCAGTCACCTTAAAGCATCAGTTCCCCTAAAGCTCTAATCATCACTGGGGCCAAGCTACCTGCCATCCAGGACCTCTATACCAGGCGGTGTCAGAGGAAGGCCCTAAAAATGGTCAAAGACTCCAGCCACCCTAGTCATAGACTGTTCTCTCTGCTACCACACGGCAAGCAGTACCGGAGTGCCAAGTCTAGGTCCAAAAGGCTTCTTAACAGCTTCAACCCCCAAGCCATAAGACTCCTAAACTGCTAATCATGGCTACCCGGACTATTTGCATTGTCCCCCCAACCCCACCCCACCCCACCCCCTCTTTTACGCTGCTGCTACTCTCTGTTTATTATCTATGCATAGTCACTTTAACTCTACCCACATGTACACATTACCTCAATTACCTGGACTAACCGGTGCCCCCGCACATTGACTCTGTACCGGTACCCCCTATATATAGCCTCGCTACTGTTATTTTACTGCTGCTCTTTAATTATTTGTTATTTTTCACTTATCTATTTTTTCTTAACACTTATTTTTCTTAAAACTGCATTGTTGGTTAAGGGCTTGTAAGTAAGCATTTCATTGTAAGGTCTACACCTGTTGTATTCGGCGCATGTGGCAAATACAATTTAATTTAATTTGATATGATTTGATTTGATTTAATCATCTCAACTCAATCAACTCCCTATGCAACTACAGTGTGGAGTAACTTTTCAGTGGTGCGTCACTTCATGTTCTATTCTGGACAATATACTTACATGCAATTACACAATGGTAATCCCTAGCATTATCAGTGGTGTAAAGTACTTAAGTAAAAAATACTTTAAAGTACTACTTAAGTAGTTTTGGGGGGATATGTGTACTTTACTTTACTATTTATATTTTTTACAATTTTTACTTTTACTCCACTACATTCCAAAGAAAATACTGTACTTTTTGCACCATACATTTTCCCTGAAACCCAAAAGTACTCGTTACATTTCGAATGCTTAGCAGGACAGGAAAATGGTCCAATTCACACACTTATCAAGGGAACATCCCTGGTCATCCCTACTGCCTCTGATCTGGCAGACTCACTAAACACAAATGCTTTGTTTGTAAATTATGTCTGAGTGTTGGAGTGTGCCCCTGGCTATCCGTCTGGTTTGCTTAATACAAGGAATGTGAAATGATTTATACTTTTACTTTTACATTTGATACTGTCGTATCTGATGAATGGTGGTCATTATTGCTGTCAACAAAGAGTCCGTTTTATGCTGCATCGTGTTAGAGGCTTTTAATAAAATCACGAGGTTACAGCACAAATGACAGGTGACATGACACCCGGAGAACGGCTCCCCCGATTGCCATGGCCGTTCTGACGTCTTCCTCGCCTAACCCCCCTATTTATAAAACAATGAAACTCCCTCTTCTGGCCAATCCCCAGTCTCCCCTGTCTACAAGACACTTCCGGTCTGTTGTATTTGGCGTCACACCCAAAACATTCCCTCTTGCTACTAACACAAACAACATTCCATTTCTTCATGAAAAACATTTAACAAAGGCATAATCTTCAGATACTATATTCCCCCCTTCGAGACGAACTAAACGTCTCGAAAACAAACAGAATAGGATTATGACTAGTAACAATTTATCTTATTGAGTATCTTTAACATTAAACCAAAAACATTCTTCTCTAGAGTGTAAATACCTTTCTATGCAATAACTGTTTATGAAGTGGGAATACATTACTATGACATATGAAGTGTGAATACATTACTATGACATATGAAGAAATCTCTATGGAGTGTAAGAGCGAAAAACTGTCCGGCAGCCATCTTTTCAGATATCCATCCATCAATCAAGACAGTAAAATTCTCTCACGGTCCCTCTGCCCCAGGCAACCACCGTCGGTACTCCAGATAACCTCATAAACCATGTAAATGCATTTTAAACTATGATGCAATTAAATACACATGTAAGCCCCTGCAAACAAAATCCTATCCATAAACATCCACTGTACGGCTGGTCAACCCATCGGATCGTACAATGAATCTCTCCCTTCCTAGCCTCTCTGTCCCTAAACATTCACGAAATAAACACAAACATCTAAGATCCTCACATGTATTCAATAACATCAAACATCATTCTACAAAAATTAATACCTGAGACTATTACACAATTATGTATTACACATGTCTATATTTCATTGCAGACACTGGAATGTAGTCCACTACACTTCATCTCCCTGTAGTCTCTCTTCCAATGGACTGTTGATGATGGAATCAGCCACACCCTCCTTGTTTCATCTCCTCCAGTCATATTGTCCCTTCATATTGTCTTTGTTTGAGTATTTCAATCTCCACATGTTCTCCCAAATGCTTCTGGAATGAAAAGAAAAGAAACGACCAAACAGTATCTTTTGCAAAACAACCCTTTCAAATTAAACATGAATATCAACTAAGAATATAAACTGATATATAAATGATGCATGAATCACATAAACCTATTCCCCCCTTTGATTCATAAATCATACCAACATCACCCCAATATTGAATTATTATTTTTTTTTTTTTAAATCATCAAAATGATATCTATCCATCAGTAGTCCATCCATCTTCCTCCAGATCAGGAACAGTCAACACCGGCATCTGAGTGTTGTCTCCAGGCATCACTCGCCAACCTATCTCAATATCATAACTTTCTCAAAGGTCAGTAACAAATTACAAACATCACACAGTGTTATCAAAGCTGAAACTAAAATCTGACCCATCACTGCCCCTACTGGCCTAATTGATCTTGCAACCAAATCCTCTCAGATCTCCCAAACACATCCCTTATAATGCATCTATAACCCCAGTGATATTATCTGAACTATCTGGACTCAAAGTATAACTAATATTTATCAATATGATCTTCCCAAATGTTACACCATACCATGAATAAAGTCCCCCCTTCTCCCTTAGACTTATCCTTCAATGATAGGCTTGAAGCCTATGACATGTCCCTTTTCATCCTTTTAACCCTAGATTTAGCTGTGTCCGGTGCTATCCCTCTTATAATGGTAAAAACCTCATATGGAAGCTTCAACGTTGACATGTAACCAAATCCTGTCCATCCATAATGTAAGAATATATTTTATCATCACAAACCCACCAAATATCTCTAAAATTGTCCATAGTCACATTGTCAGACAAAAGCTAATCGTTTAACCATCAAAGTCCTGCTCTTCTTACTACCTGGTATATTAAAAATTACATTATATTTGTCATCTCTAACCTTATGTTCATGCTTATCCAAAGTTATCATATAACATCCCAATCTGATCTTCCCATAAACACACCCCCTACCTCACATGTTTCATTAGAACAAAAACAACCTTTAGCCCTCAATGTTTCACCTGAATACTTCAGGATTCCGTTGTTACCTGATTTTCCTTTCCCATTTAACAATTCCCATAGGGTAATTAATTTAACCAAGAACACTTAAACCTAGGCTTAAACCACTGTTCTGACAACGACATTATTTTATCTGTCAATGACTGTTGCTGATACCACAGTCATGACAAAGCATAAGACTGACCCATACCTGATAGAGGCCGCGCGACCGTCTAACATGTTTGGTGCTGGAATTCTCAACAGACATGGACCCTCAAGATTCCTCACTGATCTTACAGAATGAGTTAATATATCTCTAATTTCCACAACAGAAGAACAAGCGGTACTGATCAGATACCTCTCCCTGTCTGTCATTAAAATCAAAGACCTCATCCTGTATCTCCATGATGAATCTATATTCTCTCTACTATTATCTGTTCTCCTATTTTAACCCCATTCGTACTATCATTGACAGCACTCTCCATCCGTAACATAACCCATGAGTCTAAAATTCCCCATTTAATTTCAGAACAGTTGTTGTCGATGTCATACCCCCTACATTTGCTATTGCCATCGTATCACTAATCCCTTCCAAAGTTACCATTAAAGTAGTTGACTTAATTGCTGTATCAACCCTACTTACTTAATTACTTCTAGTGCAAAAGTTCCCATTATCCTCTGTGTATTATCTACTGTTGGAGTGACTACTGTAATCTACTCCTCCTGAACTCCCTCAATGACTGTGGAACTTCAACAGATTTGAAATCTTCCATCATAAGCGTCACTTTACGAATTACATATCCTTTTAACCAATCATTCTTAACCGGAACAACTTCTAATGCTTACACTAGATAAGTACACATATATTCTCCCTGACCTTTCTCTGTAACATTACGCCAAATAAGTGAACAGTCACTCCTAACCTCTTCCACTTCATATCGTTGTACAAACTATCCCTCCTTTGACTAGGTGCAACAGCTTCTACTCCGGGTCCTGATAACAATACTTATTCTCCATAATTATCTCTCCATATGGGAGGAACGTCCCCATCCTAACCCTAATAAGTATTCTTTCCCCTAAAATTGGTGCTGTATTGGTTCCCTTATAACCAAATGCGATATATTTATGGCTTTAATACCTATCAATGTTGAAAGAGTTAAATTGCTTCTCACTGTTGTTATAATAGACTGAAGTGTTAATGTCCTTATTGTTGCTCCTAGTTTTCCCCAAAGAAAAAAGTTGTCTTTGCTTGTACTTCCATCTATCACCACTAGTGTCACTTTTTCCCCAAATCTCAGTCCTTTCTCTAATTCCTGACTTTCAAACTTTTGATTACCCAAATACACCTATAATTACCTTGATCTTCCTGCTGGAAACTGTAAATATAGATACTCAATCACCCTCAATCTTCTCTTATCATTCAGCAACACATACTTTCTCAATGCATCTGCTCCTAACCGATCTAAACTCCTACCATATCTTCCCACTAAACTTTAAAATGTCCTTCCTCTGTCACGATCGTCTAATGAGGAGGAGGACCAAGGCGCAGCGTTGAAGGTGAACATATCTTTTATTTACTGATCACACGATCAAAATAATAAACGATAACGTGACGTCTACAGTTTCACACAAACCGAAATGAACAAGAAACCACAAAACACAAAGTGAAAACAGACAGTATAAATATGGCTCCCAATCAGAGACAACGAGCCAACAGCTGACACTCGTTACCTCTGATTGGGAGTCACTCAAACAAAGAAATACAATACCTAGACCCACAACAAAACATAGAAACTAACACCCTGGCTCAACATACGAGAGTCCCCCGAGCCAGGGCGTGACAGTACCCCCCCCTAAAGGCGCGGACTCCGACCGCGCCAACGAAACACAACAGGGGAGGGACCGGGTGGGCACTCCGCCTAGGCGGCGGATCCGGCTCCAGTGGAACAGGCACGTGCCGTGCCGGACCGACGACGCACACCACTGGCTTGGTGTGGGGAACAGGCACGGGCCGTGCTGCACTGACGACGCACACCACTGGCTTGGTGTGGGGAGCAGGAGCGGGCCGGACAGGGCTGACGAAACGCCCCACAGACTTGGTGCTGGGAGCAGGAATGGGCCGGACCGGGCTGGCGACGCGCACCACAGACCTGGTGCGGAGAGCAGGAACGGGCAGAGCCGGGCTGACGAGACGCACCACAGACTTGATGCGGGGAGCAGGAATGGGCCGGACTGGGCTGGCGACGCGCACCACAGACCTGGTGCGGGGAGCAGGAACGGGCAGAGCCGGGCTGACGAGACGCACCACAGGCTTGATGCGGGGAGCAGGAATGGGCCGGACTGGGCTGGCGACGCGCACCACAGACCTGGTGCGGGGAGCAGGAACGGGCAGAGCCGGGCTGACGAGACGCACCACAGACTTGATGCGGGGAGCAGGAATGGGCCGGACTGGGCTGGCGACGCGCACCGCAGGTTCGGTGCGGGGAGCAGGAATAGACCGGACCGTACTGGGGACACACACCACTGGCTCTACACCGGGATCTGGAACGGGCCAGACCGGACTGGCAACACATGCCAGTACCTCTCGCCGTGCCTCTACTTCCTCCATCCCCTCTTCGACCAGTGGCCCCCGTAACCCGGCGGCCTTCTTCGGCAACCCACTGGGCCGCTCTATCGCGGCCTCCTGCTGGTCCGACGTCGTGAGCCCCCCCCTAAAAAATTTCGGGGCGTCTCTCCTACCCGTGGACCAGGTCTCCATATCCCTCGCCAGCCTCTCGCCCTTCTGCCATAATGTCAAGCCCTTGTCTTCCTCCCTCGGCTTGACCCAGTCCAGGAGGCGAAGGAGATCTGTGAGGGATCTCCCTGGCGATGGCTCCTGGACACGCTGCTTGGTCCCATCTTGGTGGTTTCTTCTGTCACGATCGTCTAATGAGGAGGAGGACCAAGGCGCAGCGTTGAAGGTGAACATATCTTTTATTTACTGATCACACGATCAAAATAATAAACGATAACGTGACGTCTACAGTTTCACACAAACCGAAATGAACAAGAAACCACAAAACACAAAGTGAAAACAGACAGTATAAATATGGCTCCCAATCAGAGACAACGAGCCAACAGCTGACACTCGTTACCTCTGATTGGGAGTCACTCAAACAAAGAAATACAATACCTAGACCCACAACAAAACATAGAAACTAACACCCTGGCTCAACATACGAGAGTCCCCCGAGCCAGGGCGTGACATCCTCACTGTTCTCTCTCTGTCTTACTACTAACTTTGAAACTTAGCTTACTGTCTCAGAGTTCCTTCAACCCTAATCTACTCCTAACTTATTTTAATCTAATCTTTTCTCTCATAACATTTACAACTTTTCCCCCTGATTTTCACACAAAATCCCTTACCACCAAATGTTTAGAATATGTGATTGGGAAAGTTCCCCACCTGCTTCTGACTCATTACACACAGACTTGGCAAAACGACTAAACACCTTTTAGCCTAGCCTGAAATCCCTTAGTGTAAGAATGTAACCCAGAATAATAGTCACCCCTTTTAACTTTATTTTTCCAGACAGATTGTCTAATAGACAGAACAATAGATTATCATCCTTCCTATGATATTATCTTTTTAAGCAAATGATTCCCAGATTCCCAAAAACCCAGTCGTCTAGTGTACATCTTATTGTACAATTCAATTTAAACAATGCATCTCTTCCCAACACTGCCATAACAGTTTCTTCTAATATTAGTATGTCTATTTTGATTTCTCTTTGATTTTTATAGCAGAGCTCCATTGATTCCCTAACTTCAATTGTTAGCTATTTTCTCTTCTTCTCTAATCGATTCCCTCAGCAATGCTCCCCCCTTCCGGATCTTCTAGACACTAACAGGTGATCTTCACTTGCTCCTTCATCTTCCTCTGTTGTTTTCTCCCGACTCATTTTCATCACAGGTAAAGTACCAATCTGTCCACAATTATAACAGTCTTCTGAAAGTTGCTGAAAGTGTAGCTGAAATCTTCCTCCTTCTTTTTCTTCTTTGTTCTTCTCCAATTCTTGGGATCCTCTCAGCAGTTTCTCCTCTTCTGTATCTTCAACTGTGTTACTTCTAAACTATTTGCTTTATCCAGGCATGATAAGCATCGGTCTATATCTCTATTTCTTCTTTGCTAGTCATTGTAGGATAAAATCCTCTCGAACATAAAGCACCTTTAATCTCCAAATCTTCATCACTTTCTTCATCAGAACTCGAATCTCTTGTCTCCTTCTTCGTTCAACTTTCATCAGAGATCAAATCTCGTGTATCCTTCTTCGTTTCTCTCTTGCCAACTTCCTTCTGATCACAGAGTCATATCCACCCATGCATGACCTCTTCATCATCATCCTCATCTTCTTCAACCTCACTCTTCTCTTCCATACATCACATTTTCTTTCTTCTGGAGTTCTGGATTCATCTTCATTGTCGTTTCTGCTTGTCCTCTATCTATTATTCGTCTTCATCTCTGATGCCATAATCACCCTGCTGGATGATCACTGAAAGCTGAGGATAAACCTCCCTAAGCTGTACTTTTTGCTGAATCCGTATGTGAGAAAGGTGTACTAACATCTGCCATTAGTTTTCCTAACACTACTTTCTAACCCTACTTTAATTAAAGGATTACTATTTTTCCCCTATAAACAACTCCAAATAAATCCAAATAAATCAATTTTTATTCCTATGTCACCAATTTATCAATTAGTGTTGGCTATCTTACCACAACCCATCAAATGCAAGTAAATGCAAGTTAGTCATCTTCAGACTAAAATACCCATAAACAAAGCCTGTAACCCCTTGCTCTATAACCCATAATTATCATAAATTTACAGAAGAATGTCAGTCTTCGATTCCCCACACATCTGTAATCCAACCCCAGTGATACACAGAGCTTCCAAAATGCAATTTTTAATGAATCATTTGCCAAGCCTATGTAAAATCGTCATAACATCACATATCTTGTAACAGTAACCTTTTTTTTTTTTTTTTTGACTTGATCCTCTGCCGCGTCACGTGATCACTTCCTGTATCTCCTCGCTCCCCCTCTCTCCTGTCTCTCATGACAAGGGACAAAGACACAGAAACAACTTTTGGTAGTTAATGCCATCACTGAGTATTTCCAACCATTCAATATTCATTCGTTCTACATTATTCACTCTAAGACTAAACTCAGAACTAAATAGATCGCTCAAAAACATTTTTATTTAATTTTAATCGTCTTTTAATTATTTAATTCAATTTATTATAATCCGCTACCATATATCTAATTTATAAATTCAATAGGTTACAAAACAAGTTTCATCTTTAACCAACCGCAGTTTAAACTAGAATCATCGTGCTAAAATCTATCCTCTTTTGTCTGTGTCCATTTCCCCCTTGCAGGGTAACGCCAAATGGGACCTATGACCTTAACCCACCATTTTGTTTTGTAGGCTTAGCCCAACCTCATGTCGTAGTTTTTAGCCCCGTAAAATCAACACGTGTCCTAATCTCGTGTCATAAACTCCCCCTTTCTGTAGTGTAGTATCGCAAAATTAAACGCATGCGCACAGCCATTCAAAAATCCCTTTTCACCGTGGAATGAAGATTCTCTACTCTCTCTCCCCAAACAGACAGAATAACACTCCAGCTGTAACTCCCGTTTCCCCCTTATAGTCAAACAACATTTAACAGCGCTCACAAAACATATAACCTGACTTACACACAGAGACAAATTTAAGAGACTTTAATCCATCGCAATGGAATCTCTAAGGATACGTTAGCATGTAGCACACAACACAATTAGCATTTAGCATTAGCCTCTAGCCACGATGTACCATGTAGCATGAAACACACTCCCATTTAGCCTTGACATTAGCCTTAGCCTCTAGCTAACTGCGGCCTACTACACAATCACACACCCTGCACTGGCCTAATTATTTTGAACCTATTTCTCCTACCGTTTTTGTTGCCGAGAATTAATGACCATTACACCGAGAAATCAGACCTAATCAAACACCCCGTCGGACGAGAGTCAAATCATAATCACAATCAGATAAATTCCACCAACCCGAGTTCTCTTCAAAAACTCACCGAATATACATTCTATCGTACACACGGGTTTGCCAGCCCATTATCTAAAATGGCCCCCTCGGGGTCTTAAAGCGGTCCAGTGCCCTAAAGATGAATGCATATCGGCCTTCTCTAAATCCTCATTGTCACCCGTTACCAATGAAATCTATCTTAATGCTCTAAATTATCATTGTCACCCGTTACCAATGAAATCTATCTTAATGATCTAAATCCTCATTGTCACCCGTTACCAATGAAATAACATTTTAGCAGACTCCAGTCGACCGCAATAACGCCACCGAGGCAAGGTCATATGGAACATCTCTCCAGTGTACACAAGTCATATCCAATCTAACAAACTCCGAAGCGGTAAGAAAACACTCACCATTTTGTGGCCATGCTTCAGAGCGAGTTAGCCTGGCGGTTGACTGAAACAAGGAAGAGACGCAAACCCAGCCCCACGTTGGGCGCCATTATGTCGTATCTGATGAATGGTGGTCATTATTGCTGTCAACAAAGAGTCCGTTTTATGCTGCATCGTGTTAGAGGCTTTTAATAAAATCACGAGGTTACAGCACAAATGACAGGTGACATGACACCCGGAGAACGGCTCCCCCGATTGCCATGGCCGTTCTGACGTCTTCCTCGCCTAACCCCCCTATTTATAAAACAATGAAACTCCCTCTTCTGGCCAATCCCCAGTCTCCCCTGTCTACAAGACACTTCCGGTCTGTTGTATTTGGCGTCACACCCAAAACATTCCCTCTTGCTACTAACACAAACAACATTCCATTTCTTCATGAAAAACATTTAACAAAGGCATAATCTTCAGATACTATAATACTTAAGTATTTTTTAAAACCAAATACTTTTAGACTTTTACTCAAGTAGTATTTTACTGGCTGACTTTCACTTTTACTTCATTTTCTATTAAGGTATCTTTACTTTCACTCTAATTTTCCGTCCTGAGCCCATTGAATTCAATCCCTACTTTGAGGCTTGTCAGATTAGAAACGTCAGTTGGATTGAGTTGAGCTCACCTCACAGTTTTCGGGAAGCTACTCTGAAAATATAGTTTAGCAAGCCAATATTACTTCACACTGGAAGATGTTAAGCTCCACTAAAGCTACCGTTAATAAAAAATATTGTTTATTTAAGTAAAGTAACTTTGAAAAAGTAGTTCACTATATCCAAACTACTTCGTGAAAAATTATCATATGTAAATCTGAAATGTCATCAAAACAATTGCAGGAATAGATCACTTTGGCATCATATGGTAACAGAAAGTGTAATTTAGCATATTAAACACAAAAATGATGTTCTTGAGTACTTCACCCGTATTTTCTTTTCTTTTTGCACAAAAGTAGTGTGTAGTTCCAGTAGTTGGCAAAAAAGTCATATTTTGCAAAAAAAGGCCTCGTAAAGTTCCAGCCATGCAGGGAATGTCACACCCTGATCTGTTTCACCTGTCTTTGTGATTGTCTCCACCCCCCTCCAGGTGTCACCCATCTTCCCCGCTATCCCCAGTGTATTTATACCTGTGTTCTCTGTTTGTCTGTTGCCAGTTCGTTTTGTTTCGTCAAGCCTACCAGCGTTTTCCCCCTTGCGCCTGTTTTTCTCAAGTTCCTGTTTTCTAGTTTTCCCAGTTTTGACCATTCTGCCTGCCCTGACCCTGCCTGCCGTTCTGTATCTTGTCACACCACCCTGGATTATTGAATTCTGCTACCCTGACCCTGAGACTGCCGTTCTGTACCTTGTCACACCACCCTGGATAAATTGACTTCTGCTGCCCTGACCCTGAGACTGCCTGCCGTTCTGTACCTTTTGGACTCTGATCTGGATTACTGACCTCTGCCTGCCCTTGACCTGTCATTTGCCTGCCCCCTGTTTTTGTAATAAACTTTTGTTACTTTGACACTGTCTGCATCTGGGTCTTCTCCTGAAATGTGATAGAATGAGGATTCTTTGCTTGTATAACTATGTATAACTATTTTTTTATACCCCCCGCCCCACCACCACCCGTTTCCCTTACATTAAAAACACTACCAAGATTTGAATTGATTACTAGTTGAGCTATATGTAGTTCACTACTCCCCAACACTGCAGTTTTATACCATGTGTTCTTGCCTTTGTCCTGTTTCTTAGTGTGCCTCTGTGCAATATGGCAGCAGCTATAAATGTGAGTCATTATACTTAGAGACTGCTTGCCTTATTGTCCACCTCACTGTAATTCTCAGTTAGCTCACACTAGAGATTGCCACTGTAAGCTACAATATCATCAATGTCCACTGGCTCATTTGAACAAAGATAAATGCTCTCGCTCTCTCTCAATTAAATTCAAAGGGCTTTATTGGCATGGGAAACATATGTTTAACATTGCCAGAGCAAGGGAAATAGATCATAAACAAAAGTAAAAATAAAAATAAAAAATGAACAGTAAACATTACACTCACAAAGGTTCCAAAGGAATAGAGACATTTCAAATGGCATATTATCGCTATATACAGTGTTGTAACGATGTGCAAATAGTTAAAGTACAAAAGGGAAAATAAATCAACATAAATATGGTTTGTATCATTTGGCAAATCTGACCATAATTCTATCATCCTGATTCGTGCTTACAAGCAAAAACTAAAAGCAGGAAGTATCAGTGACTCGCTCTATATGGAAGTGGTCAGATGACACAGATGCTAAGCTACAGGACTGTTTTGCTAGCACAGACTGGAATATGTTCTGGGATTCATCCAATGGCATAGAGTATACCACATCAGTCACCGGCTTCATCAATAAGTGCATCGATGACGTCATCCCCACAGTGACCATACGTACATACCCCAACCAGAAGCCATGGATTACAGGCAACATCCGCACTGAGCTAAATGGTAGAGCTGCCGCTTTCAAGGAGTGGGACTCTAACCCGGACACCTATAATAAATCCTGCTATGCCCTCCTACGAACCATCAAACAGGCAAAGTGTCAATACAGGACTAAGATTGAATCACTACACCGGCTCCGACGCTCGTCGGATATGGCAGGGCTTACAAACTATTACAGACAACAAAGGGAAGCCCAGCCGCGAGCTGCCTAGTGACACGAGCCTACCAGACGAGCTAAATGACTTATATGCGCGCGTCGAGGCAAGCAACACTGAAGAATGCATGAGAGCACCAGCTGTTCCGGAAGACTGTTTGATCACTCTCTCCGTAGCCAATGTGAGTAAGACCTTTAAACAGGTCAACATTCACAAGGCCACAGGGACAGATGGATTACCAGGACGTGTACTCTAAGCATGCGCCGACCAACTGGCACGTGTCTTCACTGACATTTTCAACATGTCCCTGACCGAATCTGTAATACCTACATGTTTCAAGCAGACCACCATAGTCCCTGTGCCCAAGAACACCAAGGTAACCTGCCTAAATGACTACTGACCCATGAAGTGCTTTGAAAGGCTGGTCAAGGCTCACATTAACACCATCATCCCAGAAACCCTAGACCCATTCCAATTTGCATACCACCCCAACAGATCCACGGATGACGCAATCTCTATTGCACTCCAGACTGCCCTTTCCCACCTGGACAAAAGGAACTACGTGAGACTGCTCTTCATTGACTAAAGCTCAACACCATAGTGCCCTCAAAGCTCATCACTAAGCTAAGGACCCTGGGACTACACACCACCCTTTACAATTGGATCCTGGACTTCCTGACAGGCCGCCCCCAGGTGGTATGGATAGGCAACAACACATCTGCCATGCTGTCCTCAACACATGGCCCCTCAAGAGTGCGTGCTTAGTCCCATCCTGTACTCCCTGTTCACCCATGACTGCGTGGCCAAGCACGACTCAAACACCATCATTAAGTTTGCCTGATGACACAACAGTGGTAGGCCTTATCACCGATAACGATGAGACATCCTATAGGGAGGAGGTCAGAGACCTGGCAGTGTGGTGCTAGGACAACAACCTCTCCCGCAACGTTATCAAGACAAAGGAGATGATTGTGGACTACAGGAAAAAGAGGACCAAGCACGCCCCCATTCTCATCGACAGGGCTGTAGTGGAGCAGGTTGAGAGCTTCAAGTTCCTTGGTGTCCGCATCACCAACAAACTATCATGGTCCAAACACACCAAGACAGTCGTGAAGAGGGCACGACAAAGCCTATTCCCCCTCAGGAGGCTAAAAAGATGTGGCATGGGTCCTCATATCCTCAAAAAGTTATACAGCTCCACCATCGAGAGCATCCTGACTGGTTGCATCACTGCCTGGTATGGCAACTGCTCGGCCTCCGACCGCAAGGCACTACAGAAGGTAGTGCGTACGTCCCAGTACATCACTGGGGCCAAGCTTCCTGCCATCCAGGACCTCTATACCAGGCGGTGTCAGAGGAAGGCCCTGAAAATTGTCAAAGACTCCAGCCACCCTAGACATAGACTGTTCTCTCTGGTACCGCATGGCAAGCAGTACCGGAGCGCCAAGTATAGGTCCAAAAGGCTCCTTAACAGCTTCTACCCCCAAGCCATAAGACTCCTGAACAGCTAATCAAATAGCTACCCGGACTATTTGCATTGTTCCCCCCGCACATGACCTCTGTACCAGTACCCCCTGTATAAAACCTCGCTACTGTTATTTTACGTCTGCTCTTTAATTATTTTTTTCTTTTTTTATTATCTATTTTTTCTTAACACTTATTTTTCATAAAACTGCATTGTTGGTTAAGGGCTTGTAAGTAAGCATTTCACTGTAAGGTCTACACCTGTTGTATTCGGCGCATGTGACAAATACAATATGATTTTGATTTGATTTGACATGTGTTCCTCTCTCTCCTCCTTCATTGCTGTTAGCTGGGCGGTTTGTTTCTCTGTTAGCTGTGCCATGTGTTCCTCTCTCTCCTTCGTAAGTTCTCTCACCTCAGACCAGAGTGTAGCCAGCTGTCTCTGGCAGCCGTCCATCTCCACCTTCAGCCCTCTGGGTACTGTAGGGGTGGTTGTGTTGTGCTGGTCTGTTTTGTGTGTCTGTGCTGTGTCTGTGCTGTCTGGAGTGTGTGGACTAGCTCTCTGAGCTCCACCACGTCTCTCTCCAGCTCTGTGAATTTATCCCTTTCAATGATGGAGGAGCAGTGCAGTTGTGGGACCTGGGTGTGTTCAATATTGGGGGGAGGGGACTATCCTTGTCTGCAGGACAGTTTGAAGAGGTGTGATCAGACTCGCTCGGGGTGGGGAAGTCGTCACCAAGAGAAAGCTTCTCCTGCCGTGCTCTCGCTTTGATTCTGTGGAAGTCCTTTTGGAAATGTATGAAGCTGCCCTGCATCACCACTGTTCCATTCTTATACAGGTTGACAGAGGGTGTCTCAGTCTCAGGGTCCTCGTTTTCCAGTATTCTGATTTTCCACCCTCCGCCAATATCCTCTCTCTTAAAAGAGGGGTAGTGTACTCCAGTGGAGGCTGGTGACTTTGAGGAGGATGGGAGACCCATGGAATAGGCACGGAACGCACAGAGACGTCATAATGTGTTTCACTGTCAGACCCTATAAGGTATGACAGTGATTAATCAGTTATGAAAAGGTTTTATAAGGGATATGATGGGACCAGTTTTTCCTAATCAGGTCACATAGTTTAAAAAAACTGAAAAAAACTCCTGGCCCTGGGGGGGGACGAAAACCCTGTCAAACTGCAGCTATCTTATACTTGTTCATATGAATTATATTTAGACTAGATTAGGAGGGGGATTTCCTCTACCCAGACACAACAACTGATAGACAATAGAACTCACAGGGCTGAGCTTGCTTTATGCATGTTTGCATCATGCAGGCCTATGCAACTGTAGGCCTCATAAAAATTTACTCACATCTGTCATCACTATTATGTTGATTGATTCATTCCAGCTTAGCCAGCCCAATTTTGAATATAAACCAAATTTGATCACATTCACATTTTCTCCTGACACACAAATACATAACGTTACCAATTACAGTAGTTACCCTGACCAAATGGACTATAAATACATAACATTACCAATTAGTTTACCCTGACCAGATGGACAGCACACATAGGCTGTATGCAGCTGCTCTTATTAGTAGCCTACAGTTGATCAGATTGAAAAATAGTATTGTTTTCATCCCATACAGCATGTCAGATCTCTAATGTTTAGGTGTAGCCTAGGCTGCTGCAACATTTATGTAATGAGTTTTTGCTTGTGTCTGTCTGGAGTGATTATGTGTTATCATCTTTGCTAAATAAATACCGGAGGAAAGTGGAAAGCCTACTTGAGCGCACTTGAAAAAATGCGCTGCGTCAACCTCTCTCTTTAATCTAACTTTTAATGGATGATGCGATGGAAGCTATCAAATCATTCTGAATTGATTTCGACATGCCAGAAAAGACAGTAGAAAGTTTCATATGTTCAGCAAGTAAAGCATCGTAACGTGCAATTACCGCTGCAAGCTCCTTTTAGCTGCACAAGTAAGTGGAACTTTCCCTCTCGTCATGTCCTCTAAAAGCCCATTCTTGCATGCCCAAAAACACAGTGTTGTTGATAAGCCGCTTGAGAACATCCCTGTTTCTTCTTACTTCCTCGTTGTGTTGCGCAGTTTGAATATGCAGACTTTTGTCATGATCGATGCTGCTTTTTCCCAGAAGCTTGAATCTGATGTGGGCATGTATATGCTCCCTGTTTTTGTTTTGCCGTTTAGCTGAACAATCGATGTTCTTCAGGTTACTGTACCCCTCTTTCACCCAAGGCTTTCCAAAAAAGCAGGCAAGGCCAGTAATACAGGCGGCTTGATGAAAGGCTCCCTGTTAACCAGCTATACTTTTGATACCAATTGGTATTGAACGCCCTCACCTTTTCATCCTTCTTCATGAAACTGATCTCAGGCAGAGATCGACCCTCGGTTTTAATTCGCACCTTTTCCGTGTACCCCAGAGAATGAAAGAGGTTCTTCAACAAAAAGTCAACTCAATTTGCATTGGCAGCAAAAACTGCACACTGGAGCTGGTAGCTAACTTTAGCTAGCTAACTAACTAGCTACTGCTACTTGCTACTGAAGTTAGCAAGGCAAATTGAAATAAATTGCACTAACTGGACACAAAAATTAAGTTCTAAAACCAAGAAAACAATTTATAATCTACCTCATCCTCCACTGAAGAAACTAATTTCAATTGAATAATATCCAAAAAATGCTCAACTATCACTTTTCAATCTCTATCCAATAATGTAACAAACTCACCAAGCTTCTCAACACATAGAACCCCCCCATAATGCTCCGCAGCACAACCATAATACAACACGCTAGGTTCATTCTCTGATCCTAATCCTATGATTGGATGGACAACATGTCAGTTCATACTGCAAAAGCTTTGATTGGTTGGAGGTCGTCCTCTGGAAGTGGTCATGATTATGATTTAGGTCTATGGAAGGGGGTGAGGCCTTCGAGCCTCCTAGGTTTTGTATTGAAGTCAATGTACCCAGAGCAGGACAGAAGCTAGCTGTCCTCCGGCTACACAATGGTGCTACCACAGAGAGTGCTGTTGAAGTCACTATAGACCTTCATTGCAAAACAGTGTGTTTTAATCAATTATTTGGTGACATATGAATATACAGTGAGGGAAAAAAGTATTTGATCCCCTGCTGATTTTGTACGTTTGCTCACTGACAAATAAATGACCAGTCTATAATTTTAATGGTAGGTTTATTTGAACAGTGAGAGACAGAATAACAACAACAAAATCCAGAAAAATGCATGTCAAAAATTTTATAAATTGATTTGCATTTTAATGAGGGAAATAAGTATTTGACCCCCTCTCAATCAGAAAGATTTCTGGCTTCCAGGTGTCTTTTATACAGGTAACGAGCTGAGATTAGGAGCACACTCTTAAAGGGAGTTCTCCTAATCTCAGCTTGTTACCTGTATAAAAGACACCTGTCCACAGAAGCAATCAATCAATCAGATTCCAAACTCTCCACCATGGTCAAGACCAAAGAGCTCTCCAAGGATGTCAGGGACAAGATTGTAGACCTACACAAGGCTGGAATGGGCTACAAGACCATCGCCAAGCAGCTTGGTGAGAAGGTGACAACAGTTGGTGCGATTATTCGCAAATGGAAGAAACACAAAAGGCCTGTCAATCTCCCTCGGCCTGGGGCTCCATGCAAGATCTCACCTCGTGGAGTTGCAATGATCATGAGTACGGTGAGGAATCAGCCAAGAACTACACGGGAGAATCTTGTCAATGATCTCAAGGCAGCTGGGACCATAGTCACCAAGAAAACAATTGGTCACACTACGCCGTGAAGGACTGAAATCCTGCAGCGCCCGCAAGGTCCCCCTGCTCAAGAAAGCACATATACAGTTTACCAATGAACATCTGAATGATTCAGAGGAGAACTGGGTGAAAGTGTTGTGGTCAGATGAGACCAAAATCGAGTTCATTGGCATCAACTCAACTCGCCTTGTTTGGAGGAGGAGGAATGCTGCCTATGACCCCAAGAACACCATCCCTACCGTCAAACATGGAGGTGGAAACATTATGCTTTGGGGGTGTTTTTCTGCTAAGGGGACAGGACAACTTCACTGCATCAAAGGGACGATGGACCGTCAAATGTTGGGTGAGAACCTCCTTCCCTCAGCCAGGGCATTGAAAATGGGGCGTGGATGGGTATTCCAGCATGACAATGACCCAAAACACACGGCCAAGGCAACAAAGGAGTGGCTCAAGAAGAAGCACATTAAGGTCCTGGAGTGGCCTAGCCAGTCTCCAGACCTTAATCCCATAGAAAATCTGTGGAGGGAGCTGAAGGTTCGAGTTGCCAAACATCAGCCTCGAAACCTTAATGACTTGGAGAAGATCTGCAAAGAGGAGTGGGACAAAATCCCTCCTGAGATGTGTGCAAACCTGGTGGCCAACTACAAGAAACGTCTAACCTCTGTGATTGCCAACAAGGGTTTTGCCCCCAAGTACTAAGTCATGTTTTGCAGAGGGGTCAAATACTTATTTCCCTCATTAAAATGCAAATCAATTTATAACATTTTTGACATGCGTTTTTCTGGATTTTGTTGTTGTTATTCTGTCTCTCACTGTTCAAATAAACCTACCATTAAAATTATAGACTGATCATGTCTTTGTCAGTGGGCAAACGTACAAAATCAGCAGGGGATTGTAGTATCTGAGGAATTATGACTTTGCTAACGTTTTCAAATGGTATCTGAGAGGATGTTTATTCAGCTTGGAGGGAGCATCTGGGGAGCAGTTTTGTGGGGACACCCCATAGAACAGAGGAAGTCTGTTGTGTGGAGACAGGTGATTGGTCTGTATGGGAAACCACCCACATCATGGTAAAGATTATAAATACTTGGTTGAGACAAAGGAGATCAGAACAAACATATTATTTTGGGTCGCTGTTCTCCAGATGCTGCAGACGTCTGTAAACTTATGCTGAAATCTTGTGATATAAATAAAACTCTATAATCAAAGTACAGTGTAAGCGGACTCCTTGGTCTCACAGCAAAGATTAGCATTATTCTTTATAAACAACAGAAATGGCGACGAGGAACGTTTGGGACGGTCTGCGTCTCTCCAGTGTTACATTCATGAGCAGCGAAGTGACTCCCGCTCAAGACACCGGCTCATAAGGTGAGATTTCTCACAATTTTGTGCGCGGGTTGATTCGCTTGCTTCTGGGTGTGTGCGCTGGAGAGATGTACCGTTTAAAGGACTTATGTGTGCAGATGTTGCTGTTATTTGCTGTGGGATAGGAGTCTGTTCTAAAAATTCAAAATGTGTTTGCGCTGGTAAAACAACGCAAACAGGGGGGGAGTGTCTATAACTATTGAAGAATAGAGGGAATAAGGCCAGGAACTAGGGTAAATGTGTACAAATTAGAACCATTGCGAATCTATGGTAGCCCTCTCAGGATCATTAGGATGGGCCGAAAATCCTAAAACACGTTAGGTGTATTTAGGTGAGGCCAGGGGACTTGAGGCTGTGGTATATATATTCGGTTGCAAGTTACCTCTCAGCATGTGGTTGACGAATTATATGATTGATGTGACCGCTCATTGGATTTCCGCGGACCTCGTGGTAGCAGAAATTTTGAACAAAGGAATTATACGGCGCAATGGAGGTTACATGCTACATGCTACATGCTACATGCTACCTTAGAGGTCCATAGGAATGGAACAAGCCTCTTAAAACTGTGTATTTATGTATTTGTGTTTGTGGAAGAGAGACAAATGGTGGAGTGGAGACGTGTCTGAGCTGTGTGTCGACTCATGTTGGGATGGAATTTGTGTTGGAGATCTTGTGAGTCTCCGTGGGTGAGAACGTTGGTGGTTGTTAACTATATGTGAGCCCCCTGGAAGGCCGTTAAGGTTAAAAATGTCATGACTCTCTATAAAAAGAGGACGTTTACTAACTATTATAATATCATGAGCCTACAGGGAGGAGTTTTTAATAGTGTATAGAGATGTTTTGTAATGGATAAGAAAATCACTATAAATCTGCAGATTAGGATAAAGGGAAGTTAAGAAACTTCTAAGTAGGATTTGTGTTCAATGTTTTATGTGGTTTGTGAGCTCTGTTAAGTGTTATTGTTTGTCTATGGGGGGTAAAAGAACGGAGGTATAGCGGGACTGTTAACTTTCTGTTGTCTGGCTTGGAGAGAGCTGGGAGAGAGCTCCATCCACTCTGAACTCGTATTGGTGTATGAACTACGCATGCGCGTGATATATGACTTTAGAGTTACGTAGGGCTAAATATGCCACTCCCTACACTGAGCGGCTGGGAGAAACAGACAAAGAGAGAGAAGATTTAGAGACTAATAGTGTATTCTGGTTGTTAAATCGGCTGTTGTTTGAAGATTAAACTGTTTTCTTATTTATAATATTCCTGAGTTAAGTTGTTTGCTTATTTCTTAGCGCGAATGTGAACGGAGGAATATTGAATGGTTGAAATAACTCAGTGTGTGCATAAAATACTAAATTCTTGTCTGTTCTTTGTTATTCTGTCATATGAGAGACGAGAGGGAGGAGACAGAGAGAGAGCGGAAGTGCTGACGTGTACATCACGCGACAGGGTGTGCTGCAACGGATCCAGTCAAACTAAGGCCAGTACTGTTCTATTTACAAAACGTACCTTCCCATACAGGATATTTTGTGTGCCTAGCATATTTGATGTTATGACAATTTGACAAGGACTTGGCAACAGACTGATCAATTGACGTAATTGCATATTGGAGTTTTTGTGAATAAGTTGGTTTGATTAGAGTTGTGTTGGGAATCGAGTACTGACATTATTCTGTAAAATTAAGGTCATTGGGTGCTTATTAAGCAATTGGTTTGTGAGTACTATAGTGTTGCTGGATTATAGGTCTTTTCTTTTTTGGATTGCTCTGAAGTTGACTACTTTCCTGTACCTTTCCTGATCGGATGTGGTAAGATTGCCACTAATTAATAAATTGGTAAAATAAATAAAATAAATAAATAAATAAAAACTTTTTTTTTTAAATTATTCATAAATTGATTGATTTATTAATTATTTAATTAGAAGAAAAAAAAGATTTTTTTATTTTATTTTTATTAATAATTAAAGGGAGGAAACTATAAGCTATATAGTCTAAAATAATAAAATAATTCACAATAAAGGAATATAAAACAGTTGTTACAATGGGGAAAAAGGACATCAAGACTATGAAGGTAATTACACCTGTTGATATAGTACAAAATAGTAATCCTCTAGTTAATGGTATTGCAAGGTTATCTGGAAAATTGAATAAACGTTGGCCTGACATTGAACAACCATGGCCAGTGGAAGGGACTCTTAACCCTGACGTCATCAACATAATGAAAGTGCTTCTGTCAATTCATAAAGTAGTTCAAAAGAAAGGGAAAAAAGGGAACAACATAAAGAAAAGAGACAAAGAGAGCTGGGTGTTCTTAAGTTGTTTGAAAATGAAGGACAAAAACTGATAAAAGATACCAGCGATAAAAGAAACAAAGGTATATAGAAAATTGTAAATGCAGTGAAGGTGACAGAAAAACTAATGACAGAAGTCAGTACACCTTTCTCACATACGGATTCAGCAAAAAGACCCCCACCTTATGAGAAAGAAGTAGAGTTTAAGGACGTCTATCCTCAGCTTCCAGTGATCATTCAGGAGGGTGATTATTGCATCAGAGATGAAGATGAACGAATAATAGAGAGAGGACAAGCAGAAACGACCATAAAAATGAATCCAAACTCCAAAAGTAAGAAAAAACCAAGATGTCTGGAAACTAAGGGTGGAATGAGGTTCAGGAGGATGGAACTTGAAAATGATGATGATGATGATGATCAGAGTGATTCAGAAGAGATCATGGGTGGATATGACCCTGTGATCAGACGGAGGTTGGCCAGAGCGGAAAGAAGGAGTGATGGATGTTTGAAGAAGAAGAATACAAGAGATTCAAGTTCTGATGAAAGTAAAGATGGGGACAGCGATGAAGATTTGGAGATTAAAGGTGCTTCATATTCAAGAGGATTTTATCCTACAATGACTAGCACAGAAGAAATAGAACGAGATATAGACTGATGCGTATCATGCCTGGATAAAGCGAATAATTTAGAAGAAGTAAGAGAACTGGAAGAACAACTCAAGAAGCTGAAGATACAGAAGAAAAAACTGCTGAAAAAAGGATCCCAAGAATTTGAGAAGAGGTATACATTAAGGCCAAGACAAGGGAGCACCAGTAAGAAGACGATGCCAGTGATCATTCGAGGACAAAACCTATAATATAAGCCTTTGCAAAATACCGATATGTCAGATATACTTGAGAAGCTGCCTACTCTTCAAGATGGAGCCTATCCTTGGATTTCAAAATTGGAAGAAATTACGGTGGGAACACAGTCTGCCATAGGAGACATTAAGAGACTTTTGGCTAATCTCCTTGGGATTCAAGGTATGGAAGACATTTTTCAGAGAGCGGGACTCAATAGATATGTGGGGACTGCAGTGAATGATCCTGAATTGTTGGCTGCAAGTAGGAATCGTCTGTGGAGAGCACTGAAAGATACGTTTCCAACAAATGTGCATCCTGATAACATTCTGATTGACCCACTAGGACAACAAGAAAATCCGAGAGCCTATGTGTCAAGAGTCCATCAAGTGTGGAGAAATATTACTGGAAATGATCCAGATGTGAGTCAAATTGAGCAGTCCATTTTGAGAGCTAAACTGCAGATGGGACTGCCCTCACCAGTAAGGAGCAAACTGGCAGAGGTGGTTGGACTTGGAAGCATGACAAAAGGCGTCTATACAGATCATATAGCCCATCAAGTGGACCTGTACAGGAAAAAGGAACACAACCAGAAATAACAGGACCAAGAAACTCTCAGAAAACTCAATCAAATACAACTGGTGGAGAATAAGAAGGAGAAGAAACAAGCTTTGGTTATGCAGAATCAGGGTGCACCAAATCAACAATCACTGCCACAGCTTCAACCGGACCAGTTCCAACCGCAATTGTACCAGCCACCAATAGCGGTTCCAGTTGTTCCATATCCACAGCCAGTTTCTGGACAGACACAGAATTGGAGAGGAAGAGGACGAGAAGGCTTAGAAAGAGGAAGAGGAGGAAGGTTTAAGCCATACTTCCAGCAACCTTCAGAAGTGTGTTATAATTGTGGACAGGTTGGTCACTTTGCCCGTGAGTGCAATGGGCCAGGAGGAAACATCAGAGGGAATTTCAGAGGAAGATACAGGGGTCAGTCAAGATCATCTGGAGGACCGGTGAACCCCTATAGGGGCCCGAAGCAAGGATTCTAGGGGTGCCCAGAAGATCCGAAAGGGGGGTGTCAGCTGGTAGCATCTGGACCGGAAAAAGATCCAACAATTGTGGTGAAAATAAACAACCGACCATTGGAAGTGATGGCGGCTAGAGCTGCTTTTACCTGCGTTTGGCCTGAAGATGCTACACATCTGCTTATGTCCAATCAACTCATTAGGACAATCGGATTCGAGGGAGTAAAACAGCTGATTCCTCTTACGGAACCAATTGAGCTCTGCTATAAAAATCAAAAAATTACAATACCCATACTGGTATCAGAACATACACCTATTGCATTGTTGGGAAGAGATGCATTGTGTAAGTTGAACTGTACAATAAGATGTACACCAGACGGCTGTCTGGTAGAAGTGCCAAAGGAAAAGGTTTACCAATTGTTGATGATGACAGAGATGGATTCGTCTTCAGTATTCTGGATTGGAAATCTCAGTGAAGATTTTTTGAAGCAGGCTAAGATATGGGAGAAATTTATTGTGGCAAATATGCCAGATGCGAGGCTTCCGGAATATCCATTTCATTGTACGCTCAAGTATTTCAAGAATGCTGCCCAACCAGACTCAGAGGAATGGTTGAGTCATCAACCAAAGAATGTTCAACTTAGCTCATGTTGCATTATTTTAGGACCACAAGGAGCAGCTATGAAGATAAACACAGACGATTATCTGAATAAAGAATTTGAGATTGAGAAGAGTGTGCCACATGTGACCTTGTTGGTTTCGGAAGGCTATGAGCAGAAGCAAATAGGAGAAATGATGACAGAAGCAGATAAAGCTGTTTTCAGACCGATGAAAGAGAATTTGGCGATTTGGAGGAGTCAAGGACAAGGAGATAATGATTTCGGCTCAAGGACAAGGAGAGCCACAAGCTGTAAGGATGACACATGAATCTATTTGCAGTGTGCAGATGAATTCAGACCCTATGAAAGAGAAGATGTTGGAACAAGTTCTGGAATGTTTGTGGTCTCAACACAGTACCGATATTGGACTTGTGAAATCAGCTCAACCGGTGAAAGTTGAACTTCGACCAGGAGCCAGACCTCCTTAGAAGAATCAGTATCCATTGAAAGATGAAGCAATCCAAGGGATTGAACCACAAATTGAAGGACTTTTGAAAGCAGGTGTTTTAAGGACAACAAAAAATCCTCAGAGTAACACACCTTTGTTGCCTGTGGAAAAACCAGATGGAACTTATCGTGTGGTTCATGATTTGAGAGCGGTGAATGAGGTAGTGACTGACTTTCCAGCAGAAGTGCCAGACCCGCATACCTTGTTAGCCCAAATTCCTCCTGATGCGACACATTTTACGGTGTTAGACTTATGTGGTGCATTTTTTAGTGTTCCACTTAGTGTAGAAAGTCAGGGTTTATTTGGGTTCACATATAAGGGACAATTCTATGAGTATAGTCGTTTGGCACAGGGGTACAAGCATAGTCCTCATATCTTCAATAAAGTACTGAAGGATGATTTGGTAGGGATAGATCAGATATTGCAAAGCACTGTCATTCAGTACGTAGATTATATAATAATTTGCTCACAAAATAAAGAAACATGTCATAGAGACTCAATTAAATTGCTACAGGTATTGGCAGAAAAGGGGCATAAGGTTTCACAGAAAAAGTTGCAATATTGCCAGGAGAGGGTTGTTTATTTGGGTCAGAAAATAACGCATGGACACAGAAGCATTTCGGAAAGTCAATTGGAAGCTATTCATAAGGCTCCGAAGCCTAGAACTGTCAGGGAGATGATGACATTTCTTGGTATTGCTGGTTATTCCTCAGCTTGGGTGGAGAGCTATACTAGTTTGATGGGACCTTTGAGAGCTATGGTTAAGGATACTGGAAGTGGACAACTCCATAGCAATCTTTCCTGGACACAGGAAGGCCATGTGGCATTTGAAACGAACAAACAGAGGTTGCAGGAGGCACCTGCACTTACACTACCAGACTACTCTAAGAACGTTTTGCTATATGTGTCTACTTCTACTGGAGGTAGATATGCATGTGCAGTTCTTTGTCAGCCGACAGGCACAGGGACGAATCCTCAGCCTATTTCCTACTACTCTACTGCCTATTCAGAAGTAGAACTAGGGCTACCACTGTGCTACAGAGCAATGGTGGGAGTATATTTAATGTATGACAAAGCATAATCGGTTACGATGGGTTACCCAGTAACAATTCTTACCCATCATAGTCTCAGAAATCTTCTGAACTATGGGAAATATACATTGACTATGCCTAGGCTCAGAGACTATCATAGGCTCTTAGAGCAGGAAGATGTCACCCTAGTGAGGTGTGATACGGTAAATCCAGCCGAGAATTTGCCAACTTCAGAGGATGGTGAGTCACATGATTGTGTCCAAGAAGCAGAGAAATACTCGAGGCTTAGATCAGATTTGCAAGCCTTTCCATTACGTGAGGCAGACCTGGAGTATTGGACTGATGGGTCTTGTTATCGTGTGGGAGATAAATTGTGTGCTGGCTATGCGGTAGTTAAAGCCCAAGGAACTGGATTTGTTGTTGAAAAGGCTGAAGTAATACCACAGCCTGCGTCTGCACAACTTGCTGAACTTGTGGGGCTAACAGAAGCATGTTTGTTAGCAGAAGGAAAGCGAGTGACGATATACACTGATTCAGCATATGCACATAGTGTATGTCATTTGTTTGGGGCAGTATGGAAAGGTCGAGGGTTTAAGAAAGCGGATGGTTCTCCGATACAACATCATGCGCAAATAATGGAACTAATAATGAAGCCTAAAGAGATAGCGATAGCTAAGTGCGCAGCTCATAAAACAGATGTGTCAAAAGTCACACAAGGGAACAAAGCTGCTGATGAAGCTGCAAAAGCCGTCACAGGAGCGGACAAATTGGGCAAGGTTTTTCTGGTCACTCATGGAGTGGACTTGGAAGACAAAATTACGCTTAAGGATGTGATTTTGATGCAGGAAGCTGCTTCTATGATTGACAAACAGCTGTGGCTAGACCGAGGGGCGGTCAAAGATGCTACTGGTCTTTGGAGAAACCATGAGGGGTTAATAGTAGCGCCTCTAGACCTCTTAGGTCTGATGATTCAGGAAGCACATGGGTTAGCTCATGTTGCAAGGGGGGAGGTTAGGAGAAAGATCACAAAGGAGTATGGTTTTTGGGCACCATATTTGCTTGAACAGATTGACTATATAATAGGAAGGTGCACAATCTGTCTGAAAAATAATGTTCGCAGGGGTGTGACTGTTCTTCCTGGTTACATTCCTACACCGAGAGGTCCTATGCGTGAGTTGGTTATTGACTTTGTTGATATGATAAAACCAGTTGATGGGAAAAGATACATGTTGGTAGTTGTAGATAGATTTTCACGATGGCCGGAGGCCTGTCCAACCAAGCGAAAGGATGCTCAATCGGTTGCCAAGTTCTTGTGTAAAGAAGTCATAAGCAGGTGGGGATTACCCGATCGAATATCCTCAGATAATGGGAAGGAATTTGTGGATAAATCAGTGAAATTGATGTTGCAAAAATTGGGAATTAAGCAACGCCTTGGAGCAGTTTATCACCCACAAAGTCAAGGGATTTGTGAAAAAATGAACGGTGTCTTGAAAAATCGCATTGTCAAAATTTGTCAGCATACGGGTCTAAACTGGATAGCGGCGCTTCCTTTAGCATTAATGGTGTGTCGCTCAAGTGAGTTGCGTGATCTACGTATGACACCCCATGAATTGGTAACAGGAAGAAGGATGCCTACGCCTTGTTTGCGAACAAGTGGAAAGGGTCCAAGCTTGGCTCTTTTGGAAGATGAAATGAGAGCGTACGTTACATATATGGCCAATTTTCATAAAAAGTTGTCCACATATGTTTCTGACAGGCAAAGAAAAGAAGAGGTGGAGGAGGAGCTTGATGAGAAAAAAAGGAGTACAGTGCAACCTGGGGACAAGGTGTTCGTGAAGGTATTTAGAAGGAAGTGGTATAACGAACGTCGTGAAGGACCATTTGAAGTTGTTCGTAGTACTGGAACAGCTGTCCAGGTTAAAGGATCTCCAACGTGGTATCATTTGTCACATTGTGTTAAAGCGCCTGGAGAAGAGGTGCCACGCGCAGAGAGAGAGGATGTTGAAGGCTCAAGAGAGAAGGAGGGAGATAGGGGAGAACAGGAAGAAGGAGAGATTGTCAATGTTATGGATAGCATGGATGATAATGTTTACACTTCTGATGATGCCAGAGATGACTCTGCAATGGAGGGAAAGGAAAGGAGATTTGGGGAAATTGATTTTCAATACGTCCCAGAAACAACAGGGAATATTTCAGTGGAATGTGAAGCAGCGGAGATTACCAAGGGCAACTCTGTTACAGGAGAAGCTGGTGATTCGGTTAGACAAAGTATGCCCAGACCAGTTAGGAGAAAAGTCAGACCAAAACGTTACGAAAACTAGAGTTGAAGTAACTCTGGGACAGTCAGCTCAGCTCCCATGTAAGTGCACGAGAGAGAACAGTGGTGAAGGGAAATTTAGAGTTCAGTGGGAAGATAGATATGGCAGGAGTTTAGATCTGTTAGGAGCAGTTGCATTGAGAAAGTATGCGTTGCTGAATGATGAGAGAAGAATGAAGATTGAGGGTGATTGCAGTATCTATATTTACAATTCCCAGCAGGAAGATGAAGGTGATTATAAATGTATTTTTTATAATCAACAGTTTGAAAGTGAGGGATTAGAGTTGGGACTGAGAGTTAATGTAGTGACACTAGTGGTGATGGATGGAAATACAAGTAAAGAGTTCAAAGCCTTAGGGAGAATGGATGAATTAACAACAATGACATCAACACTTCAGCCTATTATAACAACAGTGAGAAGCAATTTAACTCTTTCAACATTGACAGTTATTAAAGCTATAAATATATCATCTTTGATTACAAGGGAGCCAATCGCTCCAGCACCAATTTTAGAGGAAAAGACTGTCATTAGGGTTAGGATGGGTGATACAGCTCATCTTCCTTGTAGATGTGAGAGATGGAGTGGGGGTGGTGACGTTCCTCCCACATGGAGAGATAATTATGGAGAAGAAGTGTTGTTATCAGGACCAGAAGTAGAAGCTGTGCCCCCTAGTCAAAGGAAGTATATTTTGTACAACGATATGAAGTGGAAGAGGGTTATGAGTGATTGCTCACTTATTTTGCATAATGTTACATGGAAAGATCAGGGAGAATATATATGTACTTATTTAGTGCAAGCATTAAAGTTTGTTCCGGCTAAGAATTATTGGTTAAAAGGCTATGTAACTCGTAAGGTGACGCTTATGATGGAAGATTTGAAGTCTGTTGAAGCTTCCACAGTCACCAAAGGAGTTCAGGAGAAGTATATTACAGTAGCAACTCCAACAGTAAATACTACACAGAGGATATCTGTAACTTTCCCACTGGAAATAGTTAAGAGTGTTAATACATCAACTAAAGCAACTATTTTAATAGTAACTTTGAAAGAGATTAATGGTACGACGGCAATAACAAATGTAGGTAATATGACACAGACACCAACAACAACTTTTCTGAAACTAGAGGATGTAGCAAGAGTGACTCAGGAGTTTATGATACGGATGGAGAGTGCTGTCAATGGTAGTAAGGATAGTGTTGAGATAGGAGAGCAGATGGTAGTAGAGAATGATGCAGATTCATCTGTAATAGTGCAGGATACTATCATGGAGGTACAGGATGAGTTCTTTGATTTTAATGAAAGACAAGAAGATATATTTGATCAGTACCGCTCGTTAGGGAAGAGCGAAACTAAATGGAAGGCATATGGATTTGATTCTTCTGTTTTGCAAATTAAAGATGGATGGGCAGGTAGGAATCTTTCGTTCCAGCAGTTAACTCATTCTGTAAGGTCAGTGAGGAATCTTGAGGGTCCATGTCTGTTGAGAATTCCAGCACCAGGCACATGGGGTTCTATTTTAGAGACGGTTGCTAAACCTTTATCAAGTACGTGTCAATCTTATGCTTTATCATGGCTGTTGTATCAGCAACAATCATTAACAGATACAATAATGTCGTTGTCGAAACATTTGTTTAGGCCTAGGTTTAAGTGTTCTTGGTTAAATGAAATACCCTATGTGAATTTGTTAGATGGGAAGGAAAATCAGTTAACAGCGACTCCTGAAGCATTGGAGGTGAAACCAGTGAGGGCTAAAAGCTGTTTTTGTTCTAATAAAACATATGATGGAAAGGGTATGTTTATGGGAATATCAGATTGTGATGATTATATGATGACTTTGGGTAAGCATGAACATAAGGTTAGTAATGAGAAATATAATGTAACTTTTTATGTTCCAGTTAATAAGAAGAGCAGGACTTTGATGGTGAAAGATCAGCTTTTGCCTGGTAATGTGACTATTGGGAATTTTAGAGATATTTGGTGGGTTTGTGGTGATAAAGCGTATATATTCTTACCCTATGGATGGACAGGATGTTGTTACATGTCGACGTTGAAGCTTCCATATGAGGTTTTTACCATTAAAAGAGGGGAAGCACCGGACACAGATAAATCTGAGTCTAGGTTTGGAAATAGGGTGAAAAGGGACATGGCGGAATTTCATAGTCTGGAAGCCTACCATTGGAGGATAAGTCTAGGAGAGAAGTGGGGACTGGGACTTTTTCCATGGTATGGTGTAACATTTTTGGCAGATCATATTGATAATATTACCTATACTTTGCAGGGTTTTGCAAATGAAATGATAAGAGGGTTTAACCTTCTGTCGAATACTCAAAGAAGTCACAGACTGACGCTGTTGAAACATGACATGGCTCTTGACTATATTTTAGCAAAACAAGGTGGCTTATGTTTGGCTATGAATTTGATGGGGGATGATTGTTATACTTTGATCCCAGATAGTTCCGATAATATCACTAGTGTTATAGATGCATTGAAGAATATAAGGGATGCGTTTGGTAGATCTGAAGGAGCTGGATGGTCAGCGAAGGCTTGGTTGCAAGATCAGTTAGGCCCAGTGGGAGCAGTGATGGTTCAGATTTTAGTAGCAGCTCTGATAGCGTTGTGTGTGATGTTTTGCTTTTGTACTTTGTTACTGACCTTTGCGAAGGCTATGATATTGAGATGGGTTGGGGTTGTGATGCCTGGAGACAACACTCAGATGCTGTTGTTGACTGTTACTGATCTAGATGAAGATGAACTAGTGGGACTGGATGGAGTGTTGATGGATAAATATCCATTTTGATTATCCGATCGTTTTTCAAATGTTTTTAAATGTTAGTGTGATTTTAGTATTTTGTTATGAATCAAAGGGGGGAAATAGAATGTGATTCATTTTATATATCATTTTTATATTATTAGTTGATATTGATGTTTTAATTTGAATGTGTTGTTTTGCAAAAGATACTGTTTGGTCTTTTATTTTCTTCCAGAAGCATATGGGGGAATATGTAGAGGGGATTCAAATACTCAAACATGGACAATATGAAAGGACAATATGAATGGACTGGAGGAGGTGGAACAAGGAAGGTGTGGAAATGTTCAGATTCCATCATCAACGATGCATTGGAAGTCGACACTGCTGAGGAGATGAAGTGTAGTGGACTACATTCCAGTGTCTGCAATGATATATAGACATATTTGCATGTGTAATACATAATTTGTGTCATATTCTTTCTGTATTAATTTTTGTAGAATTATATTTGCTGTTATTGGGTACATGTGGGGATCTCAGATGTTTTTGTTTATTTCGTGCATGATTAGGGATATTGGGTCTAGGCAGGGATAGAGAGAATCCACAGGAGGGTTCGATGGGTCGACCAGCCTGAATGTGGAAATTTTTTGATAGTATTTTGTTTACTGAGGCTTTCATGTGTATTCAAATTGCATCATAGTTTCAAATGCATTGATAAAGATTTATGAATTGATCTGGAGTACTTAGGTGGTTGCCTGGGGCAGAGGGGCCGTGAGAGAATTTTACTGTCTTGATTGATTGATGGATATTTGGAAAGAAGGCTGCCAGACAGGTTTTTCGCTCTCACACTCCATAAAGATTTGTTCATATTTCATAGAAATATATTTACACTCCATAGAAAAATGTGTTTTTGGTTTATTGTTAAAGATACTCAATAAGATAAATTGTTACTTGTCATAATCCTATTATTTTTGTTTTCGAGACTTAATTTGTCTCGAAGGGGGGAATATGTAGTATCTGAGGAATTATGACTTTGCTAATGTTTTCAAATGGTATCTGAGAGGATGTTTATTCAGCTTGGAGGGAGCATCTGGGGAGCAGTTTTGTGGGGACACCCCATAGAACAGAGGAAGTCTGTTGTGTGGAGACAGGTGATTGGTCTGTATGGGAAACCACCCACATCATGGTAAAGATTATAAATACTTGGATGAGACAAAGGAGATCAGAACAAACATATTATTTTGGGTCGCTGTTCTCCAGATGCTGCAGACGTCTGTAAACTTATGCTGAAATCTTGTGATATAAATAAAACTTTGTAATCAAAGTACAGTGTAAGCGGACTCCTTGGTCTCACAGCAAAGATTACCATTATTCTTTATAAACAACAGAAACAAATACTTTTTTCCCTCACTGTATTTAGTATAGTTTTATCTAAAAAGGATACCTTTTTTAGTGTTTCACTATTTTTATTTGTATGAAATTTCACTGAGGAGGATGGTCCTCCCCTTCCTCCTCTGAGGAGCCTCCACTGGTGTGCTCTAACAGCTGTGTGCCATGCCCAGGGATGGTCTGTGTGGAAGATTAGGTTGCTTACATTCCCATTTTTGTAGCAGTCAACAAAAAGTGTCTCTGGATTGTCATTTTTAATATCCAAGGGGTACTGTACTGTGGTGACCTCTGCACAGAGGGAAGCCACGGAGCAGGGGGCCAAAGAGGTCTCTTCATGTGGGTGGGGGAGGAGCTCTGCTGCCATTGTGGGGCTCAGGGGCTTCACACCTCTCACTTCACACTTCAGTGCTAATTAATGTTGCAGCCGGGTCTGTTCTTTCCTAGCAAGCTTGGTAGCCTTTTTACTTAGCATTCAGTCTTTATAAAGTGAAATATCTAGAGATTATTGTAATGTTCTTTTCATTTTAGGATATCGAAGTAGCTTCAGACTGAACATTACTTACTCAGTTCCAGGTTGGATGATATTTTCGGGTTATTGTTGTGCTTCTTTTGCTGGTTGCTGGTTTGTCAGAAAGTTTGCTGGATAGTCCTTGGCAGTAAGAATCCTTCCATAATCCTTCCAGGTAATTTTGTCCAAAATCAGGTTTGGAGTTTTGATTTGGAATGAAGGTTATGTTGTGGAGGGTAGTATCATGTATTTGTCCTTGTAAAAAAACTCAAAGTTTATACAACCCTAAATCTATATTTTTGTAAAAACATGCTGAAAAATTCAGAAGCTCATCTGCTCATGACCTCTCTCTCTCTCTCTCTCTCTCTCTCTCTCTCTCTCTCTCTCTCTCTCTCTCTCTCTCTCTCTCTCTCTCTCTCTCTCTCTCTCTCTCTCTCTCTCTCTCTCTCTCTCTCTCTCTCTCTCTCTCTCTCTCTCTCTCTCTCTCTCTCTCTCTCTCTCTCTCTCTAATTTAAGGGCTTTATTGGCATGGGAAATGTATGTTAACATTGCCAAAGCAAGTGAAGTAGATAGTAAACAAAAGTGAAATTAGAAATTAACAGTAAACATTACACTCAGAAGTTCCAAAAGAATAAAGACATTTCAAATGTCATATTATGTATATATACAGTGTTGTAACAATGTGCAAATAGTTAAAGTACAAATGGGAAAATAAATAAACATAAATATGGGTTGTATTTACAATGGTGTTTGTTCTTCACTGGTTGCCCTTTTCTTGTGGCAACAGGTCACAAATCTTGCTGCTGTGATGGCACACTGTGGTTTTTCACCCAGTAGATAAGGGAGTTTATCAAAATTGGGTTTGTTTTCGAATTCTTTGTGGATCTCTGTAATCTGAGGGAAATATGTGTCTCTAATATGGTCATACATTTGGCAGGAGGTCAGGAAGTGCAGCTCAGTTTCCACCTCATTTTGTGGGCAGTGTGCACATAGCCAGGTCTGCCTACGGCGGCCTTTCTCAATAGCAAGGCTATGCTCACTGAGTCTGTACATAGTCAAAGCTTTCCTTAACTTTGGGTCAGTCACAGTGGTCAGGTATTCTGCCACTGTGTACTCTCTGTTTAGAGCCAAATAGCATTCTAGTTTGCTCAGTTTTTTTGTTAATTCCTTCCAATGTGTCTTTTTGTTTTCTCATGATTTGGTTGGGTCTAATTGTGTTGTTGTTGTTGTCCTGGGGCTCTGTGGGGACTGTTTGTGTTTGTGAACAGAGCCCCAGGACCAGCTTGCTTAGGGGACTCTTCTCCAAGTTAATCTCTCTGTAGGTGATGGCTTTGTTATGGAAGGTTTGGGAATCACTTCCTCTTAAGTGGTTATAGAATTTAACGGCTCTTTTCTGGATTTTGATAATTAGCGGGTATCAGCCTAATTCTGCTCTGCATGCATTATTGGGTGTTTTTCGTTGTACACTGAGGACATTTTTGTAGAATTGTGCATGCAGTCTCAATTTGGTGTTTGTCCCATTTTGTGAATTATTGGTTGGTGAGTGGACCCCAGACCGCACAACCATAAATGGCAATGGGTTCTATAACTGATTCAAGTATTTTTAGCCAGATCCTAATTGGTATGTCAAATTTTATGTTCCTTTTGATGGCATAGAAGGCCCTTCATGCCTTGTCTCTCAGATCGTTCACAGCTTTGTGGAAGTTACCTGTGGCGCTGCTGTTTAGGCCGAGGTATGTAAAGTTTTTTGTGTGCTCTAGGGCAACGGTGTCTAGATGGAATTTCTCTCTCTCTCTCTCAGTTCTGCCCACAACTTTTCTATAGGATTGAGGTCAGGGCTTTGTGATGGCCACTCCAATACCTTAACTTTGTTGTCCTTAAGCCATTTTGCCACAACTTTGGAAGTATGCTTGGGGTCATTGTCCATTTGGAAGACCCATTGCAAACCAAGCTTGAATTGCCTGACTGATGTCTTGAGATGTTGCTTCAATATATCCACATAATTTTCCTTCCTCATGATGCCATCTATTTTGTGAAGTGTACCAGTCCCTCCTGCAGCAAAGCACCTCCAATTGACTCAAATGATGTCAATTAGCCTATCAGAAGCTTCTAAAGCCATGACATAATTTTCTGGAATTTTCCAAGCTGTTTACATTTACATTTACATTTTAGTCATTTAGCAGACGCTCTTATCCAGAGCGACTTACAGTTAGTGAGTGCATACATTATTCTTTTTTATATATATTTTTTTTCTTTTTCCCCTGGGAATTGAACCCACAACCCTGGCGTTGCAAACGCCATGCTCAACCAACTGAGCTACATCCCCCATGTTTAAAGGCACAGTCAACTTAGTGTATGTAAACTTCTGACCCACTGGAATTGTGATACAGTGAATTATAAGTAAAATAATCTGTCTGTAAACAACTGTTGGAAAAATTACTTGTGTCATGCACAAAGTAGATGTCCTATGCAGTGCTTTATGTCCAATGCTCCTACACTCTTAGAAAAAAGGGTTCCAAAAGGTTTTTTTTGCGGAGGGATAGGGTTCTACCAAGAACCGTTATCATCAAAATAATTTTTTTGGGGAAGACAAGGGTTCTTTGTAAGGCAAAAGAGGTCTATCTAGAACCTTTTTCATCCTAAGAACCAATTTTAAAAGAAAAGGTTATTTGATGATTGTTTGGAAGGCAAGAAGGGTTCTACATAGATCCCTTCTCAATCAGCTTTTTATTGTGTTTTCTTCTTTATTTTAAATAGTGCCTGAGCATTAGTATTTACCTCAGTGTTTAAACTTTAACATCAGGAGTTTGAGTAATCTGATTTTAATCTGAAGTTTAAAAAGATGTGTGGGAATGTTTTAAACCTATATGGGAATATTTGTACATGTATCTGGCATTCCCTTAATCATTTTACATATACAGTACTGACATAGTTGATATCTTTGCCATGAATTATGTCTTTCAAATGAGTATTTTCTGTGATTTTATTGAGCAGAGAGTAGGAGAATAGAAGGGAATGAGAACCAGAAGTGTATTGAGCTCCTCTGTAGCTCAATTGGTAGAGCATGGCGCTTGTAACGCCAGGGTAGTGGGTTCGATCCCCGGGACCACCCATACGTAAAAATTTATGCACACATGACTGTAAGTCGCTTTGGATAAAAGTGTCTGCTAAATGGCATATTATATGGTACACAGCAAATTTGCTAGTTTTGGTCTTTCTGTGTTGATGAAAATACTCAAAACCACACCCATCATTGTCATATTTCCCAGCATGCTCTATTTCAGGTTGATTTTCAGAATTGTTTCAATATCTGGGTTTTTGCATTTATTGATTTGTTGATTAATCTTATAAAAATGTCCAATAGGAATTACACATCACTTTGCAAGCCAGCATAAGGTGACTTGCAGGCCTGATGTGACCTGTAAACCAGGAGTTTCCTAACACCCCTGTGTTACGGTATAACTAGGTCCTCAAAAAAAGGCCTTATGATATATGTAATGTATTGTTATAAAGAGTTTAATATTAAAGGCTAATAAGGCTGGTGGAACCGTTCATAAAGGGTTCTAGGAAGAACCCTTCAAAGATAAAAGGGTTCTCAGTAGAACCCTTCATAGAGGGTTCTATCCGTAGAACCAAATCCGTAGAACCTTATATGGTTTTACATAGCACCTTTTTTTCTAAGAGCGTACGTGAGATCAACGGTTGGCAAAACACTATTATTATATGGTGGGTAGGGTTTCAAAATTCTCGTTACTTTCCTGGTTACTTATTTAACTCAGCTGTACATATACTTCTAGTTCCCATTAGCTTCCCTTGTCAGGTGTAAACCGGTAGCTGGCAATAAGAGTAACCCACCATTTGGGTTCACAAAATTCACCGGTTTTCCGGAAATCCCAGAGGAAGAGTCCCAGAATCACGAGGGAATAAGCAGGTGGACATCTGGAATCCTCCAACCAGGATTTCTGGAAAACCTGCACATTTTGTGAAAGTTACCGGAATTTTGCAACCCTAATGGTGAATTACTCTTGTTGCCAGTTACCGGTATACAAGGGAAGCTAATGGGAACTAGAAGAATATGATCTGTCCATATGGTACACTATGTAAGCCACATCATCTGAGTTACATAAGTTCACAGAACCCCCAACAAATGTACAGAACATTCTCCAGTAGAGTCACTGGAACATATTGCACCGCCAGCCAGACTGATAATAGTTAATTGCTTAATGTGTAGAGCAACAGTATAATGCCATATAAGAGGAAAAGCAGTGGGAATGAAAAAGAAAAGCATGTTTACTCTGGGAATGATGTTCTCAATACGTTACGGTCATTACGGTCATTCCTTGACAATAGTTATTCTGCTAGGGTGCAGATATGACCATAACACTGTCCAAGAAAGAGACAGACCTCTTTTATATCATTCCAACAAGGTCAACCTTTTTCATTGCACCTATTAAGACTACCAAGTGATATGCTCATTTTGTGCAGATTTAGCTCTTCATAGATTATATTGTTCAGTTTCATTACTGCAAGGCAGTGATTCACAATCAGAAGAGACGGCTAAATTATTAATCATATTCTCAGGATAAGATGTGATTGTAATAAGTTATGATAAATGTATGAGGAATTAACCTTTAAAAATGATGTTTTTTCCAAAAAATAATCTCATTTTTTTTCACCAAGGCATAATTAGAAGGCATAATTGTCTCTGAATGTGTCTCTTTGACATTGGAACTTACTTGCTACAGTTTCTTCAGAGTCTTGGCTGTATATACAGTCATGACCTAAATTATTGGCACCCTTGATAAAGATGAGCAAAAATGACTGTAAAAATAAAATAAATAAAATACTGAGCAATGTTGTATGCTTGGACAAAATTAGGAAATTATATTATTTTATACAATTGCAATACAATTGCTCAGAGAAATAGTTTTTTTTCTCAAAAAGATATCGGTCAAAATGATTGGCACCCCTGTTTTCAATACACTAGCACCCTCCCCCTTGCGAGGATAACGGCACTGAGCCTTTTTCTAAATTATTTTATGAGATTAGAGAACACATTAGAAAGGGTCTTAGACCATTCCTTCATACAGAATTGTTCCAGATCCTTGATATCCTTCGCCTGCACTTATGGATTGCCCTCTTCAATTCAAAACACAGGTTTTCAATTGGGTTCAAGTCCGGAGACTGAGATGGCCATTGCAAAATACAAAATGTGGTCAATTAAACATTTATTTGTGGAATTTAATGTATGCTTTGGGTTATTGTCTTGCTGGAAGATTCCCTTGCGGGCAAGTTTGAGCTTCCTGGTAAAGGAAACCAGGTTTTTGGCTAAAATGTCCAGGTACTGGGTAAAGTTCATAATGCCGTTGACCTTAACATGACCAGTGGAAGCAAACCACCACCACATTTTACAGTATTTACAGTGCATTCTGAAAGTATTCAGACCCCTTTACTTTTTCCACATTTTGTTACGTTACAGCCTTATTCTATAATGGATTAAATAGTTTTTTTCCCTCATCAATCTACACACCCATAATGACAAAGCAAAAACAGGTTTATAAAAATGTTTAGTATTCAGACCCTTTACTCAGTACTTTGTTGAAGCACCTTTGGCAGCGATTACAACCTCGAGTCTTCTTGGGTATGACGCTACAAGCTTGGCACACCTGTATTTGGGGAGTTTCTCCCATTCTTCTCTGCAGATCCTCTCAAGCTCTGTCAGGTTGGATTGGGAGCGTCGCTGCACAGCTTTTTTCAGGTCTCTCCAGAGAGTGCGGGCTCTGGCTGGGCCACTCAAGGACATTCAGAGACTTGTCTCGAAGCCACTCCTGCGTTGTCTTGGCTATGTGCTTAGGGTTGTTGTCCTGTTGGAAGGTGAACCTTCGCCCCAGTCTGAGGTCCTGAGCACTCTGGAGCAGGTTTTCATCAAGGATCTCTCTGTACTTTGCTCCGTTCATCTTTCCCTCAATCCTGACTAGTCTCCCAGTCCCTGCCACTGACAAACATCCCCACAGCATGATGCTGCCACCAACATGTTTCACCGTAGGGATGGTGCAAGGTTTCCTCCAGACGTTACACTTGGCATTCAGGCCAAAGAGTTCAATCTTGGTTTCATCAGACCAGAGAATCTTGTTTCTCATGGTCTGAGAGTTCTTTAGGTGCCTTTTGGCAAACTCCAAGCGGGCTGTCATGTGCCTTTTACTGAGGAGTGGCTTCCGTCTGGCCACACTACCATAAAGGCCTGATTGGTGAAGTGCTGCAGAGATGGTTGTCCTTCTGGAAGGTTCTCCCATCTCCACAGAGGAACTCTGGAGCTCTGTCAGGGTGACCATCGGGTTCTTGGTCACCTCCCTGACCAAGGCCATTCTCTCCCAATTGCTCAGTTTGGCCAGGCGGCCAGCTCTAGAAAGAGTCTTGGTGGTTCCAAACTTCTTCCATTTAAGAATGGTGGAGGCCACTGTGTTGTTGGGGACCTTTAATGCTGCAGAAATGTTTTGGTACCCTTCCCCAGATCTGTGACTCAACACAATTCTGTCTCTGAGTTCTACGGACAATTCCTTCGACCTCATGGCTTGGTTATTGCTGTGACATGCACTGTCAACTGTGGGACCTTATATAGACAGGTGTGTGCCTTTCCAAATCATGTTGTAGAAACATCTCAAGGATGATCAATGGAACAGGATGCACCTCAGCTCAATTTCAAGTCTCATAGCAAAGGGTCTGAATACTTATGTAAATAAGGTATTTCTGTTTTTTATTTTTAATACATTTGCAAACATTTCTAAAAACCTGTTTTCGCTTTGTTATTATGGGGTATTGTGTGTATTGATGAGGATTATTTTAGAATAAGGCTGTAATGTAACAAAATGTGGAAAACGTCAAGGGGTCTGAATACTTTCCAAATGCACTGTACACTTTCCAAATGCACTGTGAAGAACCCCTAAAGTATCCTGGAGGATACTTTAGGGGTTCTTCAAATTGAAACTTTGGGGGAACCCCTATAAGTTCTTCAAAGAATGCCTTTTAATGGATCCTCGATTAACCTTTGAAGAACCTTTTGGGGTTCATTTTTGAACAACCCCCCCCCCCCCCCCCCTCATTATTGTTATTATTAATAATAATAATATGAATACCAATAACAACAATCTTAGTGTTTATTTTGATTGTAGTGGCAAAGCAGAATATATATTTTTTTAAATATGAGGTAAACTCCCAGCAGAGCCCCGTCCAATGGGTATAGCCTCTGGCATGTTGATGTTAATGTGTTGATTTTCTCCGTATCCATAGCCAGAATTATTTTGCATTGCATAGTGATCAAACAGGTTTCCTGTTATATTCAGAGGTGTAGGGAGGGTGAAGTCTGTGAATCAAAAGAATATTAATTATATAGATGATTAACAAAACATGCACACAACAGTATTCATACCTTGGTTTTTGTGGTAAATGTGAATGAAAAAAACTGGTTTGATAATGGTTTTCATACACATACCTTGTTCATAATGTAGAGGCCTATGGGATTTTCATTGAAGAGTTAAGGGAGGAGGATGGTAAATGTGATCTGCATAACATACCAATTGACATACCTTTTTATGCCTCCTCATTTGTAAACCTGCAGACACAGACACAAAAGTGAGCAGTTCAGTCATCTGCACCCAATACAGCTAGCCTTCAACATATTCTTATAGCATAATTTATTTAACATTTTAGTCATTTAGCAGACGCTCTTATCCAGAGCGACTTACATTATCATTTTTTTTTTTTTCATACTGGCCCCCCGTGGGAATCGAACCCACAACCCTGGCGTTGCAAACGCCATGCTCTACATCCCTGCCGGCCATTCCCTCCCCTACCCTGGACGACACTGGGCCAATTGTGCGCCGCCCCATGGGTCTCCTGGTCGTGGCCGGCTACGACAGAGCCTGGATTCGAACCAGGATCTCTAGTGGCACAGCTAGCACTGCCTTAGACCACTGCGCCACTCGGGAGACAGCATACATATTCTTACCTCTTTGTTGATTGATATCCATTGAATTGTGTCCATTTTCGGTTTTAGAAAGATTTGCACAAATATAAAAAGCTAGATGGTATCATCATAAAACAATATCAATTTATATCATACAAGGGACAAACCTTACCTTAAATGATCTTTACGTTTTTCAGTTAAGTGCATGCACCTGCTGTCCTTTCAAATTCAAATCCAAATGTTTCAGTTGGGCATTTAGGTTCCTGCAAGAACCCCCACCAACTAAGGAGGTTCATCGATGAACCCAACCTCCTATGGGGTTCTTGGAATAACCTTTTGGGGGCAATTTTCAGTGCCAAGAACCCTAAGGTTCTTCTAAGAACTTTGAGGATCTTCGAAGAACCCTTGTTGAACCCCTAATTTAAGAAAATATTAAATGGACCAAGCATTAATGTATTTTGTAAGGGTCCAAAGCAATTGGATTGTATTTATTTTTATTTTCATGAGAGCTTTTAAATATGAGTGCAACATGTAAAGTGTTGGTCCCATGTTTCATGAACTGAAATAAAATATCCCAGAAATGTTCCATATGCACAAAAAGCTTATCTCTCTCAACTTTTGTGCACAAATGTGTTTACATCCCTGTTAGTGAGCATTTCTCCTTTGCCAAGACAATCCATCCACCTGACAGGTGTGGTATATCAATAAGCTGATTAAACAGCATGATCATTACACAGGTGCACCTTGTGCTGGGGTCTAAGACCAGCCACCCGACAGCTGATCAAACTGTGGGTTTGCACAAGCAAAGAATTTCTGCACAAACTGTCAGAAACCGTCTCAGGGTAGCTCATCTGCATGCTCTTCATCCTCACCAGGGTCTTGACCTGACTGCAGTTCGGTGTCGTAACCGACTTCAGTTGGCAAATGCTCACCTTCGATGGCCACAGGCACGCTGGAGAAGTGTGCTCTTCACGGATGAATCCCGGTTTCAACTGTACCGGGCAGATGGCAGACAGCATGTATGCCGTCGTGTGGGCGAGCAGTTTGCTGATGTCAACGTTGTGAACAGAGTTTCCTGTGATGGAGGTGGGGTTATGGTATGGGCGGACATAAGCTACGAATACAATTGCATTTTATCAATGGCAATTTGAATGCACAGATATACCGTGACGAGATCCTGAGGCCCATTGTCGTGTCATTCATCCGCCGCAATCACCTCATGTTTCAGCATGATAATGGACAAGCCCCATGTCACAAGGATCTGTACACAATTCCTGGAAGCTGAAAATGTCACAGTTTTTCCATGCCCTGCATACTCACCAGACATGTCACCCATTGAGCATGTTTGGGATGCTCTGGATTGATGTGTACGATAGCATGTTCCAGTTCCCGCCAATATCTGGCAACTTCGCACAGCCATTCCACACTCCACAATCAACAGCCTGATCAACTCTATGCGAAAGAGTGTCGCGCTGCATGAGGCAAATGGTGGTCCCACCAGATACTGACTGGTTTTCTGATCCATGCCCTTACCTTTTTTTAAGGTATCTGTGACCAACAGATGCATATTTGTATTCCCAGTCATGTGAAATCCATAGATTAGGGCCTAATTCATTTATTTCAATTGATTGATTTCCTTATATGTGTCACGGTTTCGGCCGAGCCTGCTCCTCCTCCTTGTTCGGGCAGGTTTCGGCGGTCGTCGTCCCCGGAGTACTAGCTGCCACCGATCTATGTTTCATGTTCGTTTGGTTTTGTCTGGATGTTGTACACCTGTGTCTAGTTAGTCCTCATTAATGTCCTATTTAGTTCTCGTTGTGTGTGTATGGTGTTGTGTGTGATTGCTCCTCTGTTTGGTGTTCGGAGCTACGTATTCTTCCCTCCGTGTTTGGAGAGGTTTTCGCACATGTTAGTGCGCCGTTTGTTTGACGCCTGTGTGCGCCGTTATTTCGCCTCCGGGCTTATTGTTCTCGTGAACTACGTGAATAACTCACTAAAGTATTTTGGACTTAGCTTCTGCGTCCTGCGCTTGATTCCTGCACCACACCCACCTTCAGCACCCCATGACAATATGAACTATAACTAAGTACAATCTTTGAAATTGTTGCTTGCATATTGCGTTTATATTTTTGTTCAGTGTATTTTCTTGGTATCTCAGTGATGCTACGCACATATATGACATGAAAGAAACTGACCTAAATGAACCATACAATGATGTACCTTATAGTGGTTTGCAATGGGAATTGATTTTTACAGTGATGTTTCATAGGACCTTTTAAACGCTCAACCCATTTCGAGTATCTCAGTGATGCTATGTTACATACATGTGACAGGGTCACAGGGAAGAAACAATGCTACATGCAACAAGTAGCAGATGTTTTTCACATGCAATGGGTATAACAAGATGTAATGCGTTCTTCTTGGGCTCCTAATAACCTTTTATTGCAGTGGGCTAAATCAGGGTCACACAGAGTGTTTCTTGGTAGTCTTAAACAAATCTACTTTGAAACAAAAGTATACACCTCACAGACATGGTTATGGGCTTTAAAAAATAAGACACCTGTACCATGTCAGGTATAGAGTTGAAAAGTATTCAATTTTGAATTTGCATTCCAATATTACACTTTATATACATCACAGAAGACTGAAATATAACAAAACCGTTTGACATAGAAACACCAGATTTTCGTCGTTAAAAAAAATAGTATTATTAAAAATATGAATAACATTCCACCCATAAGGCTACTAGAGGGTAATTTGGGCATTTGACTATATTTGGTCCTTTGTGGCTGTAGAGTGATTTGTTTTTATGAGGAGGACTTTATCTCGATGGCTTTTATGAAGGTCTTTGTGAAGTATTTGTAGACTGGCACGATGTTATCGATCTCAGAGAGAGACTCCTCTGAGACTGACTAGCCCTGTCCCTGGCTACATCCCAAATGAAACCCTATTCCTATATAGTGCACTACTTTTGACATAGGGCTCTGGTCAAAATGTGAGCAATAAATAGGAAATAGGGTGCCATTTGGGACACAACCTAGGTTACCTCTGTCACTGTGTTCTCTGGCTGGCAAGGTCTCTCGTTCGCCTAGCAACAATTAGACTGTCACAATTGCATGGTACCTTATTCAAATGTAACCTCCTTGGCACTGACAAAATGAGAATCCAATTATCTGAATAAACAGCCATCCTCCCTGCCGTCATCCCTTTTCATGGGTGGATTGGCCGTCTGGCAATTCTGTCAAATGCCAGAAGGACCATCTTTTATTCGGGTGGGATGGTCGAAATGACAAAAAATAATAACATGAATTCTATCTATTTTTGAAATATGACACAGCCGGAGGCCCATGCACCAGTTATTTTTTTATGACTTTTGCGCTATTTCTCTGTTGTCATGATAATTTATATTGAGCATTTGGCTGACCAGTGGGTCCCCAGTTTATTGATACTGTATTTTGGCAATCTTGTGTGAGTGAAGTACTGCTACATTGTCGAGTGATTATGTTATTGATCCAGCCGGTGAGCCATGAACGAGACCATGACGACGACAGCTCTCAGACCATGTTGGCATCCAGCCAAAGATGAACTCTGGCATGAATGTGGTGTGAGTGTGTTCCCGGGCCTGTCCTTGTGTTTTGTTCTGGGTTTTAATATTTTGTAACGCCTTTTTTAAAAAGAGAATTTAAAAACTCTGACTGTCTGCCTCGTGCCTGTGTTTGTGGTTTTCGGGATTTTAAATAACCTTGGGTTTAGACACAAACATACTTGACTAGTTTTAAAGAGCTTAGCAACAGCTTTCACTCTCATTAGATGTCCTTGGGGTTTGGAGGCCTTTCTAGCATAAAGCTGCTCATGAGCTTTTAGTCCTCAAAGATGCAATAAATCAAACAGCTAACACCAAAGACTCAAAATGGCTTTCAATGATATACTAAAATGTGCATTTGCTTTAGGTATGCAAACTGAACATTTGCATACCTAAAGAGAGCACTAGCACATGGAGCTGAGAAACTGAAATATGCTGGCAATATGCCAAATTCAAAGATAAGCTCCTTACGTTCAATGATGAAAAATAGTCCAGATATAAGTGAAAGATCTATGAATAAGTTACCAATTTGTATTATTTAGATTTCAATGTAAGCCAGAACAAAATTGTAGGTTTTCCTTTCTTTTTTTAACACACAGCAGTGTTTCTGTGCCATGCAAATCAAACATGTTGATTTGTGGAATACTCTAGTCTCTATTCTGTATTGTAGGCCCATTGGAAACGTGTCCTACCCGAAGCCCTGATCCCTCCTGAGCTAAACACAAATATCCTGTGGAGGTGGAGAACAGGACCCCAGGCAGATAACATCTGGGCTGTTTCCAAAATATTTTTTTTGGCACAAGCAGGCAGAAACATATTTTACACACTGATGCACTCTCACACACAACCGAAAAGAATGCACGCACGTACGAACGCATGGTTTGATGAGATGGTGTTAACCTTGGTGCAACTCTCTGATGTTACCACTTTCATCTTCCCACCCAGCAGGTGACGTAGTGTACTGTGCTTTCCCAGCCTCCACAGCCTCCACAACCCAAATCCAACAGAACCCACCAGATAATTGCGGTCTTATGCTTTGATCAGTCCCGCCTACAGCCGCCTGGGCAAACTGCTCTGTCACAGTTCTGTAATAAGTGCTTCTCCCACATAGACTATGTTCTTATTTATCACGTTGGGGCTGCTTTGCTTTTACTAGTACAACTTTGCTTAAAACTGTAATTATGCACCAAATCTATGCTCCACCTTATTAGCTTTCTAAAGGGAATTTTTGATGTTTGTTTGGTGTTTTCAAACTATGTTGTTTTCACAGCCAGTAAAAACTCATAGATACAGCAGGAGTTAATATGTTTATTTCGGTAACACTTTACTTGACACCCACTGTCACAACACATTATTACATGGTCATAACCATGTCATAATATGTCATAACAGCTGACAACTTGTCATAACCTGTCATAATATGGTCATAACACTGTAATGACCCATATATTTACACCTGTTGTGACATATATTGCGTTATTTTATGGCAAAGGTTGTTTGGTAGGTGCTAATTTCCCAGTCATGCTTTTTTTTAAATCAGTAGACTAGCAATTTCCCTACATTATGCATATGAACTTGTTAAAACATTTGAGTCAGAGGTCTTGAATGAACATACATTTTCTGATCCTGATTTCCCCAATGGGAAGGGATCACTGCCACTACCTCACTCTCCAGCCAACATTTTACATTTACGTCATTTAGCAGACGCTCTTATCCAGAGCGACTTACAAATCAGTGCATTCACCCTATAGCCAGTGGGATAACCACTTTACAATTGTTTTTATTTATTTATTTATTTTTGGATTTTTTGGATTTTTTTTGGATTTTTTGAATTGAGGAATAAACTGAAGTGAAGCAGGAAAAACCCTGATGAAGGTTAAGGGCCGAAATGTGTTGTTTTTACTTTTAACAATAAAGATCACTGTCCTCCAGGAGTTGATGAATTCTCCTCTTCCCATGGACATGGAAAGCGGTCAAATCTTTTAAACAAAACTCCCCCACCTCGTTGCCCCAGCAGGTTTTGACAGTCTCTGGTCCCATATTAGACAAAATAGAAATGTGTGGTGCTTTTAATAACCGTTTTGCTTCAGCTGGCCACCTGTTTGAAAGGATAGTCTCTGAAAATGCATCTAATTCCACCAGAGGGATTCCTTTAGTCACCTCAAAACAGATTGTTGAGAATGGTGCACTAACAGACTCACATACTTTATTTTCATTTCAACCATTTGGGATGTCTATAATGTACTAAGTGCTTTGCTAAAGATTGACGTTTAAAAAATCCATAAGGGCTGATTCACTTGATCCCTTCTTACTGCAGCTCTCTTCCCCACTTATTGCAGAACCATTGACCTATATTGTTAACTCAACAATTTTTTCTGGTGTTATCCCTAAGATCTGGAAAGCGGCACATGTCCTCCCCCTACACAAAGGAGGAGATCCATCTGACTTAGATAACTACCATCCAATTTCCAAATTATCCTTCCTTTCCAAAGCTAATAACTTTTTATTTTACTTCTCAAGCTATTCTTAATGTGCACCAATCCGGTTTTAGACCTGGACATAGAACCTTTTCAGCTACTACGCTTGTTTTAGATGATGTGCTAAATTGCTTAGATCCTAAAAATCATTGTGCTGCCTTATTTAGAAACCTTTCCAAGGCCTTCGATACTGTCGACCATCACATTCTCATTCAAAGGTTGACTGAAATAGTCCTGGATCAGGCTTCTTGCAAGTGGTTTGAGAATGATCTGTCAGACAGGACACAATGTGTGATTTCTGATGGTGTTAAGTCTAGTTTCCTGGATATTACGAAAGGTGTACTGCAGGGGTCGGTATTTACTATTTACATAAATAATATTGGTCTATCTGTTAAAACTTGCAATATTCATCTGTATGCAGACAATACTGTTACGTATGCCATTGCCCCACCTAGACCAGGCGTTGTTAGAGCTGCAATCTGATTTTGTTGCCTTACAAAAAGCCCTGGTTGGTTTAAAATGTGTACTTAATGTGGGCAAGACTAAAATATTTTGTTCTCTAATTCTTGCAAAAATGTTTATTCATTGAATGGTTGTTCCGTTGATCGAGTTCCTGCCTATAAATATCTGGGCATTTAGATTGACAAAGATTTAATGTTTAAAAAACATACCGATGAGCTAGTTAAAAAGCAAAGATTATTTTAGAAATAGATATTGCCTCTCCCTAAACAGCAGGAAGCAGATTGTACAGTCAACTTTCCTGCCCTATGGTGACACCATTTACCAGAATGCAGCAGTCACTACACTTAAAACTTTGGATGCCGTCTACCATAGGGCCCTTCATTTGATCACAGGTGACAGTTTTAATACTCATCACTGCATCCTGTATCAAAAGGTTGGCTTGTCTTCATTAATCCTTAAGATTCTATTGATGCACCCGTGCGTCTATCTAAGTAACATAATAAAAACATCCCGATCGAAATCTGTCAGTTTAAGCTTAGAGATATCCGTTTTTTGCATGGGCTGCGTCTCAATCCAATCAATGCCGGCTTTCCGCATCTGCGGTGGAAGGTGGCTGAGCTACAGCTGTGTTTGTCAGACCATGAGACATCCTGAAAATCTGTCTTCTCACGAAAACGTCTATAGCGTCCAAATGGTTTGGCCTAAAAAACTGTCTCGCTGTTTTGCTAAACGACCCCCACAAGTGTCACGGGACTCATCTGAAGTCAGTAACGCTGATGTGCCAACTTCTGACTGTAGCGTCCAAACCGTTTGAGTCACAGGAGGTTGGTGGCACCTTAATTGGGGAGAACAGGCTCGTGGTAATAACTGGAGTGGAATTAGTGGAATGGTATCAAATACATCAAACACATGGTTTCCAGGTGTTTGATGCCATTCCATTTGCTCCGTTCCGGCCATTATTATGAGCTACGAACTAATATGACCCCACTATGGAAAGGGGAGACTCTCACGAACACAATGGCGTTCTCCCACGGGACTTGTCTGAAGGTAACCCATACAAACAAATGGAAATACAGAGGTAGTTTTGTTCCAACAAAAAGAAAGGGGTTAAATATGTGTCCAGAAAAACAAAAATTCCTGATCTTTCTTATATCTCCTAGATACTGTATAGGACAGACACTTCAAAACCTTATTCCTTATGATTTATTTTTGGACTGTCTTTTTTGCCATTTATGAATGTGTTATTCAATGCATTTCTATGGGCTATAGTAGTAAAGGCCAAATTCAATATTTTATAAAATCGTTTTTAAATATATATTTTTTTGATACCTAAAGGGGTCCTGAACTTTTTTATCAAATAGCTAAATGATCCATCTTTTAAAAAATTTAATTGTTAGTGCTTGAGTCAACCACAAGCCAACAATCAACAAGGAGAGCATCTCTACAAGGAATGCAAATCCATTTGATACCAATTTTGATATGCATTCGACACCACAGAAGGTTGACTGGGTGTGATATCAGCCCCGAGTGTGTGACTTGAATGTGCCACAGTGTCTTTGATTTGCAAACTGCAGCTTTGACTGAATTACTGAATTGCGAGTCCTTACAACATGTGATAGGAACTCAGTCTTCGTAAGCTGCAAGCTGCAAAGACTTGCTTGTTAATCTCTAGCTGAGATATGGATCGCCTACACTCCAGGATCCTGCTCAATATTCACCTCACCAGCCTCCCATCCCTGTCTAAGCCCCTGGGTCTATCATTGAAGAGAGAGCTTAGACCCACAGACCATTAGCCCTATGTAATTCATATCGTGTTTCAGGAAGTGGTAACTAAATACACAGGTCTGAACATGGTGTTCCAGCACAGTGTGCCACAGAATTCTGACCAGATCTCTGGTCATTAGCAATGAACTATACAGAATAGGGAGACATTTGGGACCACAGTCTTCAGCTATCAGCTTCTGTCACAGTCAACCAGACACACAGCTAAGCTTGTTATCACCAAGAGTCTGACGTAAAGACTCAATAGTGATCTGTGAATCCCATCAGGAGGATAGCTAACACCTGGATAATGGAAAAGAAAATCTTACAATTGTCGTAAGAATGATTCTACAGTATGTGTCACCTTGAAATCCCTTTTATGTCTTGCGTAATCTTCTTGTCCCTTCTAGGACAAACTGTAACACCAATGTTTTCCAGCACCCTGTTTGTCTCGACTAAGGTCACACAGCAATGACATTACAACGAACATAAAGAATACGTGATTGTCAGTTTGTTAAAAATATATATATATACTGTCTGGGATACGGAGGGAACTAGCTACAGTATCAGCCGCGCTGCCATTTGTCTGCCACATATACATATGTTTATTTGTGTCGAGGAAGATATCAAAGTTAGTCAAGAAGATGCTGAAAATAATTGCTGAAAAAAAGAGAGGTGGTTGGGAGACATCAAAGGAAGTCTGCGTGGAGGAACTTTGAGCTGCTTTGTGAGAAACTGTTCTGTTTTCACTCTCTGCCTCAAGAAAATAAGGTTTTCCTCCCACGAACATGCAAACACACACACATACACACACGCAAGCACACACTCACACACATGTGCACACACAAGTGCACGCACGCACACACACGCACACACACACACACACGCACACACACACTGTGAAGCAACACAGGTCACAGATGGTACCTTGACCCTCTCCCAACCCTCCATGATGTAAAAGCCTTCACCAAATCTATCATTGATGTCCAGGTGCAAAGGTGCAATCAGGTACTCTTTCCCTCTTTGATGTGGTTGCACTGATGTAATGATGCAGCCCTCACCATAAAAATCAACAGGGCAAGATGGTTCCCATTCTCTACCTCCACAAGGAATAAGGTTTTCCACCCACAAACATGCAAAAACAAGCACACATGCACGCACGCACGCACACACACACACACACACACACACAAACACACACACTTACAGCTGCACAGGTGGACCACATCATCCTGGAGCCATCTGAGTCCGTGATAAGGTTAAAGCCTTCATCAAACCATATCTTCAATCTTTCATTTTTTCTTTCCCACTTTGATTGGATTGCACTGACCTAAAGACGCAGCCCTCATTGTCAGAGTTGCTCCATCACATGGACACAGCATTGCACTCACCTAGGGAGCCCAGCCCCTGTCAAGTGGTTTTTGAAGCTCTGAGATTGAACTTTGTGAAGGAGATCTGGGGAAAGCAGCGTGCTCTCTCTCTCTCTCTCTGGGGTTCTATGTAATAATGATTACTGTAGATATTTTGAACACAGCAGCTTTCCATCTGAATGAACTGTATTAGCTTGGTTGATTTATGTCATGTAGCCTTGACATGACAAGACATGAATGTACTCAATGTCACTGGGACAGTATTCATCCCCACTGGGAGAAGGTACATGTAGATTATCATACCTTCAGTAGTCTGTTCTCTTCAAATCAAATAAAATGTTATTTGTCACATGCGCCGAATACAACAGGTGTAGCCCTTACAGTGACATGCTTACTTACAAGCCCCTAACCAACAATGCAGTTTTAAGATAAATACGTGTTAAGTAAACAATAGATAAGTAAAAAATAAAAGCAGTAAAATAACAGTAAAAATAACAGTAGGGAGGCTTTATACAGGGGGTACCGGTACAGAGTCAATGTGCGGAGGCACCGGTTAGTCAAGGGAATTGAGGTAATATGTACATGTGGGTATAGTTAAAGTGACAATGCATAGATAATAAACAGAGAGTAGCAGCAGCGTAAAAGAGGGGGAATTGAGAACAGCGCCGGAGAAGATGGCTGCCGTTTTACAGCCCTCTAACCAATTGTACTATTATGTGTGTTTTTCCGCGTTATTTGTAATTTATTTTGTACATAATGTTTCTGCCATCGTCTCTTATAACCAAAAAGAGCTTCTGGATATCAGGACAGCGATTACTCACCTCGTATTGGACTAAGATTTTTTCTTCAACGAGGCGGCCGCGAAGGATATCCTACAGACACCCGACAAGGCCCAAATCCCTGTCATTCGCATGAGGAAGAGACTGAGATATCGTGGACGTAGGTCGGGGAGCATTGTAAGGATCCGATGGCGAGCGAGTAAACTGCCGCTCCCATCAATCCTATTAGCCAATCTTCAATCATTGGAGAACAAATTGGATGACCTAAGATTACGGTTATCCTACCAACGGGACATTAAAAACTGTAATATCTTATGTTTCACCGAGTCGTGGCTGAACGATGACATGGATAACACACAGCTAGCAGGTTATACGCTACATCGGCAGGATAGAACGGCTGACTCCGGTAAGACAAGGGGTGGCGGTCTGTGTATATTTGTAAACAACAGCTGGTGCACAAAATCAAATACTAAGGAAGTCTCAAGGTTTTGCTCGCCTGAGGTAGAGTATCTTATGATAAGCTGTAGACCACACAATTTACCAAGAGAGTTTTCATCTATATTTTTCATAGCTGTCTATTTACCACCACAAACCAATGCTGGCATTAAGATTGCACTGAATGAGCTGTATAAGGCCATAAGTCAACAGGAAAACGCTCATCCAGATGCAGCGCTCCTAGTAGCCGGGGACTTTAATGCAGGGAAACTTAAATCCGTTCTACCTAATTTCTACCAGCATGTTAAATGTGCAACCAGAGGAAAAAAAACTCTAGACCACCTTTACTCCACACACAGAGACGCATACAAAGCTCTCCCTCGCCCTCCATTTGGCAAATCTGACCATAACTCTATCCTCCTGATTCCTGCTTATAAGCAAAAACTAAAGCAGGAAGCACCAGTGACTCGGTTAATAAAAAAGTGGTCAGATGATGCAGATGCTAAGCTACAGGACTGTTTTGCTAGCACAGACTGGAACATGTTCCGGGATTCTTCAGATAGCATTGAGGAGTACACCACATCAGTCACTGGCTTCATCAATAAGTGCATCGATGATGTCGTCCCCACAGTGACCGTACGTACATACCCCAACCAGAAGCCATGGATTACAGGAAACATCCGCACTGAGCTAAAGGGTAGAGCTGCCGCTTTCAAGGAGCGGGACTCTAACCCGGACGCTTATAAGAAATCCCGCTATGCCCTCCGACGAACCATCAAACAGGCAAAGAGTCAATACAGGACTAAGATTGAATCGTACTACACTGGCTCTGATGCTCATCGGATGTGGCAGGGCTTGAAAACTATTACAGACTACAAAGGGAAGCACAGCTCGCTTCGAGGCAAGCAACACTGAAGCATGCATGAGAGCACCAGCTGTTCCGGATGACTATGTGATCACGCTCTCCGTAGCCGATGTGAGTAAGACTTTTAAGCAGGTCAACATTCACAAGGCCGCAGGGCCAGACGGATTACCAGGACGTGTACTCCGAGCATGTGCTGACCAACTGGCAAGTGTCTTCACTGACAATTTCAAGCAGACCACCATAGTCCCCGTGCCCAAGGACTCTAAGTTAACCTGCCTAAATGACTACCGACCCGTAGCACTGACGTCTGTAGCCATGAAGTGCTTTGAAAGGCTGGTCATGGCTCACATTAACAGCATTATCCCAGAAACCCTAGACCCACTCCAATTTGCATACCGCCCCAAGAGATCCACAGATGATGCAATCTCTATTGCACTCCACACTGCCCTTTCCCACCTGGACAAGAGGAACACCTACGTGAGAATGCTATTCATTGACTACAGCTCAGCATTCAACACCATAGTGCCCTCAAAGCTCATCACTAAGCTAAGGATCCTGGGACTAAACACCTCCCTCTGCAACTGGATCCTGGACTTCTTGACGGGCCGCCCCCAGGTGGTAAGGGTAGGTAACAACACATCTGCCACACTGATCCTCAACACGGGGGCCCCTCAGTGGTGCGTGCTCAGACCCCTCCTGTACTCCCTGTTCACCCATGACTGCATGGCCAGGCACGACTCCAACACCATCATTAAGTTTGCCGACGACACAACAGTGGTAGGCCTGATCACAGACAACGATGAGACATCCTATAGGGAGGAGGTCAGAGCCTGGCCGTGTGGTGCCTGGATAACAACCTCTCCCTCAACGTGACCAAGACAAAGGAGATGATTGTGGACTACAGGAAAAAAAAGAGGACTGAGCACGCCCCCATTCTCATCGACGGGGCTGTAGTGGAACAGGTTGAGAGCTTCAAGTTCCTTGGTGTCCACATCACCAACGAACTATGATGGTCCAAACACACCAAGACAGTCGTGAAGAGGGCATGACAAAGCCTATTCCCCCTCAGGAGACTGAAAAGATTTGGCATGGGTCCTCAGATCCTCAAAAAATTATACAGCTGCACCATCGAGAGCATCCTGACTGGTTGCATCACCGCCTGGTATGGCAACTGCTTGGCCTCCGACTGCAAGGCACTACAGAGGGTAGTGAGTACGGCCCAGTACATCACTGGGGCCAAGCTTCCTGCCATCCAGGACCTCTATACCAGGCGTTGTCAGAGGAAGGCCCTCAAAATTGTCAAAGACTCCAGCCACCCTAGTCATAGACTGTTCTCTCTGCTACCGCATGGCAAGCGGTACCGGAGTGCAAAGTCTAGGTCCAAAAGACTTCTCAACAGCTTCTACCCCCAAGCCATAAGACTCCTGAACAGCTAATCATGGCTACCCGGACTATTTGCACTGCCCCCCCACCCCATCCGTTTACGCTGCTGCTACTCTGTTAATTATTTATGCAGTATCACTTTAACTCTACCCACATGTACATATTACTTCAACTACCTCAACTAGCCGGTGCCCCCGCACATTGACTCTGCACCGGTACCCCCCTGTATATATAGCCTCCCTACTGTTATTTTATTTTACTTCTGCTCTTTTTTTCTCAACACTTTTTTTGTTGTTGTTTTATTTTTACTTTTTTGTTAAAAATAAATGCACTGTTGGTTAAGGGCTGTAAGTAAGCATTTCACTGTAATGTCTGCACCTGTTGTATTCGGCGCATGTGGCCAATAACATTTGATTTGATTTGATTTGAATAGGTCTCCTGAGGGGGAATAGGCTTTGTCGTGCCCTCTTCACGACTGTCTTGGTGGGTTTGGACCATGATAGTTTGTTGGTGATGTGGACACCAAGGAACTTCAAGCTCCCAACCTGCTCCACTACAGCCCCGTCGATGAGAATGGGGGCGTGCTCGGTCCTCTTTTTCCTTTAGTCCACAATCATCTCCTTTGTCTTGATCACATTGAGGGAGAGGTTGTTATCCTGGCACCACACGGCCAGGTCTCTGACCTCCTCCCTATAGGTTGTCTCATCGTTGTCTGTGATCAGGCCTACCACTGTTGTGTCGTCGGCAAACTTAATGATGGTGTTGGAGTCGTGCCTGGCCATGCAGTCATGGGTGAACAGGGAGTACAGGAGGGGACTGAGCACGCACCCCTGAGGGGCCCCCATGTTGAGGATCAGCGTGGCAGATGTGTTGTTATCTACCCTTACCACCTGGGGGGCGGCCCTTCAGGAAGTCCAGGATCCAGTTGCAGAGGGAGGTGTATATTTACAGGGTCCTTAGCTTAGTGATGAGCTTTGAGGGCACTATGGTGTTGAACGCTGAGCTGTAGTCAATGATTAGCATTCTCACGTAGGTGTTCCTTTTGTCCAGGTGGGAAAGGGCAGTGTGGAGTGCAATAGAGATTGCATCATCTGTGGATCTGTTGGGGCGGTATGCAAATTGGAGTGGGTCTAGGGTTTCTGGGATAAGCATGTCTCCCCTCCCCATCTCCTCTCCTCTCTAGTCTATTCTTCTATTCCAGTATGTCTCCTCTCGTCTCCTCCTCTCTTCTCCTCTCCTCTCCTCTCCTCGCTCCCCTCCCTCTCTTCTCCTTTAGTCTCCTCCTCTCCTCTCCTCTCCTCTCCTCTCCTCTCCTCTCCTCTCCTCTCCTCTCCTCTCCTCTCCTCTCCTCTCCTCTCCTCTCCTCTCCCCCTCTCTCCCCCATTCCTTGATATTGGCAGACCCTGGCCGTGACCCTGCTCTCAGAGGGTCCTCTGGATAAGAACTCCTGGTAAATGTAATACACACTTGTACATCCTGTGAAATAGGACAAATATAAGCACCCACCAAATATGTATTCTCCTCTCTTCTCTTCAATCTCTTTCTCTCCAATTTATTTTTGGTTCCCTCCTCCCTGTTCCTTGTGTGTTCTCTCCTCCCCTGAGCTACAGAGGTCAGGGGTCAGATGTGCTGCATGCTGTTCAGACCCAGGGGGCCACTGAAGGCCTTTCTTTTGTCCCCACTCCCCTCCCCCCCCACAGAGAAACAGGAAGTGTTGTTGTATTTTTTAACAGTTCCTGGAAAGGACTGTCACATTGCTATAAAATAAGTACTATGACATACCATGCCCGTGATTACACTGGCATCCTCTAGCAGCAATTAGGACCTTGAAAGGATGGCGATGGAGCTGAGAGGGAAGAGGAGGGAGTAGGTACAGAAATCACAGGGAAAACAAGGTGAGCCACAGTACATATCCGCCAGGAAACTTTTTATTTAAGTGCTCTGAACGAGAATAGAGGAGGGGGCATTTGTGTGGCTTTGTCAAGCATAGGTACGGCAGTAGACAAAACGTTTCTGTAAGAAAGTAATTTGCAAACGGTCCAATGTGTTTAAATGACTGTTGTTAGATATAAAAATGTGATCACTTTGATGAAGTCTGTTGAAATAATCGTTTCTTTTTCTTTTGGGTAATAACAGGAGACTGGAGAGGGACAAAACGGAACCATAATTTTGCCGAGTTATGTTATGCGACTGAATTTTGTATGAGTCAGAGATTCCAGGTGTTTTTAATCAGTAGTTTAGGAAGGCAAGCAAGCCATCATAGAACACTAAGAGTTATGAAAAATCTTTGATGTAAGATTTGTGTAGTCAAAAGTGACACATAACTCATTCTGCTTCATTCTTGATGTTTCTGTGCACTTTATCCTACTTTAATTATTATTAATAAGCTAAGCTCTGAACAAAGTTTTAATGGGTGTTTGTTTTACAGGTTTTTAACCATCTGGCAATAATCATTGGTTTCCATGAGAACGCTATATCAACAGTGTGTGATGATGTGTTTGTTGAGAAGCCGAGTCATCCCATCGTGTCTGCGGTTTGGGTTTTAATGTAATGGAGAGCAGCAATTAAGCCAGAGCCCAGCAATGCCGCTGTATTGTGGATTCGTGTGAATAATTGGATCTGGGGAGAAAGATGGTGTTGCGTGGTTGTTTTTGCTTGTAAATGATCCCTTTCTTGTGCCAGGCAAGGCAAACAATATTCATTTTGACGCTGCAGCTGCATAACCTGTGGTATGAAACTGTGCTGAAATACGCTATGTTTTATGTGTACTGTAAGTTGCTCTGGATAAGAGCTTCTGATAAAATGTCAAATGTAAATGTAAAATGTTTACTTAATACAATAAGTTGTAGGTGTTAAGCTTGGTCTTCTGCCAGTCTGGGCAAGCCTTTTTCTGACACAATAATAATAATAATAATAATAATAATAATATGCCATTTAGCAGACGCTTTTATCCAAAGCGACTTACAGTCATGTGTGCATACATTTTCACGTATGGGTGGTCCTGGGGATCGAACCCACTACCCTGGCGTTACAAGCACCGTGCTCTACCAATTGAGCTACAGAGGACCAAGCTGCAATATGTCACTTTTTGGGCGACCTGACCAAAATCACATAAAGATTTCAGTTATAGATGTGTCATTCTCATTGAGAGCAAGTCTAAAAAGCAGTAGATCTGTTCTATGTGCGTTATTTCTATGCTTCCCGTTCTTAAGATTTGTTTGTGTGTCTTTTACTTTAGGTTTTGTACACCAGCTTCAAACAGCTGAAAATACAATATCTTTGTTCGTTAATGAAAATATATTTCACAGCGGTTTAGATGGTAAAATGATTCTCTACACTATACATTGCTTGTTTTGTCACATTAACTGAAATTAGGCTAACTATTAGAATTTTTGCAACCAGGAAATCACGGAGAGATTTCTACATATTGCACCTTCAACGGGAAAAAACGACAGGCACAAGCAAGAGTATGAAAGAGTCGCAGGAAGAAAATAAAACCAATCAATCCAGCGAGATTTAAGTGACAAGTGGATTTTGCACCCCTCAAACACAGGAAATAGATTGCTGAAAAAGACAGATCCTCAGGTGGGCGGGGCATGCAGGTTGCTAGTGTAAAGACATTGGGAGATTCTCAATTGGAGGAAGAAAGTCTGTCTTCTCCTTGACTCATCAGTGGTCGTGTGGTCGAGGAGAGTGTAAATTCATTAGTAGGTGAATGGAGAAGTGTCCTCCACTCCTCCATTGACTCCTCTCTCTGAGGATACTAATGAGTATCCTTTTGCCGGCTAGTGCGGAAGTGAATTAAACACATCCCCTTTGAATCAGATGTTGTTTTCTCAACATTTAAAACTATTCACTACTTATACTTTATAAAATGTCTTCACAACCAGGGATTCACTTTTAAGTGCCGATATTGTTTAGATTTAGGTGCAGGCACACTGGGCACAGACGTTAATTCAACATCAGGAGTCCCTGAAAGCTATTGTCATCAAGCATTCAAAGGCATCTGGTGCATGTGTAGGAGCTTTGACAAAGAATGTCACAATGACTATGGAAGAAGGGATTTGTTACAGTTTTGCTACGGGTTCTTGACTGTACTCTACGTAGTTGGTTGCAAAGCACTGTGCCATTTACGTTCAAAAATAAAATAAGTGAGTTGAAACATTTACCACAGTGGTCTGTCTTATCTTGGGTAGAAATATTTTGGAAGGAAGTATGTCTTTCCCCACTGAAGTGTCTTCTGGGTAATAATAATAAGCAGATAATTAGTTTGACTTAACTGAAAGGTCAAGCAGAATGAAGTGCCACAAGATAATCTCCTCAACCCAAATAGTTTCACTCAGGATGGCGAGAGAAACACAGAAACATTTTAGAGGAAAAGGTAATGAATAATATGAAGGAGGTAATGAAATGTGAACTGGAGTAGGAAGTTGCATTCATCATCCTAGTGACATAAGCAGGCAGAGACTACTGTTTTTGTGATATAAAAAGTGTTAAGAAGGAACCAAATACATTATAAAGTAATAGGATAGGACAGACTGAAAGACTACATTTTACTAAGAGCAGACATTTCGGTAATGAGCCCCATCTATCTTTACAATATTAAGTAGGTATACTATAGGATTATTAATTATCACTATTATCACATTATTACATGTCACATCATATTCATGGTTTTATAAATCAGATAAATAAGGGCGATATGGGGACTATGCAGAGCAAAATTCTGTGAAGATTTTGTGCTCCAATGTGTTCTCATCTGTACATCCAAAACTAACAGCTAAAAAGCTCATGGCAGTAGTTATACTATCCTTTCTGAAATTCCAAATAAATTAGGTATCAAGGTACCAAGGCATCATTCTTTGACTTCTGACTGTCCTCTAGTGGACACTTTCAACAAAGTCAGTACGTAAGTATAATGAGCTGTTTTGCTTATGACGTTACCATCCTGCTTCGAGCAAACTGTATGCTGGCCTATGCTCCCACCTAGTGATTTTAAGTTGGAAACACCAAACATATTTGTATAATTCTAACGCCTCATCACACCGACAATGTTTTTTATTTTTGGTACTTCAGAAATACATTAATGTCCATTGGAACGCTGTATTTGCTTTGCAGCATTGCAGTTGCACACTTCCAGATGATGCTGTGTACCGTTTTGCGCAAAGACTCAAAGTGTAATCGAGGCATTATGATGTATGTCCACCAAATGCACTAGAGTTTTGCCTTATTTAGTTTTCGCAGATGACTAGTCCGCATTTTCCTTACTTGATGCACAGGTTCTTCACAAGGCTGCAGAAAGGTTTGCAGCATGGAGAAAGTCATTTTCGATGTCTCTGGGTTTCATGCCGTGTTCGACCGAAGCGCAGATTGCTACCAGGACCTCCATGCTAAAAATGCTGCATGGAAACACACTGCCAATAGGATTGGATTACCTGGTCAGTTGAAAGTGGAAGCTAGGTGCTGTCAATTTCTTAGTTAAGCTATCTAGCAAAGTGGTTAGCTTTGTAGTTAGATAGCTAGCTAACAGGCCGACTGATGAACTTCCGTTCGTACCACCACAGGAGTTGAAAATATTGAACAGCCTAGTGCGGCATACCCAATGCAGTGTTGCGGACTGCTCGATTGACAATGAATGACTTCCGTCGGAACGCAAAGAGTTAACACATCTGGTGGACATGAGGCTTTAAACTCTTAACAGTAGCTTTCATGTCCCCTTCCCGGTTCATAAATGAAAATACCATATTCGCTCTTTTAGGGTCCTTACTGCTGAATAGTGTCTCTTCCAGGTACATATGAGTCAAAATAAGAATAATGGAAGAGATGCAGACCCGCACACTGTCAAAAAAATAATCATAATCCAAAACTGAGGCTTGAATGCAAAATAAAGATGTTTATTAAAACTTAATTCTGCCCCCAAAAAATAATTGTGCAAGAAAGTTCATAAATAAAAGGTGAAAACAAAACACAAACGTTTCGGCCTCAGGCCATCGTCAGTGGAAATCGTCCGAACACACCTGGCTTCTATTTCAAGGATTTGAATCATTACCTAGTACAGTAAAATGCTTGATCTGAATTATATACAAAATATACAAAAGCAGACAAAGAAATATCATCATTTATTGCCTTTACATACACCATGTGAACATTTCCTCAGACAGAATAAATAACACAGGATTATAGGAGTAGGGAGCTAGAGATACCACTAGATGGGGGTATCGAACAACAATAATAGGCAATATACCAGTTACAGAAAATACTTAAACAACAATTCTTCATTCATGCCTGATGGGTGGAGAGTGTTTAAATAGAACATCCACCTGCATTCTGTCTGGAGAAGACAATGTTCAAGATTATCACCCTTACGTGAAAGTTCTATCTTCTGTATAGCACAGGACATGGAGGAGACTGGGTGACCGGCCTCTGAGAAATGATGTGCAATAGGGGATTTAGTCATTTCCAAATCAAAATCAAATCAAATGTATTGGTCACATACACATGGTTAGCAGATGTTATTGCGACTGTAGCGAAATGCTTGTGGTTCTAGTTCCGACAGTGCAGTTATATCTAGCAAGTAATATCTAACAGTTCCACAACAAAAACTTAATACACACAAATCTAAGTAAAGGAATGGAATAAGAATATATAAATATATGGATGCACTCGTGTGTTCTATAATACGTGTTATTGCATGGACAAGAGATAAGGTGTATGACGTTAGAAGAGCTGCATGTGAGGAACAGTTTGATAGGGTATTGTTTGCCAGTGGCAGAGCATGCTAAATACGCTCTCTTTTTTACAGGAATCCCTACAACTATGACCAGTCACCTCGTCCAGTCTTCCATCATTTATTTTCGGGGGACATGAGTGTCAGCCCGAACAATGAAGTCCTTGACATTCCTGGCCCTTTAGTGTGAAATTAGAGGAGGGTCAGAGAAAATATTTTGGCAAGCAGGATCAGCCATGAGCAGGATCAGCCATGAGCGCATTTCAATGTTTTTTAATCGCTCCCTTGATGTCATCACTCAAAGGACAATATGTTGTGGTACAGACACATTCATGTTTAAAAAAAAAAACTTTTATCCCTTCTGGTTGAGGTCTCATCAATGAGAGCATCATCAAGCCATTCTTAAGGGGATGAGCAGGCCTCAAACTGTCTATACATTTTCATAGCCTCAAACTCTGTTTTACCAGTACAAAATGCTTTTCAGTCTCAGAAATTGTGTGAATGGTAATCCCTTCTTCACAAATGTGGGATGTGCACTAGAGGCATGTAGGATACTGTTCTTGTCTGTAGGCTTTGTACACAAAGTGGTGGACAAAGAGCCTGAGTCAAGGCGCACAACGGTGTCAAGGAAGGATATCTCGCTATGACTAATCTCGGCTGTGAACTTGATAGATTGAATCATATCATTAAGGTAAGCGAGAAAATCATCAAACACATTGAGGGGACCCTTCCAAACGAGAAACACATTAGCAAAATATATATTTTTCACATAAGTATATGTTGGGAGAAAGGGTTACTGTGCCGAATGAACTTGTCTTCCAGATAACCCACAAATAGACATGCATAGTCAGGGGAGAAAATGGAGCCCATAGCCGCTCCCTGTTTTTGTAAATAGTAACGGTCTTCAAAGAAAAAAAAGTTTTTGTACTTAAGGACAGTCGCCAGCTCCAACAAAAAAACCTGTAGAGGGTGTTGTGTCCCCTCTCTGTTCCCAAAATAACTTCAAAGCCTCCAGTCCTTTGTCATGTGGTGCATTAGTATATGAAGAAACAACATGTAGGGTAATGAGAGAGATATCCAAATAGTCATCACCAATTTCAAGTTCAGATAGTTGTTTAATGAAATCGCCAGTGTCTCTCAAGTATGAGGGCAATTGCGCCACAATAGGATGTAGGATCCAGTCAACTCAATTGGTAATAGGTTCAGTTAAACTGCCATTACATGCTGTCCAGGGGGCTTCTCTAGTGATTTGTGAACCTTAGGAAGGCAGTACATAAGAGGGACTGAAGGCAGGTCTTTTGCAAGATGTTTAAATCAACAAAAGCCAGACAAAAAGCTACTCTTGCTAGGCTAGCAGACCCCGATTTCTATCAGCTTGTCTCTGCTGCCCCCTGTGTGGTTGACAATGGAAGTACAGACAGCACAGAGTCATCTGAAGTGAATCATGACCTCATCAGCTGTCCTACCTCAGACTTTTCGCTGGTCCTTGGGGAGAAGAATTTGTATTATTATTGGACTCCAGGTAATGCTTTAGCTTTAACACTGGCAAGCGTTTCCATATATTTGTTGTATTATTTAATTATTTGTATCGTTCTTTGTATTATTTAATTTGTATTATTGTATTATTTAATTACAATTTTAATTATAATTATGCGAATGTGGGAAAAAAGAAATGACAACATTTCCAATAAATGAGCAGGATAAAACTTTATTGTTCAATAAAACTTTTCCTCTGTGACAAAGAGGTACCACATAGTCTTATATGTGTTCTACATAAATATACATACAGTAGTGTTTACATCATCTGTAATACCATTGAAATATTTACAATCAGACACATGATTCTACTCTCAAACTGTTCACAGGTGTAATTTACATTAAGATTATGTGTCTAGACGAGTGTGAGTGTGTGTGTGTGTGTTTTAGAAAAGCAGAAAGCTAGGGTTTGTGTCAGCCCGTGCAAAGTTAATCAGTGGAAAGGGCTAGTATTGCTATAATATAACTTCATAAAATGATTAGTAGAAGACATTGCTATGGTTACACGCATTGTCTATGAGACTGTGCTTGTGTCTGCTTCCTGACCTTATAAGTGTATTTCCATGTATCCCTGTGTCTGTCATTGTCTGATTACCAGTGTGTTTCCATGTATCCTTGTGTCTGTCATTGTCTCATTACCAGTGCTTGTGAAGTAAAACGCATGGGCCAATTCGTTCAAAGCGCATTGCTGCCAATTACACCATTAAACACATATCTAGAAATTATTTCACAGCTTTGAATCAGGAATTACTGTAACAGATGCTTAGCAAGAATTCAACTTTACGAGACGTCATCTGGCGACATTTTGGAGAAAACACATCCATACAGTGAAGTAATACAAAATCAATTTTGCTCCTATAACATCAGTTAATATATAGCATCTACAGTATATTCACTTACAATATACAGTATGCACAACTCAGTTGTATGACATCATACACTGTAATTAATACACTGGCATGAGAGCATACGTACAAATTCCATGGAAAATTACAATCTTTTTAACAGCCTCTAAATTCAGCTGATGAGGCAGTTTGTCAGTGTTATTGTGAATGTTACTGTAAACTGCTCTTCTAAGCAGTGAACACAGACATCATTTAACAATGTAAGACCAGGAATGATACTGGTAGTATTATTACCCATTATCAGAGAAAACTCTAGGAAGTATAACATTTCTTTAACTTCCTATTTCTGTGCTTCTTGGGATGGAATTTAAGATCTAAACTCAAAAAAAAAAAGACTTATGCAATTGTCATCTTTGTGGGGTATAGAAAGCTTTTACTTTACAAGTTTACAGTGTATCAACTCAAAGCTGAGCAGAACTCACAGTGCAAAGACTTATATTATGACTTAAATAGAATATTACTAATCTATCACTTAGAAAATAACATAGCACTATTCATCCGTCAAGTATGGCTATTCCTATTGGTTTGCTACATCTAGAAGCCTCTATCTAAACAGTGTATTAAACATTTATACACATTTCATGTTTTGTATTTACAGTCATTTACGTACGGTATACAAGAAACGTGCTGGCATTACTACTATGAGGGGTAAGCGGTAAGAGAAAGGACATTGCCGTTAATGGTGATCCAATGTGCTGTGAAGCAGATCACTGATGAGCCATAGAACTCGAATGTATCCCCATATAAACTATTGTAATTGTGAAACATGGCACATAATCACATCTATTGGCTACTGCATGACATGTTAAGAATTCTAATTTAGCTTAAAAAGTAATGAATACAATTTTACAATACAGTGTTCTGTACGTACTACTTTACCTGAACCAGTTACTTTTGTCTCTAACCTTGCCCCCAGTCTTTCTCTCACTCTCTACTGACATAGATGCATACAGTATATATCATTGTAAACATAAATAAGGTATGCCAAGTGAACAAGCTGGCTAATAATGTTGTCTTTGTTTAGGAATCCGAGCATGTATGGCACTGAAACATATGACTATCACTTATATAGACATGGTTGTGGAGGGATACAGTCATTATTATGACAGGATTTAACCTCTTAAGGATCGGACCCTTTTTTTCAATTTTTTAATTAAAGCTTTCTGCCCATATAAGACATGTCTATGTCCTGGAAAGTTTGCTGTTACTTACAAAGGTCATGCTAATCACATTAGCGCACGTTAGCTCAACCGTCCCGTATACAGGACACCGATCCCGTAGAGGTTAACACTGTTATCTAGAACAAAACAGTATGGTACAGTAAGCATATCTGGAGGAAGAGGTATTACTATAGCTACTGTACCTATCTCTAGTCTGGTTCACAGTGAAACTGTGTGCTCCCATATGGATAGGCTCCGACTTGTGCTTTGTCAAGTAGAAAGGCTGTGTTTCTGTACTTCTAGTGATTGATAGACTTGTGTTCTTTGTTCTCAGCTCTTCAGTGGGACACTGTAATGTCATATTTTGACTTATGCCAACAGTTTGCTTTTCGCCCTCAAACCTGAAGTCAATATAGACTGTGAACTACTTGATCCATGGGCGGCCACACCTCTCTCTCTCTCTCTCTCTCTCTCTCTCTCTCTCTCTCTCTCTCTCTCTCTCTCTCTCTCTCTCTCAAGCCAGAGAGTGGAGGACTGCTGTGGACTGACTGCCCATAGTCCTCTACCATAGGGATAGATACATGTGTGATTTATTACTGTGCCCTCTACTGGCACCAGGGCTGTGTCAGTGGAGAAGCCAGGAGAAGCACTGCAGAGGGCACATTCATTTACAGTATATGACTCCAGCTGTGTGAGCTGCTCACAGACCTACCTACACTGTATATCTCTCTTTATGTATACTGAACAAAAACATAAACGCAACGTGTAAAGTGTTGGCCCCATGTTTCATGAGCTGAAATAAATGTTCCATACGCACAAAGAGCTTATTTCTCTCAAATGTTGTGCACAAATTTGTTTACATCCCTGTTAGTGAGCATTTCTCCTTTGCCAAGAGAATACATCCACCTCACAGATGTGGCATATCAAGAAGCTGATTAAACAGCATGATCATTACACAGGTGCACCTTGTGCTGGGGACAATAAAAGGCCACTCTAAAATGTGCAGTTTTGTCACACAAACCAATGCCACTGATGTGTCAAGTTTTGTGGGAGCATGCAATTGGCATGCTAACTGCAGGAATGTCCACCAGAGCTGTTGCCAGATAATGTAAAGTTAATATCTCTACCATAAGCCGCCTCCAATGTCGTTTTAGATAATTTGGCAGTACCTCCAACTGGCCTTACAACAGCAGAACATGTGTATGGCGTTGGGTGGGCGAGCGGGTTTGCTGATGTCAACGGTGTGAACAGAGTGCCCCATGGTGGCGGTGGGATTATGGTATGAGCAGGCATAAGATACTGACAACTAACACAATTGCATTTTATCGATGGCAATTTGAATGCACAAAAATACAGTGACGAGATCCTGGGGCCCATTATGAGGTCCATTGTTGTTAAGGTATCTGTGACCAACAGATGCATATCTGTATTCCCAGTCATGTGAAATCCATAGATTAGGGCCTAATTTATTTATTTCAATTGACTGATTTTCTTATATGAACTGTAACTCAGTATAATCTTTGACAGTTTTGTGTGTTGCGTTCATATTTTTGTTCAGCGTACTATAGTTACAAAGCTAATCTCAGAGAGCAATAGAGACAGACAGGGCAGAAAGTAGTGGCAGGATTCCACTCCAACCCACACTCTGAACCTGCAGTGGGTCACCCAGACCCATTAGCAACAATGGCAGGGGGTTCAAATAGACATGCCAGACGAACGCCGCTCTCTCTGGTACCAGCCGTTAATGCCAACTCTTCCTTTTCATTTCTTCACCCCTTTCCTCCCCTCCTTCTTTTCGCCATGGGTCTGGATAGTAGTAATGATGTACAGAATGTGTCAGGAGGTAAGGAGAAACAGTTGGAGGGGGTGACTGGATGGGAAATGCTTGATTGAGGGGTTGGCATTCAGAATGACAACATCTTCATGTCTTTCATTGTTTTACCCTCCGAGTCTCTCCAGGCTAGGGCCTGTGTATGTGTGTGTGTGTGCATCTATGTGTGTGTGTGTGTGTGTGTGTGAGAGAGACAGAGAGAGAGATAGAGAGAGAGACACAGAGAAAGAGAGAGAGAGAGAGAGAGAGAGAGAGAGAGAGAGAGAGAGAGAGAGAGAGAGAGAGAGAGAGAGAGAGAGAGAGAGAGAGAGAGAGAGAGAGAGAGAGAGAGAGAGAGAGAGAGAGAGAGAGAGAGAGAGGGGAGGGTTAGGGGTGCAGCAGGTGTAACCTCGGAGCATCCCACCAATCTGGTGATTGGCTCACTCAAAGCGTTCGTAGTTCCTGGTCTGTCTCACCCTGGGTACCATGTCCAGCAGCAGTCTGGAGGGGGGAGAAGAGAGGCATGTCGTGTGATAGAAGAGTAGATAAGATGTGCCATAACACATTAAATGATTAAGTATAAAAAAACTACAATCGTTAATTCAACCATTTTTAAAACAAGCACACATAACATTTCAAAAAGACATACATCCACATGAGTAAAGTCATGGAGGATAACACACATTATAAACTGGGTGGTTTGAACCCTTATTGCTGATTGGCTGACATGGTATGACAAAACAATTATTTTTACTGCTCTAATTACGTTGGTAACCAGTTTATAATAGCAATAAGGCACCTCAGGGGTTTGTGGTATATGGCCAACATACCACGGCTAAGGGCTGTATCCAGGCACTCCGTGTTGCATCGTGCATAAGAACAGTCCTTAGCCGTGGTATATTGGCCATATACCTCACCTCCTCGTGCCTTATTGCTTAAATAAAGTCTGGGACTTGTTTCCATTGTGGTCCTCTTTAACTGTAAGATAAGATAATGACTTTATTATCCCCATGGGGAAATGTGTGTCAATATACAGAATGTGGTCCTATTTATGGCTGATGGGTGTGTAGCATGTGTGTCTGTCATGGTTGGGCTCAATTCCAAATTGAATTTGAATTGAAGTAGTAAACAGGAAACATAATTGCAATTCGAATTTGAATGAAAGGAAATATAATTGAATTCAGTGAAATTCAAATGCCTCTTCTATTCTATAGTAGGTATAGTCTATACAAATATACATCTTGTAAATAAAACATCAAACAGTGAGGGAAGAAAGTATTTGATCCCCTGCTGATTTTGTACGTTTGCCCACTGACAAAGAAATGATCAGTCTATAATTTTAAATGGTAGGTTTATTTGAACAGTGAGAGACAGAATAACAACAAAAAAATACAGAAAAACACATGTCAAAAATGTTTTAAATTGATTTGCATTTTAATGAGGGAAATAAGTATTTGACCCCCTCTCAATCAGAAAGATTTCTGGCTCCCAGGTGTCTTTTATACAGGTAACGAGCTGAGATTAGGAGCACACTCTTAAGTGCTCCTAATCTCAGTTTGTTACCTGTATAAAAGACACCTGTCCACAGAAGCAATCAATCAATCAGATTCCAAACTCTCCACCATGGCCAAGACCAAAGAGCTCTCCAAGGATGTCAGGAACAAGATTGTAGACCTACACAAGGCTGGAATGTGCTACAAGACCATTGCCAAGCAGCTTGGTGAGAAGGTGACAACAGTTGGTGCGATTATTCACAAATGGAAGAAACACAAAATAACTGTCAATCTCCCTCGGCCTGGGGCTCCATGCAAGATCTCACCTCGTGGAGTTGCAATGATCATGAGAACGGTGAGGAATCAGCCCAGAACTACACGGGAGGATCTTGTCAATGATCTCAAGGCAGCTGGGACCATAGTCACCAAGAAAACAATTGGTAACACACTATGTCATGAAGGACTGCAATCCTGCAGCGCCCCCAAGGTTCCCCTGCTCAAGAAAGCACATATACAGGCCAATGTCTGAAGCCAATGAACATCTGAATGATTCAGAGGAGAACTGGGTGAAAGTGTTGTGGTCAGATGAGACCAAAATCGAGCTCTTTGGCATCAACTCAACTCGCCATGTTTGGAGGAGGAGGAATGCTGCCTATGACCCCAAGAACACCACCCCCACCGTCAAACATAGAGGTGGAAACATTATGCTTTGGGGGTGTTTTTCTGCTAAGGGGACAGCACAACTTCAACGCATCAAAGGGACGATGGACGGGGCCATGTACCGTCAAATCTTGGGTGAGAACCTCCTTCCCTCAGCCAGGGCATTGAAAATGGGTCGTGGATGTGTATTCCAACATGACAATGACCCAAAACACACGGCCAAGGCAACAAAGGAGTGGCTCAAGAAGAAGCACATTAAGGTCCTGGAGTGGCCTAGCCAGTCTCCAGACCTTAATCCCATAGAAAATCTGTGGAGGGAGCTGAAGGTTTGAGTTGCCAAATGTCAGCCTCGAAACCTTAATGACTTGGAGAAGATCTGCAAAGAGGAGTTGGACAAAATCCCTCCTGAGATGTGTGCAAACCTGGTGGCCAACTACAAGAAACGTCTGACCTCTGTGATTGCCAACAAGGGTTTTGCCACCAAGTACTAAGTCATGTTTTGCAGAGGGATCAAATACTTATTTCCCTCATTAAAATGCAAATCAATTTATAACATTTCTGACATGCGTTTTTCCGGATTTTGTTGTTGTTATTCTGTCTCTCACTGTTCAAATAAACCTACCATTAAAATGATAGACTGATCATGTCTTTGTCAGTGGGCAAAAATACAAAATCAGCAGGGGATCAAATACTTTTTTCCCTCACTGTATATATATTCTAAGTGATTATATTTCTTTATTTTTGTTAAATATGGGGAAAATACTACATTTCCCAGAATGTATTAGTTTAATCCTGAAGTTGACCCTGAGGCCTTCAAAAAGAAGCCAAACAAAGGGAAATATAATTTGCTATTATTGGCACTAAGGTTAAAAGAGTATATGAACATTGTTTCCAGAAAAAAAGTGATATATTCTTTGGTAACTGGAGGTGTGACCTGTCAGATTCAATGAAACTCATTATTTGACTATTTGAATTGCACAGAATTAAATTCTGTCACCCAAAAAAAAAAACGTTGTTGAATGGGAGTCAATTCCAAAATGAACAATTGATGTCTGTGCATGTGAGTGTGTGAGCATGTCTGTCATGTGACCGTCTGCCATGTGATCGTCTATGAGCATGTCTGTGTGTGCGTGCCTGCAGGCTACACTTCTCTTACTTGACCCCATATGCGAGGATGACAAGTCCGATGATGACGCCGATGGATCCGTCCAGGTACCAGACGTCAGGGTGGTGTCTGAAGACCTCAGCACTGATGAGGATGGAGAAACCCATGATGCCCCCCACCATGGAGTTAAACGCTACAGCCACAGAGAAGACCCACATTAATAACTCACCATGGAGTTAAACGCTACAGCCACAGAGAAGAACCACATTAATAACTCACCATGGAGTTAAACGCTACAGCCACAGAGAATAACCACATTAATAACCACATAAGGGAAGACGGAACATGTTGATTACACAAAGTACATTTAACTTTTCATGTCTGTTAATCATAAAACAGTAACAAATCAGGTTTGTTCTCATTCACCAAGAGTATGAGTGTACAGCCTGTTCCTGACTACCATGACTGTTCCTGACTACCATGACTCTTCCTGACTACCATGACTGTTCCTGACTGTCATGACTGTTCCTGACTGTCATGACTGTTCCTGACCACCATGACTGTTCCTGACCACCATGACTGTTCCTGACCACCATGACTGTTCCTGACTGTCATGACTGTTCCTGACCACCATGACTGTTCCTGACTAACATGACTGTTCCTGACTACCATGACTGTTCCTGACCACCATGACTGTTCCTGACTAACATGACTGTTCCTGACTACGATGACTGTTCCTGACTGTCATGACTGTTCCTGACCACCATGACTGTTCCTGAACACCATGACTGTTCCTGACCATCATGACTGTTCCTGACTGTCATGACTGTTCCTGACTACCATGACTGTTCCTGACTACCATGACTGTTCCTGACTACCATGACTGTTCCTGACTACCATGACTGTTCCTGACTGACATGACTGTTCCTGACTACCATGGCATTCCTTCTTCTTTCACTCTTTAAAAATGATAATATTTGCTGCTACTGTATTCTGAATATCTGGCATCCAGAGCCAGTCAGAACCAAACCTCTTTGATTATTTGTATGCCAGTGCAACTCATCTCCCCCGCACACCAGAAACAGACTGACAGACAGAGACCCTCCCCTAACCAGTCAGTCATCCGCTTCTATCTAGCGTGAAGGGTCTGAGAACAGAACAGCAACATCAGACTTTGGATTGTTGCTTTGTGTGTTGTGAAAACCTGGGGGGGGGGAAGAGTGACAAAGAGAGGGAGGGAACGGGTGTAGAGAGAGAGAGAGAGAGTGATGGTGGGAGGGGGTGAGGCTCTACTTTGATCCTGTGGGAGAGGAGCGTCTACAGCTGAACCACGTACACCAGTCACCCCCCAGCTCTTATTTATTACCATCATTTGTTTTTCTGACTTTCTCCCATTTTTCTCACCTCCCTGGCACAAGGCCTTATATCGCTGCTTTAATTGGCTTCAGTTCAAGTAGGCATGCTGTGCAAGCCTTTGGTCCAGTATTTGTGAGAGTGTGTGTGTGTGTGCACAGTGTGTGTGTGTGTGTGTGTGTGTGTGTGTGTGTGTGTGTGTGTGTGTGTGTGTGTGTGTGTGTGTGTGTGTGTGTGTGTGTGTGTGTGAGTGTGTGTGTGTGTGTTGTGTGTGTGTGTGTGTGTGTGTGTGTGTGTGTGTGTGTGTGTGTGTGTGTGTGTGTGTGTGTGTTTGGATGTATGAGTCTTTCCCAGCCTACCGTCAGTGATGAGGGCTCTACTGGTCAGCACTCTCCCCAGCAGGAACTTCAACACAGCCAGGATGATACACATAATCCCACTGACAATAGACACACTGAAGAGGAAGTCATCCTGAGAGAGAGAGAGAGAGAGAGAGAGAGAGAGAGAGAGAGAGAGAGAGAGAGAGAGAGAGAGAGAGAGAGAGAGAGAGAGAGAGAGAGAGAGAGAGAGAGAGAGAGAGAGAGAGAGAGAGAGAGAGCGAGAGAGAGAGCGAGAGAGAGAGAGAGAGATGAGGGGGAGAGAGAGAGAGAGAGGAGGGGAGAGAGAGAGAGCAAGAGGAGGGAGAGAGAGAGAGAGAGAGAGAGAGAGAGAGAGAGAGAGAGAGAGAGAGAGAGAGAGTGAGAGAAAGATGAGAGGAGAGAGAGTGAGAGATAGAGAGAGAGAGGGGGGGGGAGTGGGGGGGAGAGAGAGAGAGAGAGAGAGAGAGAGAGAGAGAGGGGAGGGGGAGAGAGAGAGAGAGAGAGAGAGAGAGAGAGAGAGAGAGAGAGAGAGAGAGAGAGAATAGAAAGGACAGTCAGTGTGAGATGAGATGAGATGAGATGAGTCAAGGCGTTACAGAGTGCTCTTGTTATGTCCTCAGCAGTGTCATTAATATTAATATGTCCTCAGCCAGCTTGCAGCATGAGCAAGTTGCCTCTCCTCTCCACAAGGTCATTATGTTTAGTCTGGTGCTACACTGCTTCACAAACACATGTTGCCTCCTATCCAGTATTAGGGTTCTATTCAATCTGTGTCGCTAAACGATAGAATAGAAATGTGAAAGTAATTTCCTCTATCTAATATGGAGATATCTTCCCTAACAAGGGAAAATACATTTAAATTCCAATATCGCTGTAACACTGAAGTTCCGCGATACGGATTGAATAGAGCCCTTAGTGAAACAAAAGGTGACAAACAGCTTAGTATAGACACGTGTTGTGCTGATACAATATGCTGTATATCCACTGGAAACCCCAAGGCATTGTTAACTCAAATACCTCTAGTAAGTTGTACTCAAACTCAATGAAAAGTCATTTAAATGTTTATGTGGTTCTGACTCAAAACTAAATGAGAAGTCACACCAACTACATTTTTAAAAAGATATGATAACAAATTAACTTTTTTCCCAGCATGCTCTTCTGCAGGTTGATTTTTTGGAATTGAGTTTAATATCTGTGTTTTTGCATGTACTTCGCTGGTTCTAATCCCCGAGCCGACTAGGTGAAAAATCTGTCGATGTGCCCTTGAGCAAGGCACTTAACCCTAATTGCTCATGTAAGTCGCTATGGATAAGAGCGTCTGCTAAATGACTAAAATGTAAAATGTAAATGTAAATGATTGATTGATTAAATGCTTTTCTACACAAAGATAAAGAATTGTTTTATAAACTAATCCAATCATAAAATTTTTGCACCCATTACTGAAATGGTTTAAATGGCTTAGGTCGTTTCCTCCCACTGTTCTTAACCCTGGCAGTCATTATGAATGCAGGTTGCGGGTGAATACAAATTTCAACTGTTGGATAGCCTAAAGCTGGCTAGATTCCAATAGGAATTACACATCACTATGCAAGCCGGCATAATGTGATTTACAGTTAGGGTTGCAAAATTCAGGTACATTTCCTAGGTTTTTTCAATAAATCCTGGTTGGAAAATTACTGGAAATGTTTTTGGGAAAGTTTGTGGAATTTTGCAACCCTACTTGCAGGCCTGATGTGGCCTGTAAACTATGAATTTCAGGCCACTGTATAAGGCCTTATGATATATGTAATGGTTCAATTATAGTGATACTATTCACCTAGGAACTCACTTGGTGAAGGCCACAGGACTGAAAATGAACGAATTCAACTACTATGTCTCTGTCACTAACAAATACAGTAATTGGTGGTAAATCTACAATTCAATCGAAAAGGCAAGGCACACTGGGAAATTATTGGAGGCGTGGCTTAGTGGGGGCGTTAAATTTAAGTAAACATTACTCAAAAGTGGATCCTCCAAGTGGATGTTCAGGTGCACATGAACACTTGCTACACTGCCGAGATGTTTGTTTAGTTTATTTCCATATTGTAACATGTTCTGTGTCTTGGAGCTCCGTGTCTTGTCTGTCATGTCTGTCCGTAATGCGAGTGTGCGCGACTCCATAAGTAAGACGTTTTGCCGCCTGTTGGCCTGCAGAACTATTGTTATCAAATGTGTATTCATTATTGGAAAGTATTCCCGCTTTGAGGATAAGCCAGGAATGTTTAAGATGCTTATTTAGACGGCATATGTTAATGTGGGTGTAATGAAGATGTCTGTTCATGATTTAATATGCCATATTTGGGGTAAAGAGCTCCATGGTTAATGGTATGGTCCGTAGGGAAGGGCCATAGGTATAAAGGTACCTGTTTCTACTGTGAGCAGGGGTTATGTTTCTAGCTCTGGTATGTGAACTGTGTGGGGAGGCTGTCTATAGCCTGGTTAACCCCAACCTGCTATAGTTGGTTTGACAGGGTAGGCCTGATTGAGGCTTAAGGTTTTGATTTCTGTTCCAACCTGTAATTTAAGAGTCTGTTCATTTTGTAAATACCTTTCGTAAATTATGTAAATATTCATTGGATTTCGTCATTCACCTGGAACCACCTTTCACTGTTAATAAACTGGACACTATTTTGCACCTGATCCTGCTTCCTCCTGCTAATTACTGCCATTAAGGCTGCTCCAACATCCAGTCCCTACGACATAATACATTAAAAAAGTTAAATTATAAATATTTAGGCAATATTGAAGCGTTAGGTTCGAGGTTGAGGAATAGTAGCTCGGATCGGAAAGGAGGCAGAACGCGTGTTAAGCTTTCCTGAATAACTGGGCCTGCTGGGAGCATAGACCTACAGTATGTGGCTACACTATATAGGAGGACTTAAGAGAATGATGACCGGCAACAGACAGCTCATCAGTATCAGAAGTCAAAATACAGCCAGACTGTCCTGTACTGTGCCTTTCTAGACCTTATAAATCTGTCCAGTCGACCCCAAACTGATCCAAATGGAATGAAACATTCAAATAACAGGGCTGTTGCAACATTATTCAAATGGAATTTTCACTGCAGTTTACAGCCTAGAGTAGAATTGTACTCAATTGTACTCACTTGAAAACAATAATGCAATATTCATTGCATTGTGGTGTTGTATGCTAGTCTAGTTGGTTAAATGTACTGTCCCCAAGGCCATACACATTTACTTAACTGTATAACTGATTTTGTATAAAACATTTTTTTATCACAATACAAAATTAAATAAAAGTTGTACCCCTTGTAATAATACTCAACAACCTTTGTACAACAACTAGCAATCTCACCAAGAGATTTTAGCCATTTGGTATTCCCACTTCTGACACTAATGTCTCAAATGGCAGGACAAGGAAGTAAAACCGGATCACTGGCGTGAAAGGCAAACACCCTATGCATCGTGCCAATAGGGTTAACTCACTTGGTAGGAATTGTAGCATGGTTCATATAGCGAGGATAGTGACAGTATAATGGTTTTGGAATGACAGTCACAGGGACCAGGGTTTGAGTCCCAGTCAGGGTACCCCCGCAAATCAACCATATTTGTGTCAGGTGTTGGAGAGCATCATTGAATGTCCCAGATGAATTTTAGTCACAGTACATTTGTGTTAGGCTAGCAGTGTTTCTATACTGCACATATGATGGCAGGGTATGCAAGACAAATGTGCACCCGATTGATACAAATCATCATGATATCATTCTACCAGGTAGGCCTACTTTTTTTTTTTGGGGGGGGGGGGGGGTCTGCAACACTACTAAGCAAGGGGCACCACCAAGCAAGCGGCTCCATGAATACCAAGGAGCTCTCCAAACAGGTCAGGGACAAAGTTGTGGAGAAGTACAGATCAGGGTTGGGTTATAAAAAAATATCCTAAACTTTGAACATCCCACGGAGCACCATTCAATACATTTTTTTAAAATGGAAAGAATATGGCACCACAAAAAACCTGCCAAGAGAGGGCCGCCCACAAAAACTCACGGACCAGGCAAGGAGGGCATTAATCAGAGAGGCAACAAAGAGACCAAATATAACCCTGAAGGAGCTGCAAAGCTCCACAGCGGAGATTGGAGAAATCTGTCCATAGGACCATTTTAAGCCATAAACTCCACAGAGCTGGGCTTTAGAGAAGAGTGGCCAGAACAAAGCCATTGCTTAAAGTAAGCCATGTGGGAGACTCCCCAAACATATGGAAGAAGGTACTCTGGTCAGATGAGACTAAAATTGATATTTTTGGCCATCAAGGAAAACGCTATGTCTGGCGCAAACCCAACACTTCTCATCACCCTGAGAACACCATCCCCACAGTGAAGCACGGTGGTGGCAGCATCATGCTGTGGGGATGCTTTTCATTGGCAGGAACTGGGAAACTGGTCAGAATTGAAGGAATGATGGATGGCGCTAAATACAGGGAAATTCTTGAGGGAAACCTGTTTCAGTCTTCCAGAGATTTAAGACTGGGACGGAGGTTCACCTTCCAGCAGGACAATGAGCCTAAGCATACTGCTAAAGCAACACTCAAGTGGTTTAAGGGGGAACATTTAAATGTCTTGGAATGGCCTAGTCAAAGCCCAGACCTCAATCCAATTGAGAATCTGTGGTATGACTTAAAGATTGCTGTACACCAGCGGAAGCCATCCAACTTGAAGGAGCTGGAGCAGTTTTGCCTTGAAGAATGGGCAAAAATCCCAGTGGCTAGATGTGCCAAGAGACTTGCAGCTGTAATTGCTGCAAAAGATGGCTCTTCAAAGTATTGACTTTGGGGTGGTGAATAGTTATGCACGCTCAAGTTTTCTGTTTTTTTGTGTTATTTCTTGTTTGTTTCACAATAAAAAATGTTTTGCATCTTCAAAGTGGTATGTATGTTGTGTAAATCAAATGATACAAACCCCAAAAAATCAATTTTAATTCCAGGTTGTAAGGCAACAAAATAGGAGAAATGCCAAGGGGGGTGAATACTTTCGCAAGCCACTGTAACCCCTTATTTTTTGCACTAAACAGTCTAAGCCCTGTCTAAGCCGGGGGAGGGGAGGTCTGCTAAGCTATATGGAATTGTTTTAAGAAGGTCATACCAAGGATCATTTTGCTAATTCATTAGAAATGTTAAGACCGCACGCAAGCACGCGTTATTTGATGAAACATTTTATCTGGCCTTACTGCTATTAGCCCATACAAACACATTGAATAACAAAATCACACAACCCCTTCCCAAAGCACCCCAGTACATTTTGAGTGTTCCCTCTTATTCCCCACATCAGAAGCCTTTACCAAGTCAAACTGAGGTCTGGAATCAATACTGAACAACACTACTGGTTGTTCCTCTATCTAATATGGAGATATTTTCCCTTCCCTCTGCATGTTCAGACTCAAACACCTTCTGTCTGTCAGACGGTTGTGAGAGGGAGAGAGAGAGAGAGAGAGAGAGAGAGAGAGAGAGAGAGAGAGAGAGAGAGAGAGAGAGAGAGAGATAAAAGACAGAAGGTGTTTTTCCTTTCTTTCTGTCATATACCCCTGGCTCAAATGAAAGGTCCGCTTCCACACAGCAGTTGGGAAACCAATCTAACTCCTCCATTTGTAATCAGGCTCCAGACTCACTGGCCACTGAGGGAGAGGGAGGGTGGACGTGAGAGGAATCACATCCAGGCAATCCACACACACACACAGCTACCACCGCCTATCCACCATACACTGAATCTTACTAGCACCTGGACCAGTTAATCCTTTCAGGCTGATGGATCGCCTCTCACTGCAGCTCGACCCCAGGGGCAGTTGTGTGTGTGTGTGTGTGTGTGTGTGTGTGTGTGTGTGCACATGCATGTGTGTGTGTATGTGTGTGTATATGTGTGTGTGTGTGTGTGTGTGTGTGTGTGTGTGTGTGTGTGTGTGTGTGTGTGTGTGTGTGTGTGTGTGTGTGTGTGTGTGTGTGTGTGTATGTGTGTGTGTATGTGTGTGTATGTGTGTGTGTGTGTGTGTGTGTGTGTGTGTGTGTGTGTGTGTGTGTGTATGTGTGTGTGTATGTGTGTGTATGTGTGTGTGTGTGTGTGTGTGTGTGTGTGTGTGTGTGTGTGTGTGTGTGTGCACATGCATGTGTGTGTGTACATGCGTGTGTGTGTGTATGTGTGTGTGTGTGTGTGTGTGTGTGTGTGTGTGTGTGTGTGTGTGTGTGTGTGTGTGTGTGTGTGTGTGTGTGTGTGTGTGTGTGTGTGTGTGTGTGTGTGTGTGTGCGTAGCACAATGGACCCCTGGGGTTTGATTTGGCCACAGGCCCAGGCAGGATTACTATAGATGGGCCAACTGAGACTGTTTAGAAGGACATTGGACCTGTATTGATGTGGTTCTGAGTGATTGTTTACAACACTATTTTACAACAGCTGTGGTATATGTGTGGCAGTGGCAGAATAACATTAAGAATTCGTTAACTATGATTGGTGGTGATGGTCGTCTCTGCTCGCTGTAACCCACAGAGTCATACATGGTACCAGGAAATCGTGTTTATTCTGTGAATGTTGGAGTTTATGGAGGTGTAACGGATGTTATCAAGCCACCGGAGGCTTTGAGCCTGGTTGGGAATGTGGACGCGAATTGGAAAACATTTCGGCAGCGCTTTTTGCTGTATATGTCTGCCATTGGAGTTACAAAGGAGCCGGATGAACATTGCTCTCTTTCTTACTATAGCGAGACCACAGGCAATCGAATTATCACATATGGAATCATGTAGTAACACTTAACCAGCATGGCTACCACAGCATTCTGCAGCGATACGCCATCCTATCTGGTTTGGGATTAGTAGGACTATCATTTGTTTTTCAACAGGACAATGACCCAACACACCTCCAAGCTGTGTAAGGGCTATTTTACCAAGAAGGAGAGTGATGGGGTGCTGCATCAGATGACCTGGCCTCCACAATCCCTCGACCTCAACCACATTGAGATGGTTTGGGATGAGTTGGACCGCAGAGTGAAGGAAAAGCAGCCAACAAGAGCTCAGCATATGTGGGAACTCCTTCAAAACTGTTGGAAAAGCATTCCAGGTGAAGCTGGTTGAGAGAATGCCAAGAGTGTGCAAAGCTGTCATCAAGGCAAAGGGTGGCTATTTGAAGAATCTCAAATATAAAATATATTTTTGGTTACTACATGATTCCATATGTGTTATTTCATAGTTTTGATGTCTTCACTACTATTCTACAATGTAGAAAATAGTAAAAATAAAGAAAAACCCTTGAATGAGTAGGTGTTCTAAAACTTTTGACCGGTAGTGTATGAGTATGTGAAGACAGGTCTGTTGGAGCCAGATCTGTTCAATCACTATCTAAACTGGATTATAAACTAGGTGGTTTGAGCCCTGAATGCAGGTATGACAAAAAAAAAGGCAATATACCACACCTCCTCTGGCAATATACCACACCTCCTCTGGCAATATACCACACCTCCTCTGGCAATATACCACACCTCCTCTGGCAATATACCACACCTCCTCTGGCAATATACCACACCTCCTCTGGCAATATACCACACCTCCTCTGGCAATATACCACACCTCCTCTGGCCTTATTGCTTCATTATACAGCAGGGGTTCTCAAACCTTTTGGGTCGGGGACCACTTTTGTGATAGCAAAATCATCAGGGAGCCCCTCACAACTCGAGTGAGATAGAAATAGCATACAAGGAGTTTTCCTATGACTTTGGCAGTGCATGGCTGGACGAACCAAGTCTCGGTCCCTGGGAAGGAACATTTTAAAGGCCCACCTCTTGTCATCGGAGAGTAAATGTTGCAGTTTTCAAGCTAATTTCCTGCAATTCTAAACGCCTCTCTTCTGGTAAAAAACTGTGGGATGAGCATGGAGAAATGTACAGTAACCACTCTCAAATTCATAGACAGAGCTATGGATGCAAGGAATGACCATCCACAATATCAAAATGATCATTTTAACCAAGTTTTGAGGCTATATAGTGTTTGTTTACATTTACGTTGAAGTAAAACAAGCTTATATTTTGGGTTCTGATGGGGTACGACAGTTGAAATTAAGCTCATGAGGCATTTATAAGATATATTCTTCACGAATCAATGGGTATATCATGGTATTCCATACCAAAGTATTCCATGTAGCAACTAAGGATTTTAGCTTTAAATTACAGTGCATTTATTGAAAAATGTCCAATTACAATTGGGGGGAATACAGTGAGTATTAAGTAGAAAAATGTACAATTTGTGTAGCACTGTGAGCCTCCCAGGCCCATGTTGCCCAGGGTTAAGTACATCAAACTCTAAACAATCAACAACACGAAGAGTTATCTATCCAAAACAGAGATGTATGGATAAACCACTCCTCCAATCTTTTTGCCTCTATAACAAAGAACAAACAGAAAGAACATATACATGATCAAATACAAATCTTAGAATCAACTATTAAAGTCTACCAGAACCAACTGGATTGTCCAATTACATTGAATGAACTACAGGACAAAATACAAACCCTCCAACCCAAAAAGGCCTGTGGGGTTGCTGGTATGCTAAATGAAATTATAAAATATACAGACCACAAATTCCAATTGGCTATACTTAAACTCTTTAACATCATCCTCAGCTCTGGCATATTCCCCAATATTTGGAACCAAGGACTGATAACCCCAATCTACAAAAGTGGAGACAAATTTGACCCTAATAACTACATTACATTTACATTTTAGTCATTTAGCAGACGCTCTTATCCAGAGCGACTTACAGGAGCAATTAGGGTTAAGTGCCTTGCTCAAGGGCACATTTACGTCATTTAGCAGACGCTCTTATCCAGAGCGACTCACCAATTGGTGCGTTCACCCTATAGCCAGTGGGATAACCACTTTACAATTTTTTTTGGGGGGGGGGGGGGGGGGGGGGGGTAGAAGGATTACTTTATCCTATCCCAGGTATTCCTTAACTACCGTGGGATATGCGTCAACAGCAACCTTGGGAAAATCCTCTGCGTTATCATTAACAGCAGACTCGTACATTTCCTCAGCGAAAACAATGTACTGAGCAAATGTCAAATTGGCTTTTTACCAAATTACCGTACGACAGACCATGTATTCACCCTGCACACCCTCATTGACAAACAAAACAAAACAAAGGCAAAGTCTTCTCATGCTTTGTTGATTTCAAAAAAGCTTTCGACTCAATTTGGCATTAGGGCCTGCTATACAAATTGATGGAAAGTGGTGTTGGGGGAAAAACATACGACATTATAAAATCCATGTACACAAACATTGGCAAAAAAACACACACATTTATTTCCACAGGGCCGTGGGGTGATACAGGGATGCAGCTTAAGCCCCAACCTCTTCAACATATATATATATGAATTGGCGATGGTACTAGAACAGTCTGCAGCAGCCGGCCTCACCCTACTAGAATCTGAAGTAAAGTGTCTACTGTTTGCTGATGATCTGGTGCTTCTGTCCCCAACCAAGGAGGGCCTACAGCAGCACCTACACTACCGTTCAAACGTTTGGGGTCACTTAGAAATGTCCTTGTTTTTGAAAGAAAAGCAATTTTTTTGTCCATTAAAATAACATAAAATTGATCAGAAATACAGTGTAGACATTGTTAATGTTGTAAATGGCTATTGTAGCTGGAAACGGCAGATTTTAAATGGAATATCTACATAGGCGTACAGAGGCCCATTATCAGCAACCATCAGTCCTGTGTTCCAATGGCACGTTGTGTTTGCTAATCCAAGTTTATCATTTTAAAAGGCTAATTGATCATTAGAAAACCCTTTTGCAATTATGTTAGCACAGCTGAAAACTCTTGTGCTGATTAAAGAAGCAATAAAACTGGCCTTCTTGAGACTATCTGGAGCATCAGGCTCAAAATGGCCAGAAACAAATAACTTTCTTATGAAACATCAGTCTATTCTTGTTCTGAGAAATGAAGGCTATTCCATGCGAGAAATTGCCAAGAAACTGAAGATTTCGTACAACGCTGTGTACTACTCCCTTCACAGAACAGTGCAAACTGGCTCTAACCAGAATAGAAAGAGGAGTGGGAGGCCCCGGTGCACAACTGAGCAAGAGGACAAATACATTAGAGTGTCTAGTTTGAGAAACAGACGCCTCACAGGTCCTCAACTGGCAGCTTCATTAAATAGTACCTGCAAAACACCAGACTCAACGTCAACAGTGAAGAGGCGACTCCGGGATGCTGACCTTCTTGTTGCAAAGAAAAAGCCATATCTCAGACTGGCCAATAAAAATAAAATATTAAGATGGGCAAAAGAACACAGACACTGGACAGAGGAAGATTGGAAAAAAGTGTTATGGACAGACAAATCGAAGTTTGAGGTGTTCGGATCACAAAGAAGAACATTTGTGAGACGCAGATCAAATGAAAAGATGCTGGAGGAGTGCTTGATGCCATCTGTCAAGCATGGTGGAGGCAATGTGATGGCTAGGGGTGTTAAAGTGGTGTTAAAGTGGGAGATTTCTACAGGGTAAAAGGGATCTTGAAGAAGGAAGGCTATCACTCCATTTTGCAATGGCATGCCATACCCTGTGGACGGCGCTTGATTGGAGCCAATTTCCTCCTACAACAGGACAATGACCCAAAGCACAGCTCCAAATGATGCAATAACTATTTAGGGAAGAAGCAGTTAGCTGGTATTCTGTCTATAATGGAGTGGATCTCAACCCTATTGAGCTGTTGTGGGAGCAGCTTGACCGTATGGTACGTAAGAAGTGCCAATCCAACTTGTGGGAGGTGCTTCAGGAAGCATGGGGTGAAATCTCTTTAGATTACCTCAACAAATTGACAACTAGAATGCCAACGGTCTGCAAGGCTGTAATTGCTGCAAATGGAGGATTCTTTGACGAAAGCAAAGTTTGAAGGACACAATTATTATTTAAATTAAAAATCATTATTTCTAACCTTGTCAATGACTACTTGTCCTATTCATTTTGCTATATTTCCTATTCAAACAGTTTTCATGGAAAACAAGGACATTTCTAAGTGACCCAAAACTTTTGAACGGTAGTGTACATCTACATATTACCTCAATTACCTGGATTAACCGGTGCCCCCGCACATTGACTCTGTACCGGTACCCCCTGTATATACCCTCCCTACTGTTATTTTATTTTACTGCTGCTCTTTAATTATTTGTTATTTTTATTTTTTACTTATCTATTTCTTTATTTAACACTTATTTTTCTTAAAACTGCATTGTTGGTTAAGGGCTTGTAAGTAAGCATTTCACTGTAAGGTCTACACCTGTTGTATTCGGCGAATGTGGCAAATTTCATTTCCAGGATTAACCAAGTCACTCCTTTCTCTGCTTCAGCAGGCCTTGCACTTCATCACATGGGCAGGTGAAACAGAGAGAGACAGAGGAAGACCTCTTTGACATCACAAGTACAAAAGGGGGCTATAAAAAGACACCTTCAGGTATATACGGGGGGCCAGTATGAAAATGTATGCACTCACTAACTGTAAGTCGCTCTGGATAAGAGCATCTGCTAAATGACTAAAAATGTAAAAATGTAAAAAAAAATATATAAAACATGGTGAAGACTTTGAGGAAAGATTCTAAAATAACTGATATATCACACTGATGTCTCACTACGGGGTTTTCTGTGTCTGTGTGTGTGTGTGTGTGTGTGTGTGTGTGTGTGTGTGTGTGTGTGTGTGTGTGTGTGTGTGTGTGTGTGTGTGTGCGTGCTTGCGTGCGTTTTGCGTGTCTCTCACCACTTCAGGAAGCAGCTTGGTGGCCAGGTCATGGATGGCTTTTCCCAGAATGCACAGGGATGACAAGATGAAGACCACCCCAAGGACCACACACGCTCTGTGGACATACAGAAACCAAAACATATTACCACATAATGCATACCATTCTATTACCATACTAAACTATTACCATACTATTACCATACCATACCATATTATCTCATTACCATACCATACCATACAATTACATACAATTATAATTACCATATTATTACCATACTATTACCATACCATCTATTAGCATACTATTACCATACCATATCATTACCATACCATTACACTCTTAGAAAAAAGGGTTATTTGCGGGGGGAAAGGGTTCTACAAATAACTGTTTTGATCAGAAGAACCCTTTTTGGAAGACAAGGGTTCTTTGTAAGGCAAAGGGTTCTACCAAGAACCTTTAACATCCTAAGAACCATTTTTGGAAGAAAGGGTTCTTTGATGATTCTTTGGAAGGCAAGGATTCTTTGGAAGGCAAGGGTTCTACATAGAACAATATATAATAATTCCCAGCATGTTCTGTTGCAGGGAGATTTTCAGAATTGTTTGTTTTGCTGTAATATCAGTGTTTTTGCATGTACAGTGCATTGCTTGGTTGATTCATTTTATGCTACACAAAGATAAAAACCATCATTTTCTAAACGAATTAAATCTGTTAATAATTGGATTTATTGCACCCGTTACTGAGATGGTTGGTCCAGTTTAGATGAATGAGGTAGTCTCAATATATAATCTTCCCTACCCTGCAGTCATTCTGAATACAGGTTGCAGGTGATTAACAATTTCACTTGTTGGATATCCTAACTCTGGCTGGACTCCAATAGGAATTACACATCACTTTGCAAGCCAACATAACGTGACTTGCAGGCCTGATGTGGCCTATAAACCAGGAGATTCCTAACAACACTGTGTTAGGGTATAATTAGGCCCACAAAATAAGGCCTTAAGACATACAGTATGTAATGTATTGTCATAAATAATTACATTTAAAGGCTAATAAGGCTGGTGGAACCATTCATAGAAGGTTCTAGGAAGAACCCTCCAAAGATAAAAAGGGTTCTCGGTAGAACCTTTCACAGATGGTTCTAGGAAGAACCTTCAAATGATAAAATGGTTATTGGTAGAACCATTCATAAAGAGTTCTAGGCAGAACCCTTCATAGAGGGTTCTAGGAAGAACCATATAGTGGGAGTTCTTTGAAGAACCCTACATGGTTCTACTTAGCAAATGTAGATTTGATGTGGTAAATGTAGGATGATGTAGTGTGTAGTGTGATACATGCATACATATCAAGTTAACAATTGTATGAATTATCATTCATGGGTTACATGGGTTTACTGAGGGAGGGTTGCTTCCCTTGTCATCATCCAGTAAAAATGGAAGCAAAAATCTTCACTAAAATACATTTTTCAGTTAACAAATTGCCTTGCAGTTTTTTTTTTACTTCACCTCCCCGAGGTACACTTTAATTGCTGTACTGGTTCTCCAGGGACCCAGAGCTGTTTGTGAGTGCTATTTTAACACAGGTTTAATCAGACATAGAGAGGAAGGGGAGATCTGTTCCCTTTAAACAAAAGTGAAAGGTGTAATTTCTCTGGGTTCCTGGCAATGGTTCCAGCAGCAGCTTCACAGTTTAGTGCATCTTTGGCACCGGAGAAAGATGTTGTTTTCTTCCTTCGTCATTACTTCCCCATTTATCTCTGGTTGTGACTGAGAATGAGAATGTCTTTATCCATCCATCCCTTCCCCCCTCCATTCCTGTACTCCCTTCCCACCTCCATTCCTGTACTCCCTTCCTCCCTCCATTCCTGTACTCCCTCCCCCCCTCCCCCCCTCCATTCCTGTACTCCCTTCCTCCCTCCATTCCTGTACTCCCTTCCCCCCTCCATTCCTGTACTCCCTTCCTCCCTCCATTCCTGTACTCCCTTCCCCCCTCCATTCCTGTACTCCCTTCCCCCTCCATTCCTGTACTCCCTTCCCCCTCCATTCCTGTACTCCCTTCCCCCCTCCATTCCTGTACTCCCTTCCTCCCTCCATTCCTGTACTCCCTTCCTCCCTCCATTCCTGTACTCCCTTCCCCCCTCCATTCCTGTACTCCCTTCCCCCTCCATTCCTGTACTCCCATCCCCCTCCATTCCTGTACTCCCATCCCCCTCCATTCCTGTACTCCCTTCCCCCTCCATTCCTGTACTCCCATCCCCCTCCATTCCTGTACTCCCTTCCCCCTCTATTCCTGTACTCCCTTCCCCCCTCCATTCCTGTACTCCCTCCCCCCTCCATTCCTGTACTCCCTTCCTCCCTCCATTCCTGTACTCCCTTCCCCCCTCCATTCCTGTACTCCCATCCCCCTCCATTCCTGTACTCCCATCCCCCTCCATTCCTGTACTCCCTTCCCCCCTCCATTCCTGTACTCCCATCCCCCTCCATTCCTGTACTCCCATCCCCCTCCATTCCTGTACTCCCTTCCCCCCTCCATTCCTGTACTCCCATCCCCCTCCATTCCTGTACTCCCATCCCCCTCCATTCCTGTACTCCCTTCCCCCCTCCATTCCTGTACTCCCATCCCCCTACAGTGGGCAGACACAAGATGGGTGGTAGACGGGCGGCAGTGTCCTTTATCATTGTAGATTCTGCAGTGTTGAGGAAGTAACTGTGAGATGCTGTCGAACCAGGAACAAGATGCGAACTAGGATGAACCCCTGTAACACTGTGGAAGATATACTGCATCCTGTAACACTGTGGAAGTTATACTGTATCCTGTAACACTGTGGAAGATATACTGTATCCTGTAACACTGTGGAAGATATACTGCATCCTGTAACACTGTGGAAGTTATACTGTATCCTGTAACACTGTGGAAGATATACTGTATCCTGTAACACTGTGGAAGATATACTGTATCCTGTAACACTGCGGAAGATATACTGTATCCTGTAACACTGTGGAAGATATACTGTATCCTGTAACACTGTGGAAGATATACTGTATCCTGTAACACTGTGGAAGATATACTGTATCCTGTAACACTGCGGAAAATATACTGTATCCTGTAACACTGTGGAATATATACTGTATCCTGTAACACTGTGGAAGATATACTGTACCTATATTTTACATTTTAGTCATTTAGCAGACGCTCTACCTGGCAGCCTGGACTAAAAATACATTTAACAGCTCAATATGGTCATGTACGAATAGGGCTGTTACGGTGACCATATTACCGCCACACCGGCGGTCACCAGTCAAATTCCATGTGACCGTTTAGTCACGGTAATTAGGCTTCTCCAAGCTCTGATGCTGCTGATGGTCATTAGTAGCCTACCAAATGTGCTAACTGCCTGGTACTCAGCACTCTATTGTCCCTCTAATCATTTAACATTTTAACATTTTAGTCATTTAGCAGACGCTCTTATCCAGAGCGACTTACAGTTAAGTGAGTGCATACATTTAATCACTCTGACATCAATGCAAATGTATTGAAAATCTAATCAAACACTTCATGAGAGCCCATGAGCTCATGTTGCGCAACATTTCTATAGGCTATGCAATTGCGTGAGAAAACAGAGTGATGGCCTCTATTAAAAAGAGGAGGATCCCATCAGCTTTCTATAGGCTATACCTACTATATTTATTTCTCAACTTTCCTAATATTAAGCACATTGCTTCTCTTTACAACAGGAGTATAGCCTAGTTGACATTCGCTATTTAAGTGCATAGATGACATGTATTTTTTCCCCGCCCCTGTTTCGAGACAGGTGCATAATAATGGTCCATTCTAAATCAAAACAAATTTCACACATACATTATTTAGTATATGTAAAGACAAGATTAAATCAAGAATAGTCTGATGGGTGACAATATTAGCCTATCACTCGTGAATTATATATTATAAATTGTGAATGATGCCCAATTTAAAGCAAGAAACAGCGCATGCCTTTTTTTGCGACTTTTTCAAATCATAGTCGCACACCTCATGTAGCCTAGCCCATTGGCCTATATGTTTTGATAAGGTTTGTATCACAACTAAAGTGGCCAAACAACTTCTTAAAATTAGCACATTAATCCACTTTACGACGGATGTAGAGCCTAACTGGCATTCATATGCAGCGCGTGAGTTTCAAGTTTGGGGAAGATCATTTTCACCATAAAAATGCACCTTCATAATAAAAGCATTACATGCATAATCACATTTGCTGTCACTTTTGATAATGGTGTTTTCCTGCTAATGGAACATTCACGTTTATAGCCTACTGCGGTGTGCGCATTGCTGTGCTTATAATGTGAAGAAATAGCCTAATAGTTTAGCAACATTTTAAGCTAAACATTCTGATCTGTTGCATCAGCCTCATTACTTAAAACAGTTTTTTTGATGCTAGTGGTTGTATTAATTTGGGATCTATCGCATCCCACAATTGTCCCAGACAATGTATGGAATATTAATTTCTCGCACAGAATAGAATAGGTCAACTTTGTACTATGGGGGATAGCAGATTGACATAGCCTAGTGCTTTTCCTGTTCGTTAGACCTACTCATGTTGTTGGCTGGCGAAAGTAAATGTAGACAGTTCTTCCGATATCTTCAATATGCGCCTCGGAATTGGATAAGGACGTGGACAGTTGCGTCCCCAATGTGTCTGTCTTCACTTGTAGCCTGTGAGAAAGACCCAATCACGTGAATGTGAGTGAGAGGTGCTTTGGAGCGCACAACAAGGAGAAATGAATTATAATTGTTATATTCAGCCCAAGGGCACAACGGGCACTGGCTGCAAAAGGCCAGCATTTTTTTAGGGGGCCTTACGGCCACACAAAGGAGATGCCGACAGGAAATTTGAGGCATTATCAAGTGCTTGTCAAATTGTGAATGAGAGACTGATGAAGTGTGTACAGCCTGCGCAAAAAAAACAAAGCAGAGCTCATGCCTTTCATGCAACTTTTTTTTCATGCAAAATATATTTTGATTTGTTTAACACTTTTTTGGTTACTACATGATTCCATATGTGTTATTTCATAGTTTAGATGTCTTCACTATTTTTCTATAATGTAGAAAATAGTTTAAAAAAAGAAAAACCCTTGAATGAGTAGGTGTGTCCAAAATGTTGACTGGTACTGTATGTTCAATTGTATTCTTCATACTATAAAATAATATAAAATAACGCCACGGAATTATAAGCAATTATTTTCTGCTAAATGAACTAGTGTAAACCACAATTATATGGCATAGCCAGATCAGAACCTAACATAATGACATAAGGATGGTGTAGGCTATATTACATGGATTTATTAGACTTATTTAACATGTAAATGTTTCAAAGGTCTGCATCAGTGGCTTGTAGGCTATGCGTGGCATACTGCCAAAGCAACACTCGAGTGGTTTAAGGGGAAACATTTAAATGTCTTGGAATGGCCTAGTCATAGGTGAATAGTTATGCACGCTCAAGTTTTCTTTTTTTTGGTCTTATTTGTTGTTTGTTTCACAAAAAAAATTATTTTGCATCTTCAAAGTGGTAGTCATGTTGTGTAAATCAAATGATACAAACCCCCCCAAAAGGCAACAAAATAGGAAAAATGCCAAGGGGGGTGCATACTTTCGAAAGCCACTGTACGAGACACTGATATACAGTAGATTCAAGGAAAATTGAATTTACAAGGCAGGCTTCTGAGGATAATTATCCAGTAGGCTGCAAGGGGAGAACTGTTGCTATGGTGGTAATTATCCAGTAGACTGCTAGGTGAGAACTGTTGCTATGGTGGTAATTATCCAGTAGGCTGCTAGGTGAGAACTGTTGCTATGGTGGTAATTATCCAGTAGGCTGCTAGGTGAGAACTGTTGCTATGGTGGTAATTATCGAGTAGTCTACTAGGTGAGAACTGTTGCTATGGTGGTAATTATCCAGTAGGCTAATAGGTGAGAACTGTTGCTATGGTGGTAATTATCCAGTAGGCTACTAGGTGAGAACTGTTGCTATGGTGGTAATTATCCAGTAGGCTACTAGGTGAGAACTGTTGCTATGGTGGTGTACAGGGAACATTCTAATTGGGAACACCATGCAACGTTCAAAGAGATGAATATACATTTTGTGTCCGTTTTACTCACATGTACTCCCTATGGGCAGAGTGGACAGCTGCTGCGTTGCTATAACGCCACAGCACGATGATTGAAGACAGCACGTCCAACGTGGCGTCAAACTGTAAAGACAGGAATTAGGTCTCCAGTGGGGATGCATCAAATAGTAAAATAACATACATCACATTCAGGAAAACACTGAAGTCTACAGTCCCGCCTTCCATTCCACTATTACCCTAAACTCCCTATATTTTCCACTAGAGTAGCGTGGTTAATGAACTGCAGGATTCTTTACCGTGAGACCAACACATCTATCCCCTGTGGTGTCATTAACAGCCTACTACTCCTAGTACTACTACAGCTCAGCAGTCTGAAGACAGACTCTAGCCTGTAGGCACCATCAGACACACTCTCTATGGTTGTCATTATAACGCCACCCTCTGGTTTCATGCAGCTATAGCTACCAACCAGCACACAATTACTTTGGGATATTAATTCCTTAGAAAAAGTGGGAAAACACACACGTAAACAGTCATGTTTCTTTCTGTTGAAACATAGATGGCACCAACTGGCTTAACAGCTCAGCATTGGTTTATTAATGTCCATGTCCTTCAGTAATCTGTCCTGGTATACCTGACATGGAATTATAGTGTGCTTTAATAGCATTCTAGATACCATTCTTGTTTGTTTTATATTTTAGTTGTATTGTTTGTATATCGTTGAATAAAAGAATTGTGGGGCTTGTCTATCAGTTTATCAGTGTTATGTTATTTGTCATGTTTTGTGTTTTTATGTGGACCCCAGGAAGAGTAGCTGCTGCTTCTGCAAAAGCTAATGGGGATCCAAATAAACAAATAAACTAGAGCTTCCTACTACAGTGTCTGTGCCATATAAATAGAAATGGAATGGATTCTATTTCTATGGTCTGTGGGGTCTGTTCTGTTATCACACAGTGTTCTGATGTGTTCTCATGCTTCCCTGGCTGTTACCAAGGAGACGATGGCAGCATTGCGTCTGAACCCAACCAGCGTTAATAAAATGCACACCATGACTTTATGACTAATTAATATGTATAAATGGAACTCACTGCAAATCCGAAGGCTGATGCGCTGTGTCTCATGAATGAAACAGCTAGAGAGAGAGAGAGAGAGAGGGAGAGAGAGAGAGAGAGAGAGAGAGGAGAGAGAGAGAGAGAGAGAGAGGGGAGAGAGAGATAGAATAAATGAATGCCTGGGGAACAAAAGGCAAAGGATTCTAACAGCAAAAGGATAGATTATAGTAAGATCCATGTAAATATTGCTCTTCCACACAAGCCTGCACACTTGTTATTATGTAAGAGTTCTCTCCCTGGTTGGGAGAAAGATCAGAACACTGATAACCTATTCTGTTTGTACATAATTCATATTATCAGCACACCTACAGTAAGAGGAGCGTTCATTATTCAGAGACTAGCACTGTGCTGTATCTCTGAGCAAAAATGGTATGGATTTGTACAGCTATAATCCTACACAGTGTAGGTTTGAAATGCATGGAGAATAAAAGGTCTGTGAACACATTCCATTTGATTCCTTCTCAATACTGAGTTGTTAGAGTTGAGAATGCAATAGAATAATTATTAATTGAAGCATCTTGTGCATTAGTAGCATTTGACTCATTGGTTATAATAACAAGCTTTATCGTTTCTGATTCTGACCGGATATTCTCTGATTCTCCACATCGTGTTCTGTTCCTTCTGAGCTTGTGAAGCTGAGGGCTTTAAAATGTCCTCTGTGATGCGTTCATTTTCAGGTCGACAGCAGTCCCACAGGACTCCCTGTCGCTAGGAAGATCACCATGGAGACGCCCAGTCTGAGGGCGAACTGAACTGGAGGAGAGTTTGTTTGTCTTCACCAGGGTTTTTATCTCAGTCTCTCCTCTTTCTTTGATCCACCACTCAATGGCTGCCATGGTGGTTATGATGTGTCCTCTCTGGTCTGGGTCTTACAAGTCTTAAAAAGGTTATGTGGCGAAGGGTACCATGGTTACAGACAGACCCACGACGCTTGACGGTACGACGCTCTGGCAGACTGGCACCACATTACAAATACCAACAACCTCTTATCCTTTCTGTCATCACCGTAGGCCAGGTCAATACTAACAATACAAACAGACACCTGGAGGACAGAGTGACAGGTGAGCCTGTAAGTGTGATGGGAGGGAGGGGCTGGTGGGTGATGGGAGGGAGGGGCTGGTGGGTGATGGGAGGGAGGGGCAGGTGGGTGATGGGAGGGAGGGGCAGGTGGGTGATGGGAGGGAGGGTCTGGTGGGTGATGGGAGGGAGGGGCTGGTGGGTGATGGGAGGGAGGAGCAGGTGGGTGATGGGAGGGAGGGGCTGGTGGGTGATGGGAGGGAGGGGCTGGTGGGTGATGGGAGGGAGGGGCAGGTGGGTGATGGGAGGGAGGGGCTGGTGGGTGATAGGAGGGAGGGGCTGGTGGGTGATGGGTGGAGGGGCTGGTGGGTGATGGGAGGGAGGGGCTGGTGGGTGATGGGAGGGAGGGGCTGGTGGGTGATGGGAGGGAGGGGCAGGTGGGTGATGGGAGGGAGGGGCTGGTGGGTGATGGTATTGAGCAATTCTAATGAGTGTAGCCTTAGAGGTTAGTTGAAGAAAGTCGAAGAAACATTGCTCAGTATTTATAGGAGGTGAAAACATCAGAAGACATGAAAACATCAGTCTCGCTTGCCAGACTCATGAGAACAAAAGACATACCACAGTCTGCTAGCTACGACAGCAGAACAGGGGGAAGAAGGATGAGTAGATCTGCTGGCTGTACTGTCAGCATCCAGTCCTCTACAGGGAGCCCTGGCTTAGTGTGTTCCCAGCCCAGGCCGTCTGGAGAGAGGCTGGATCGAGGCACCAGGACGCCAGCCAACACAGCCTGTCAAGGCCTGCCTAGGCTCCACACTCTCCTCTCCAAGACCAGGACTGCATCACAAATGGCACCCTATTCCATATACAGTGCCCTGGTCAAAAGCGGTACACTATATTGGGAATAGGGTGCCGACGTACCCCAGGACGTTAGTCTGCCCTGAAAGCACAGCACCCACACTAGCAGACAGACTCACCATCAGTGGCACTGAACCAGGGATGCATGCTGCCACATAACGTAAGGCACTCCCTCATTACAGATACAGAACCCAGAAGAAGAGGAACAGTATAGCAGATCACTCCAGGGATTCTAATCATTAGCCTTGCCACTGACTGCAGAATTTCTAGCCAGCACATCAGCTAGCCTATAACAACAGCAATTGTATCTTTGTTTCAGCTTAAAGTGGGATCATTAATCTATGTCTTAATCTCCACAGAGAACACACCATGTGAGGTAATGAAGAGGGGCATCAGGAATACAGCAAGAGAGGCTTTCATGCTGGTGAAATGGGTCATATGGACCAAGGTAAGCCTGTAAGTGTGACTGTCTACATTCCAGAGCCATGACCACAACTGATGGGAGGGGGCTGGTGGGTGATGGAAGGGAGGGGGCTGGTGGGTGATGGTATTGAGCCATTCTAATGAGTGTAGCCTTGGTGACGGTAGTTGAAGAAAGTCGAAGAAACACCGCTATTTATAGGTTGTAAAAGACTCTTGAGAAGACATGAAAACATCAGTCTCGCTTAGTTGCCAGAGATAGATCTCTATTCTCTGTTGCTGATATACTGTTAGTAATTGGTTTACCCAGCTTTGCATTCAAAGGCACTCGGCATCTCAGAAAAAAACAGTTCTGTGTCAAAGCTGAGAGAGATACCACAGCACTCAGCTGATACCATAGATTTATCAGGGAGTCAACTAGGCCTGGCAGACAAGCAGCCCTGTAGCTGGGAAAGAAGACACAGATATAGGAAGATACAGATGAGGATGTTGTTATAGATGATAGAGGCTGCTTCCGTTGTTGGCTGCACTATCGACATATTCACATCTGATTAATTGTTACACTGTCAGGGCGTGTGTAGGTGTGGTGTAGGAAATCAGATGCAGGACGCAGACGGTAGGTTCCAAAAGCTGTATTCCGACCCAAAACACAGGCAACAGGGCAACAAAGCCCAACAGCTAAACTACGCCCAAGGCGTGTAGGCAAAATGCGCACAAAACAGGTGCGACAAAATATGTAGTGCACGAAACAAGTGCAAACGAGCTCCAGCGCAGTGGAGAGAAATATGCTCAACCGAGCAAACACAACACTGACGAAAACAATCACACACAACACAAGACAAACACAACGAGAAACTTATAGGACACTAATCACGTAAAACAGAAACAGGTGTGACACAAACAGACAAAAGCAAACGAACATGAAAACATAAATCGGTGGCAGCTAGAATTCCGGAGACGACGAACGCCGAAGCCTGCCCGAACAAGGGAGAGAGGCAGCCTCGGCCGAAACCGTGACAGTACCCCCCCCTTGACGCGCGGCTCCAGACGCGCGCCGACCCCGGCCTTGGGGACGACCCGGAGGCCGCGGCGCAGGGCGCGTCGGATACCCCCGATGGAATTCCGTCAGGAGCGACGGGTCCAAGATGTCTCTCCTCGGCACCCAGCACCGCTCCTCCGGACCGTACCCCTCCCACTCCACTAGATACTGAAGACCCCCTCTCCGACGTCTAGAATCCAAGATGGATCTCACGGTGTACGCCGGTGCCCCCTCGATGTCCAATGGGGGCGGGGGGGTCTCCAAGATCTCATGTTCTTGGAGCGGGCCTGCTACCACCGGCCTGAGAAGGGACACATGGAACGAGGGGTTAATACATTTATACTCCACTGGCAACTGTAATCTATAACAAACCTCGTTCAACCTTCTCAGGACTTTAAATGGCCCTACAAACCGCCGACCCAGTTTCCGACAGGGCAGGCGGAGGGGCAGGTTTCTGGCAGAGAGCCAGACTCGATCTCCAGGTGCGTACACAGGCCCCTCACTGCGGTGTAGGTCGGCGCTCGTCTTCTGTCGACGTATGGCACGCTGCAGATGGACGTGTGCAGCGTTCCACGTCTCCTCCGAGCGCCGCACCCACTCATCCACAGCGGGGGCCTCGATCTGGCTCTCATGCCATGGTGCCAGAACCGGCTGGTACCCTAAAACACACTGAAAAGGGGTTAGTTGGGTGGAGGAGTGGCGAAGAGAGTTCTGTGCCATCTCACCCCAGGGCACATATCTCGCCCACTCCTCCGGCCGGTCCCGGCAGTATGTTCTGAGAAACCTGCCCACATCCTGGTTTACGCGTTCCACCTGCCCATTACTCTCCGGGTGGTAACCCGAGGTGAGACTCACCGAGACCCCCAACCGCTCCATAAAAGCTCTCCAGACTCTGGAGGTGAATTGGGGACCCCGGTCAGCCACAATGTCCTCGGGCACCCCGTAGTGCCGGAACACATGCGTGAATAGTGCTTCGGCGGTTTGTAGGGCAGTAGGAAGACCCGGCATGGGGAGCAAACGACAGGCCTTAGAGAACCGATCCACAACGACCAGGAGTGTAGTATTCCCTTGAGAGAGGGGAAGGTCAGTTATAAAATCCACCGAGAGGTGGGACCATGGTCGTTGTGGAACGGGCAGGGGTAGTAACTTACCCCTAGGCAGATGTCTAGGCGCCTTACACTGGGCGCACACCGAGCAGGAGGAAACATAAACCCTCACATCCCTGGCCAACGTAGGCCACCAATATTTGGCACTAAGACAGTGCACTGTCCGGCCGATACCCGGATGTCCAGAGGAGGGTGACGTGTGAGCCCAATAGATCAATCGATCCCGACACTCGAGCGGAACATACTTCCGACCCTCCGGGCATTGTGGTGGACTAGGGTCGGTGCGTAATGCCCGCTCGAGCTCAGAATCGAGCTCCCACACCACCGGTGCCACTAGACACGACTCCGGCAGTATGGGAGTGGGCTCCACGGACCTCTCCTCCCCGTCATACCGCCGAGACAGTGCATCTGCCTTACCGTTTTGTGACCCAGGGATGTAGGTGATCTTAAAAGAGAAACGGGTCAAAAACATACTCCATCTAGCCTGTCGAGGGTTCAGCCTCCTCGCTGCCCGGATGTACTCCAGGTTACGGTGGTCCGTCAAAATGAGGAAAGGGTGTTGAGCCCCCTCAAGCCAGTGCCTCCACACCTTAAGGGCTTGGACCACAGCTAACAGCTCCCTGTCCCCTACGTCATAATTTCGCTCCGCCGGGCTGAGCTTCTTAGAATAGAAGGCAACGGGGCGGAGTTTAGGTGGCGCGCCTGACCGTTGGGACAGCACGGCGCCAATACCGGCTTCAGACGCGTCCACCTCTACCTGAAATGGTAAAGAGGGATCCGGATGCGCCAGCACCGGAGCCGAGGTGAACAGGTCCTTCAGCTTCTTAAAAGCCCTGTCCGCCTCGACTGACCACTGCAGACGCACCGGGCCCCCCTTTAAGAGAGACGTGATGGGAGCTGCCACCTGCCCAAAACCCCGGATAAACCTCCGGTAGTAATTCGCAAACCCCAAAAACTGCTGCACCTCTTTCACAGTGGTTGGTGTTTGCCAATTACTCACGGCTGACACTCGGTCTACCTCCATCTTCACCCCTGACGCAGACAACTGATACCCCAAGAAGGAAATCGACTCCTGGAAAAACAGACACTTCTCTGCCTTCACATACAGGTCGTGCTCCACCAGCCTCCGCAACACTCTGCGCACCAGGGCCACATGCTCGACACGGGTAGGTGAGTACACGAGGATGTCATCTATGTACACCACCACTCCCTGTCCCTGCATGTCCCTGAAGATCTCATCCACGAATGATTGGAAAACTGACGGAGCATTCATCAACCCGTATGGCATGACGAGATACTCGTAATGGCCCGAGGTGGTACTAAAGGCTGTTTTCCATTCATCATCCTTCCTGATGCGCACCAAGTTGTACGCGCTCCTGAGATCTAATTTCGTGAAGAAACGCGCCCCATGCAACGACTCAGTCATGGTCGCAATCAGCGGGAGTGGATAACTATACTTCACCGTAATCTGATTGAGACCACGGTAGTCGATGCACGGACGCAACCCCCCATCCTTCTTCTTCACGAAAAAGAAACTCGAGGACGCGGGGGAAGTGGACGGCCGTATGTATCCTTGTCTCAGTGATTCGTCTATGTAAACCTCCATAGCTTTCTTCTCCTCCTGAGACAGAGGATACACATGACTCCGTGGGAGCGCAGCTCCTGCCTGAAGGTCTATCGCACAATCCCCCTGCCTATGGGGTGGCAATCGCGTCGCCCTCGCCTTACTAAACGCGATAGCCAGATCCCCATACTCAGGTGGAATGTGCAATGCGGGCACCTGGTTTGGACTTTCCACCGAGGTAGCCCCTAAGGAAACGCCCAAACATCTACCCACACACTGAGCAGACCACTCCTTCAGAGCCCTCTCCTGCCACGAAATAACGGGGTTATGGGTACTTAACCAGGGCATGCCCAGCACCACCGGATACGCAGGAGAGTCAATCAGAAACAGTTGTATTATCTCCTGATGACTCCCCTGCGCACACATCCTAAGTGGCGCCGTGACCTCCCTGATTAAGCCCGTACCCAACGGACGACTATCTAGGGCGTGAACGGGAAAAGGAACTTCCACAGGGAGAAGGGGAAACCCTAACTCTAAACAAAACTTCTTATCAATGAAATTCCCAGCCGCGCCTGAATCTACCAGCGCCTTACACTGGGAATGAGGTGCCACCTGCGGAAAACACACAGGTATACAAAAATGGGCAACAGTGAGCTCTGGGTGAGTGGGGCGCCTACTCACCTGGAGGGAATCCCCAGTGCGGGACCTGTCGTCATCTCCCCGAGGAGGCCATCCCCAGCACCTAGCCGCGGTGTGTCCTCCCCGACCACAGTTGGTGCAGTGGATGGACCCCCCACTCTGCCGACTCCTCCTACCTCTAGCGCCAGCGCCCCCGAGCTCCATAGGACACGGCTCGGGTGCGCTGGAGGATGGAATGGACGGACCCCCCTCAGGACGTCCGCGGGTAGCCAATAGGTTATCCAACCTAATTGACATGTCGACCAGCTGGTCGAAAGTGAGACTGGCGTCCCGACAGGCCAGCTCCCGACGGACGTCCTCTCTGAGGCTACATCGGTAGAGATCGATGAGGGCCCGATCATTCCACCCTGCATCTGCCGCTAGAGTACGGAATTCGAGTGCGAATTCCTGGGCACTCCTCCTCCCCTGCCTAAGGAAGACCAGACGCTCCCCCGCCGCTTTCCCCTCCGGGGGATGGTCGAACACCGCCCTAAAGCGGCGGGAGAACTCGGTGTAGGTAATGGTCGTGGCGTCGATCTTCCTCCACTCCGCGTTGGCCCACTCCAACGCTTTACCGGCCAGGCAGGAGATTAGGGCGGACACGCTCTCATGCCCTGAAGGTGCCGGATGGACTGTGGCCAGGTACAGCTCGACCTGGAGCAAGAACCCCTGACACCCAGCCGCTGTCCCGTCGTAAGCCCTCGGGAGAGATAGACGGACTCCTCGATGTTCCGGTGCTGGAACGGGCGGGCTGGCCGATGGTGCTGGCTGGGCGGGCGGTGGTGGAGGCGAACCCCAGCCTCGGAGTGTGGAAATAACCTCCTGCAGGGCGTTCCCCATCTGCAGGAGTTGCTCCTGCTGATCCCGAACCTGGGCTTCCAGTCTTGTCTGGGCTGCTTCTGCTCCTGCTGATTCCATGGGTGGTGTGTGATTCTGTCAGGGCGTGTGTAGGTGTGGTGTAGGAAATCAGATGCAGGACGCAGACGGTAGGTTCCAAAAGCTGTATTCCGACCCAAAACACAGGCAACAGGGCAACAAAGCCCAACAGCTAAACTACGCCCAAGGCGTGTAGGCAAAATGCGCACAAAACAGGTGCGACAAAATATGTAGTGCACGAAACAAGTGCAAACGAGCTCCAGCGCAGTGGAGAGAAATATGCTCAACCGAGCAAACACAACACTGACGAAAACAATCACACACAACACAAGACAAACACAACGAGAAACTTATAGGACACTAATCACGTAAAACAGAAACAGGTGTGACACAAACAGACAAAAGCAAACGAACATGAAAACATAAATCGGTGGCAGCTAGAATTCCGGAGACGACGAACGCCGAAGCCTGCCCGAACAAGGGAGAGAGGCAGCCTCGGCCGAAACCGTGACATACACACACTGTATACATCATCTTCTGTGGAAAACATACAGGAGGGTTTTGAATCTAATTTATTCTGTTGTATTCTGTAGAAAATTGAGTGAACAGTCTTTTCTTTACAGGCATCAGTTTAATTGGACAGTGACTCCTCACCTCTCTGTCTCCACAGTATCAAAGTTAAATTGTGTAACTCTTCCCTCTCTTCTCTGTCTCGTCATCGACCGTCCCCTCTCTATATGGTATAGACCACATGTGTCAAACTCATTCCACGGAGGGCCGAGTGGCTGCGGGTTTTCACTCCTCCCTTGTCCTTGATTGATGAATTAAGGTCACTAATTAGTAAGGAACTCCCCACACCTGGTTGTCTAGGGCTTAATTGAAAGGAAAAACCAAAATCCTGCAGACACTAGGCCCTCCATGGAATGAGTTTGACACCCCTGGTATAGACGGTATACCGGGGTATTTGGAAATAGCCACACAATGGTTTTCAATACCGTCAATACCGTTGAAACTTTCGGCTTTCTGCAGTGTTAGAGAAGTCAAAGCCCATTGGATGAGTTATTTGTACAGCTGTCACTATCTTCATTTCCTTTTTTCTCCTCTCTGTTCTGGCCCGTCTTCTCCGAGCAGAGCAGGCAGGCCCGTTGCCCTAGCGACTCCAGACTCCACACAGACACAGCGTGTAGCCTACACATGCTGCTCCAGAGCCAGTACTGCATAGCAGCAGGAAGTCGTGGTGCTGAGGAGGCTGCACCCCCACAGCTGCAAACTACTTCCCGGAGCTCTAACAATACTGATATTCCTTCAGACAAGCATGCGCCAAAACTTTGTTCATTTGCACAATGTCTCTCGTTCACATTTGCTTGTAAATGTCCAAACTCACCAAAGATGACATCCGGTGTCTTCCACTATGAGCTGGATTGCCTGTCTTTGCAATTAGTTTATATTTGTTTGTGCACGTTAGCATATTTAGCTAGCAGCCTCCTTTGAAATTCGCTATTACTTGTGCTAATTTTGTTAGCATTTTGGTAATAGATGCCCCATGGGCTCCTTTGCATTTTCTGGCACCCCCTTGTGTACTAAGCCGGTAATACGGTATATTCTGGTATGAGAGTAGGACGGTATGACAATATGAAAATCTGGATACCGCCCAACCCTACACTACAGCAACTGATCTCACGTCAGTCCCCACTGCTTACCCACAACAGGGAGAGGAGCTGTAGAACTGAGAGCAAGTGGCTTGGTGGAAAGATGCCCTGATGAAGGCAGCTTGCTGTCTAATGTACTCTCTTGTATCTGAACGATAGAGTGTGCAGCTACCCTCTTTTTCTTTCTTGGTGAAAGACAACCGTTCTCCTCCTATTAGAAATAACTCTGCATCCTAGAGAGTGATTCTGGTTTGGTACCCAGTCCTAGGTACTTTTAATGAACCCTAGGGTAAATCCCTAGAGAGGATCAATACTAATTCCATGAGAACAAAATTCATTTCTGTCAGACCTGTCACAGAAAGCAAGGTGACAAGCATCATGTCGCTCCCCTTTAACTTTAAACACCAACTCACCCTCCTCTTCATTGAAAACCCATAATCCCCGTTGCTATGACAAATAGTCACAGGAATAATTTGCGGCTATCAAAACGTTTTATTACATCCCCTTTCCCCCTCCCAGCGGAGAGACCCAGATTCCTGGGTGTGACATTGAGTTACAGGGCGGAGTGATGCCAGTAAGGAGGGGAGTAGAGGTGAGGGGCGGGGCGGGGATGATCAGTAAGGAGGGTAGTAGAGGTGAGGGGCGAGGGTGATCAGTAAGGAGGGGAGTAGAGGTGAGGGGCGAGGGTGATCAGTAAGGAGGGGAGTAGAGGTGAGGGGCGAGGGTGATCAGTAAGGAAGGAGAAGAGGTGAGGAGCGGGGGTGATCAGTAAGGAGGGGAGTAGAGGTGAAGGACGAGGGTGATCAGTAAGGAGGGGAGTAGAGGTGAGAGGTGAGGGTGATCAGTAAGGAGGGGAGTAGAGGTGAGAGGTGAGGGTGATCAGAAAGGAGGGGAGTAGAGGTGAGGGGTGGGGCGGGGATGATCAGTAAGGAGGGTAGTAGAGGTGAGGGGCGAGGGTGATCAGTAAGGAGGGGAGTAGAGGTGAGGGGCGGGCTGATCAGTAAGGAAGGAGAAGAGGTGAGGAGCGGGGGTGATCAGTAAGGAGGGGAGTAGAGGTGAGGGGCGAGGGTGATCAGTAAGGAGGGGAGTAGAGGTGAGGGGCGAGGGTGATCAGTAAGGAGGGGAGTAGAGGTGAGAGGTGAGGGTGATCAGAAAGGAGGGGAGTAGAGGTGAGGGGCGGGGAGTGACCCACCACCAAGCACTCCTGTAATGCCAGTCAATGATCCTGGGAGAGTCCAACTGAATTGGGGAGGGTCATCTGCAATCTGCCTCCATACAGCATCTCTAATCTTACACTAAACAAAAATAATAAACGCAACATGTAAAGTGTTGGTCCCATGTTTCATGAGCTGAAATAAAAGATCCCAGAAACATTCCATACGCACAAAAAGCTTATTTCTCTCAAATGTTGTGCACAAATTTGTTTACATCCCTGTTAGTGAGCATTTCTCCTTTGCCAAGATAATCCATCCACCTCACAGGTGTGGCATATCAAGAAGCTGATTAAACAGCATGATCATTACACAGGTGCACCTTGTGCTGGGGACAATTCAAGGCCACTCTAAAATGTGCAGTTTTGTCACATAACACAATGCCACAGATGTCTCAAGTTTTGAGGGAGCGTGCAATTGGCATTGTGAATGTCCACCAGAGCTGTTGCCAGATTATTGAATGTTCATTTCTCTACCATAAGCCGCCTCCAACGTCGTTTTAGAGAATTTGGCAGTACGTCCAATCGGCCTCACAACCGTCATGTGGGCGAGCGGTTTGCTGATGTCAACATTGTGAACAGAGTGCCCCATGGTGGCGGTGGGGTTATGGTATGGGCAGGCATAAGCTACGGATAACGAACACAATTGCATTTTATCGATGGCAATTTTGTTCAGTATAGATGGATGCAGTGCTGTCAGAGACCAATACATAAACCCCACTCTGAGTGTAGAGAGAACAGAGAGAGAGAGAGAAAGCGAGAGAGAGAGATATCTTGAGAATGCAGCAGTAATTGGTTTTGTGATTTCAATGGCTATCAATGAATATGTGAAATGAAATAATCTGCTTGGCAAAAGCTTCAGTGCCAGTGATATTACATGGGAGAATATGAACAATGCTTCCATGAACTCATCCACTTTGCCATGGAGAGACTGTTAGCTAGCATGGTTGTTCCATCAGTCAGGCTAATGATGATGCTCTGAGGTTGATTCCTATAGTATAGGGCTATTACACTGTATCTCACTGATAACATCCTATACCATTTTAATCTATAGTAGTTTAAATGGTCCATAGGTTGTTATTGGTTAACTATTGGTGGTTTAGAGAAAACGATTAAAGGAGTCTGGAAATTAGAGTGATGCCATCAAGAATGTAACACGCTTCACCATAGTGAGTGCCACTGTGATTCCAGGAAAACACACGGTATTACCAGTCCATTGAAATAATGAGGAGAAAAAAACTATCATCCAGCTCAGAGGAAGACTTTCAAACTTTCGTGGAAATGGGAATGCTCTAGAAATCACTGGCAGGCAACTCCAAACGATGAATATTCAGATCCCTGAGGTGTGTGTGTGTGTGTGTGTGTGTGTGTGTGTGTGTGTGTGTGTGTGTGTTGTGTGTGCTTCTGTGTGTACTAGTGCACGTCTGCATGTACTACATAAGAGTGAGGTTGAGAAAAAAGGGTTGTTAAGAGGTTACAGTGAGGGAAAAAAGTATTTGATCCCCTGCTGATTTTGTACGTTTGCCCACTGACAAAGACATGATCAGTCTATAATTTTAATGGTAGGTTTATTTGAACAGTGAGAGACAGAATAACAACAACAAAAATCCAGAAAAACGCATGTCAAAAATGTTATAAATTGATTTGCATTTTAATGAGGGAAATAAGTATTTGACCCCTCTACAAAACATGACTTAGTACTTGGTGGCAAAACCCTTGTTGGCAATCACAGAGGTCAGACGTTTCTTGTAGTTGGCCACCAGGTTTGCACACATCTCAGGAGGGATGTTGTCCCACTCCTCTTTGCAGATCTTCTCCAAGTCATTAAGGTTTCGAGCATGACGTTTGGCAACTCGAACCTTCAGCTCCCTCCACAGATTTTCTATGGGATTGAGGTCTGGAGACTGGCTAGGCCACTCCAGGACCTTAATGTGCTTCTTCTTGAGCCACTCCTTTGTTGCCTTGGCCGTGTGTTTTGGGTCATTGTCATGCTGGAATACCCATCCACAACCCATTTTCAATGCCCTGGCTGAGGGAAGGAGGTTCTCACCCAAGATTTGACGGTACATGGCCCCGTCCATCGTCCCTTTGATGCGGTGAAGTTGTCCTGTCCCCTTAGCAGAAAAACACCCCCAAAGCATAATGTTTCCACCTTCATGTTTGACGGTGGGGATGGTGTTCTTGGGGTCATAGGCAGCATTCCTCCTCCTCCAAACACGGCGAGTTGAGTTGATGCCAAAGAGCTCCATTTTGGTCTCATCTGACCACAACACTTTCACCCAGTTCTCCTCTGAATCATTCAGATGTTCATTGGCAAACTTCAGACGGGCCTGTATATGTGCTTTCTTGAGCAGGGGGACCTTGCGGGCGCTGCAGGATTTCAGTCCTTCACGGCGTAGTGTGTTACCAATTGTTTTCTTGGTGACTATGGTCCCAGCTGCCTTGAGATCATTGACAAGATCCTCCCGTGTAGTTCTGGGCTGATTCCTCACCGTTCTCATGATAATTGCAACTGCACGAGGTGAGATCTTGCATGGAGCCCCAGGCCGAGGGAGATTGACAGGTCTTTTGTGTTTCTTCCATTTGCGAATAATCGCACCAACTGTTGTCACCTTCTCACCAAGCTGCTTGGCGATGGTCTTGTAGCCCATTCCAGCCTTGTGTAGGTCTACAATCTTGTCCCTGACATCCTTGGAGAGCTCTTTGGTCTTGGCCATGGTGGAGAGTTTGGAATCTGATTGATTGATTGCTTCTGTGGACAGGTGTCTTTTATACAGGTAACACACTGAGATTAGGAGAACTCCCTTTAAGAGTGTGCTCCTAATCTCAGCTCGTTACCTGTATATGTGACAGGTTAAAGGACATATTCATAGCCTGTTATACACTAAAAAGTATTAGTAAGTTCATGGTATGTAAGGATCTTAAAATATCTAAGGTTAAAAAGATCATGCATTCAGTACTAGTTCATAGAGATTGATAAAATTCATAATTGTGTTAAAATCCGTCAAGTGTACAAAGGGTAAATATTGTAAGAGGAATGTGTAAACGTTATATTGACTACTTTATTTTGTGGTGCCTAATTTAAGAGTAAAAGTGTTAATCTGTGATCTACTAAATGCTCTTAATCTATGAGCCTGAGATCGATTGCTCTGGTCTCCACCCAACTTTCTGGGGAAATCGCTGTCTTTTTCCTCATTATACTAAAGTTTTCAGTGAGGAAACATAACTGCATCACTCTCGTGATTATTTCTCCCATTTTTTCAGGTACGTTATTGATATAAAACGAGTTAATTTGAATGTAATAACTTGCTAACATGTCAAGAGAGTTTAAGGTATGTGTTAGTAACATCTTGAGTAAGTTAGAGTTAAGTTGAAGAGAGTAATAGGTGCGTGTGTGAGTGAAACCTGCTTGGTTGCAGCGAAGAATAGCTACGTACTGAGAGTAGCTGCCATTTTATGTGAATTGTGAATGAACATGTGCGCTGTTAATAATATATTTTGGGGTTATTTGTATAATGTGTTTCGAATACTTTGTTGACATGGTTGATAAATGTAGTTATGGGTTACTGAGCTAAAGCTACTTTGTGTTTGACAGTTATATTGAAACATTTGTATATGTTTTAGTGAATTACAGTTTATGCTGTTGTGACTTGAATAAGCTTTGTACCCTACAAAACTCTGGTTCCTGTAGATCTGTTGTTCTGTAAAATGTGGTATTTTTGTAAAAGGATTATACTAAAGTTTTCAGTGAGGAAACATAACTGCATCACTCTCGTGATTATTTCTCCCCTTTTTTTCAGGGGCGTAACATATAAAAGACACCTGGGAGCCAGAAATCTTTCTGATTGAGAGTGGGTCAAATACTTATTTCCCTCATTAAATGCAAATCAATTTATAACATTCTTGACATGCGTTTTTCTGGATTTTTTTGTTGTTATTCTGTCTCTCACTGTTCAAATAAACCTACCATTAAAATTATAGACTGATCATTTCTTTGTCAGTGGGCAAAGGTACAAAATCAGCAGGGGATCAAATACTTTTTCCCCTCACTGTAGCTAGTGTTATTCTTTTACTTTATTTGCTCAGAATAATTGATTATTGTACTGCGATGTTGAGGGAGCTAGCACACAAGCATTTCACTGCACCTTTTATACCTGCAGTGAACTGTGTACGTGATAATTACCATTTGATTTGACTTGATGTGATTTAGTCCTTTATCTTGGTCCGTTAGCTAATTGTCTCATGTTGATAAAGATAACTAAAACCCCTGGTGCAGCAGCAGCTTGTTGAAACAAAGCCCCTGGCTTCCGGTTCTTTCCTTCTTAATTAACATGCTCTTATAGCTAGGACCTCAGCCTCCCACTGCAGACCGCTCAGACCGCTCCCCATCCTCCCAAATCACCACCTCTGTCCTCCCCTTCACAGAGCCTCAGACCACTCCTCTTCACTGCGGCCCAATTTAAAAGTAGACACATCCGACATGGCTTTCTCCCACTGCTGAGTTGCCATATGTTGCGTTTAATAATTCAGGCCCTACAGCGGTAGGTGGCTCCGCTCCAGCTGAGAGGACAGCTTCAGTCCACAGCCTGCAGAACCAGGGGAGGAACCCACCTCCCTCTCTCCCCTTACCTCTCCCTCCTCCCTCTGCCTCCCCTTCCCTATCCCCCCCCCCCCCCCCCCCCATCTCCCCCCGCCTCCCCCTCCCTCTCGCGCCACAGTCTACACTGGCTCCCCAAGCCTCCCCTTTGCCTGCAGCACCTGCCAGGCCCTCTCCCACATCGATTTCAGTGCAAACAATCGATTCCTTTAGTAAGGGAAGTGCCACCTGGGATTCGGCTGCCTGCCACTGAGGCTTCTGTTGTTATGATGACAATTTGTGCCAAACAAAGTGGGATGCAGGGGCCTGGACTAACGCATGGCTCAAATACACATTACAGGAGACAGTCCTTGGTGGTATCAAAATTGACCCACAACAACAAAAAGGACATGGAAAGTGGTACAAATGTTATATTCTGAGGTAAAACGGTCTCTACAGTGTCAGTACATATGACATACAGTATTTTCTTCACAGCTCTGAGTAACATCATACTGTGTGCTGAAGGACATCTCAGAACATTCTCTCAGGAAACACCACGAGCGTCGTTTGAAAACACAGCAGAACAACAGCATCACCTTTCAAAGTCCCCCAGGTTGTTTTGTTCACTGACTGTCTGCAAAGGCTTATAGCACCTCATTACAATAAATACAAACTCACTTGCCGTTGACTCCAGTACTAATTAAATCCTGTGGGATTGCGTCTGCCTACTGTAGTCTACCACATCTACTGCATACAGCTCACAGCGTTAGCTTTAGTTTTGGCTGAGGAGAAATACCTGCTTTGTGTTCTCTTATTGAAAATCCATGGAGTAAGCTGGCAAATTACGGTTATATCCATTTGAAAAGCATTTTTGCACTACTGAAGATCTGCCGGTGGAGAACTGAGTCCAATCTACAGCATCTGACTGATGTCATTTACATTGAGCTGTGGGAGGGCGCAGTGAGAAGCCAACAGAGGAACAGCTTCATTGGGAGAATTCAGGACAAATATGATGGAGAGAAATAATTGAGGTGTGTTTTCTCAGTCAGGTTTTTTACCATCAAAGCCCTGAAAGACAGACCTTGACTGTCAGAACTTTCGGAAACAATGTCAATAGAGGGTTAGAGATCTAACGATGTTACCACCACTGCCAATGGTTACAGCTAAGATTACCACGTTCCCCTGGGCACACACTGGTTGAATCAATTTTGCTTCCAAATGACGTTGAACCAATGTGGAATAGACGTTGAATTGACCTCTGTGCCCAGTGGGATAGTTTAGTTTCAACTTTAAGATAACTAGGGGAGAGGGCTGAATAAGAGTGGGCTTTCTTCAAACAGTCACAGTTTAGGACATATGACCTGTATAAATTAAAGTGTTTTGTTGAGGCTTACAGTGGGATAGTTTAACGGAAAATCACTGGTATAAATCCCTGGGTGTCACGTCTCCTCCCGTTGCTCCCCTCCGGCGCTCTGATTCGCCGGTCTACTGAGCCACCGGTCTGAGCGCACCACCTCGGCAAACACAGGAATGGAAACCCAACGCACCCTAATCACCTCCAGCGCACCTGCACCTCATCTCATCACCACCACTATATAGCCCTGGACTGTTCAGTCGTTGTTGTGTGTAATTGTTAGCGTCGTGTCGTTTACGCGCTCTTTGTTATTCTCTTTCTCATTGTTAAGTAAACCTTTACCTTGTTAATTCCTGCGTCTGCGTCCTGCCTCTTCGTATACTCAGTACTCGTCACACTGGGGAATTCAACTTTAAGATAACTAGGGGTGAGGGCAGAATAAGAGTGGGGCTTTCTTCAAACAAAAGCACACATAGTACAGTCACAGTTTAGGACGTATGATCTGTATGTGTTAAAGTGTTTTGAGGCTTACAGCGGCACGGAAAGTCTGATGTTGATGTTACCGTGGAATGACTTAATACCACACACACAAAGAAACACACAGACTGTATATTAAATACACAAACACATTCAACTCTCCCTTGCAGCTAATTCAATTTAGCCAACAACACATTGGAGGCCAAATAACATTACAACAGTTTACTAAACAAATGTATTATTAGCTTTCAAATCTTTGAGGACTCGTATTCGCCAGTGGCAAGAATTTGCACTGCCGCAGCCTGATATCAAGCAGTTTATGATTCATTATCCTGGATTACTGAAGAGTAATTAAAAAGTCTGGATATATAAAGAAAAAAGCCTGAGTGATGGAAACCTCTGAAGACATTAGACAGGATGAGAACAGGATATCAGGGCTCTACAGTGCAACCATTCTACTAGCATTTGCGCCTAAATATTTTGCTGTGCGACCTGGAATTTTAGTTTAGGAGCACCGGTGTGCCTAGAAAAATCCAGGATTCTATCTTAATATCTAAAATATTTTTCATTGTGCTTCTAAATGTGTCTTCTGTGCGCCTACATTTTTCAATTTAGGCGCACATGGGCTCCTTGTAATGTATACGGATATATCCGTTTGGCTCATATGTTGAGGCCATTGAGTGCAGAGCTGTGTCTGACAGCTGGCTGGTGCCTGCCTTGTTGTGGCTGTCTTGTTGTGTGAAAAGATACGCTTTGTAACCAGCGCTACCTTGGCATATCTAATCTGGCCTGATAGATTGAGGTCACTACAGTAGCCTAGTGCCATCTCCTCTCAGCTCCATGAAGGTTCCACGGTGCCTCTTGAGACCAGGCTGACTAACTGGGACTGGCTGTGGATTCACCTGAACTCTTTTTTCATGTATAACATGATTCACCTGAGCTCTGATTACACACCAACCGACCAGCAGTGGTCCTCCATACTGCACCTGCTCCATCCTAACCCTCACTTTACAACCACACAAACACACACACATACAGGAATACATACAGTGGGGGAAAAAAGTATTTAGTCAGCCAACAATTGTGCAAGTTCTCCCACTTAAAAAGATGAGAGAGGCCTGTAATTTTCATCATAGGTACACGTCAACTATGACAGACAAATTGAGAAAAAAAATCCAGAAAATCACATTGTAGGATTTTTTATGAATTTATTTGCAAATTATGGTGGAAAATAAGTATTTGGTCACCTACAAACAAGCAAGATTTCTGGCTCTCACAGACCTGTAACTTCTTCTTTAAGAGGCTCCTCTGTCCTCCACTCGTTACCTGTATTAATGGCACCTGTTTGAACTTGTTATCAGTATAAAAGACACCTGTTCACAACCTCAAACAGTCACACTCCAAACTCCACTATGGCCAAGACCAAAGAGCTGTCAAAGGACACCAGAAACAAAATTGTAGACCTGCACGAGCCTGGGAAGACTGAATCTGCAATAGGTAAGCAGCTTGGTTTGAAGAAATCAACTGTGGGAGCAATTATTAGAAAATGGAAGACATAAAAGACCACTGATAATCTCCCTCGATCTGGGGCTCCACGCAAGATCTCACCCCGTGGGGTCAAAATGATCACAAGAACGGTGAGCAAAAATCCCAGAACCACACGGGGGAACCTAGTGAATGACCTGCAGAGAGCTGGGACCAAAGTAACAAAGCCTACCATCAGTAACACACTACGCCGCCAGGGACTCAAATCCTGCAGTGCAAGACGTGTCCCCCTGCTTAAGCCAGTACATGTCCAGGCCCGTCTGAAGTTTGCAAGAGTGCATTTGGATGATCCAGAAGAGGATTGGGAGAATGTCATATGGTCAGATGAAACTAAAATAGAACTTTTTGGTAAAAACTCAACTCGTCGTGTTTGGAGGACAAAGAATGCTGAGTTGCATCCAAAGAACACCGTACCTACTGTGAAGCATGAGGGTGGAAACATCATGCTTTGGGGCTGTTTTTCTGCAAAGGGACCAGGACGACTGATCCGTGTAAAGGAAAGAATGAATGGGGCCATGTATCGTGAGATTTTGAGTGAAAACCTCCTTCCATCAGCAAGGGCATTGGAGATGAAACGTGGCTGGGTCTTTCAGCATGACAATGATCCCAAACACACCGCCCGGGCAACGAAGGAGTGGCTTCGTAAGAAGCATTTCAAGGTCCTGGAGTGGCCTAGCCAGTCTCCAGATCTCAACCCCATAGAAAATCTTTGGAGGGAGTTGAAAGTCTGTGTTGCCCAGCGACAGCCCCAAAACATCACTGCTCTAGAGGAGATCTGCATGCAGGAATGGGCCAAAATACCAGCAACAGTGTGTGAAAACCTTGTGAAGACTTACAGAAAACGTTTGACCTGTGTCATTGCCAACAAAGGGTATATAACAAAGTATTGAGAAACTTTTGTTATTGACCAAATACTTATTTTCCACCATAATTTGCAAATAAATTCATAAAAAATCCTACAATGTGATTTTCTGGATTTTTTTTTCTCATTTTGTCTGTCATAGTTGACGTGTACCTATGATGAAAATTACAGGCCTCTCTCATCTTTTTAAGTGGGAGAACTTGCACAATTGGTGGCTGACTAAATACTTTTTTTCCCCACTGTACACACATTCAAGCACACACGCAAACACGCAAACACACACACAACACCAATTTCCCTCTCAGCTCAGCTTCAAATGCAGCAGGGCTACTCGGCAGGTGAATCTGTTGTGTAGTGTGAGGGATGAAAAGGCAGTAGCCTTTCTGGCAATAGGTCTTAAAAAAAAAACAGGTAATCAGTCTGATGGAGAAGGATATATTTGTAGCATCACTCTACGGCTCTTTCTCCACAGTGTTTGCAGCATCACTCTACGGCTCTTTCTCCACAGGGTTTGCAGCATCACTCTACGGCTCTTTCTCCACAGGGTTTGCAGCATCACTCTACGGCTCTTTCTCCACAGGGTTTGCAGCATCACTCTACGGCTCTTTCTCCACAGGGTTTGCAGCATCACTCTACGGCTCTTTCTCCACAGGGTTTGCAGCATCACTCTACGGCTCTTTCTCCACAGGGTTTGTAGCATCACTACGGCTCTTTCTCCACAGGGTTTGCAGCATCACTCTACGGCTCTTTCTCCACAGGGTTTGCAGCATCACTCTACGGCTCTTTCTCCACAGGGTTTGCAGCATCACTCTACGGCTCTTTCTCCACAGGGTTTGCAGCATCACTCTACGGCTCTTTCTCCACAGGGTTTGCAGCATCACTCTACGGCTCTTTCTCCACAGGGTTTGCAGCATCACTCTACGGCTCTTTCTCCACAGGGTTTGCACCCCCCCCCTCTCTCTGCCACTTTATTATTGTCCCTCCTCAGTCCCTTGTTGAGATTCTGATGGGTTTGACTCTTCACTTTCCCTCACCCACTCGAGGGCAAAAAACAGCATCTGGTTACCGGCTGGCTGACGCCCGGCTGACAGTTATACAGAGGGCAGCGGCCCTTGAAGAAGTTTAGACAGTTCCCGTCTGCCAGCTCTCTGCAGTAGTGCTCCTCTTCAGCTCCCCACAGAGAGCCTCTGGTGAGTTTCTTCATTCTATAACAACACATGTGGGTTGTAGAACATCTCACAGAGAGAGTCCAGTGTGTGCTGTGCAATCTCTCGCTCTCTCCCTCTTCTATCACTTTCTCTCTCTCTCTCTCTTTCTCTCCCTCTCTTTGTCTCTCGCTCCTTCCTAGAAATCCCAGGCTCTCTCTATCTACTGCCCACAGACACATTGACTGCTTGTCTGTTCCTGCTCAATAGTCTTAACAAGATTGAGTTAAACTGAGCAATGATTGTACTGATAAACAATAGGGGTGTTACGGAACCCTGAAGTGGCTAGTAGTTCACTGCATTCCTGGAAGGTTCATTCTTACTACATGTTGACCAGGAACATATAGCCTACATGTTGACTAGGAACATATAGCCTACATGTTGACCAGGAACATATAGCCTACATGTTGACCAGGAACATATAGCCTACATGTTGACCAGGAACATATAGCCTACATGTTGACCAGGAACATATAGCCTACATTGTTGACCAGAAACATATAGTCTACATGTTGACCAGGATCATATAGCCTACATGTTGACCAGGTACAAATAGCCTATATGTTGACCAGGTACATATAAAATATATGCTGAACACAGGTGTTCACAGCTCTGGTCACTGGGTCACTATACTAGACTCAGGTGTTCACAGCTCTGGTCACTGGGTCACTATACTAGACTCAGGTGTTCACAGTTCTGGTCACTGGGCCACTATATTCAGGACTTTTTTTTAATGTAAAAATGTTTGACCATTAAAAATCATATTTTCCCTAACCCCTAACCCTAATCTTTAACCTAACCCTAACCCTAACTCCCAAAACCCTAACCCTAACCCTAACTCCCAAAACCCTAACCTTAAATCTAACCCAAAACCTAACCCTAACCCCAAAACCCTAAACCTAACCCTTAAACTTCAAATAGCATTTGAACAAATTCAGGACCTGAAAAATGTCCTTGCTTTTCAAAAAAAGTATTGTTTTCCTACCTTTTCAGGACATTAAGGTGAATTGTTAGGAGATTGGGGTTCTCATAATGTAGGAAAACACACACACGCACACGCACACGCACACACCCTTCACTCCCCTTTATTTGTCTGTTACTACAAAACATGATTAATGCTGCTTAATATTATCTCCTCTATTAGCTCCAGATGAGTGAAATAAGAAGACTATCAGCACCAAGTATCAGTCCTTCCTGGATCTATCCTATCCTGGATATCTGTCACGATCGTTATATGGAGTAGACCAAGGCGCAGCGTGATGAACGAACATATTTAATCTTTATTATCTTTAGTGATAATCAGAACAACAAAACAACAAAACGAAACGTGCAGTCCTACGGTATAACACAACCAACAAGGAACAAACCAAACGGAAACAAGATCCCACAAACACTATGGGAAAACAGACTGTTTAAATATGGTTCCCAATCAGAGACAACCAGCCACAGCTGACACTCGTTGCCTCTGATTGAGAACCACACTGGCCAACATAGAAATACAATACTAGAACACGACATAGAAACACAAACACATAGAAACTACACACCCTGGCTCAAAATATAGAGTCCCCAGAGCCAGGGTGTGACAGTACCCCCCCCCCAAAGGCGCGGACTGCGACCGCGCCTCAACAAAACCCAAACAGGGGAGGGCTGGGTGGGCATTCCTCCTCGGAGGCGGTTCCGGCTCCGGGCTTGCCCACCACCCTCCAATAATCCCCCCGTAACGCCCCTGGTCCGGTCTGGCCCCGCTGGCTGGAGCTGGACTGGACATCGAAGGAGCGGATTGCTTAAGCTCCGGTGTGGAGCAGCTGACCGGTACCTGATCAGGCACCGGTGACCCAGGCACGGGTTGTGCCGGACTGACGACGCGCACCCCTGGCTTGGTGCGTAGAGCAGCAACGGGCCGGACCGGGCTGACGATGCGCACCCCTAGCTTGGTGCGTGGAGCAGGAACGGGCCGGACCGGGCTGACGATGCGCACCCCTGGCTTGGTGCGTGGAGCAGGAACGGGCCGGACCGGGCTGACGATGCGCACCCCTGGTTTGGTGCGTGGAGCAGCAACGGGCCGGACCGGGCTGACGATACGCACCCCTGGCTTGGTGCGTGGAGCAGGAACGGGCCTTACCAGGCTGATGACTCGCACCCCAGGCTTGGTGCGAGTGGCAGTAACAGGCCGGGCCGGGCTGGCGACGCGCACCGTAGGCTTGGTGCGAGAGGCAGGAACAGGCCGGGCCGGGCTGGCGACGCGCACCGTAGGCTTGGTGCGTGGAGCAGGAACATGCCGGGCAGGGCTGGCGACGCGCATCGTAGGCTTGGTGCGAGTGGCAGGAACAGGCCGGGCCGGGCTGGCGACGCGCACCGTAGGCTTGGTGCGTGGAGCAGGAACAGGCCGGGCCGGGCTGGCGACGCGCACCGTAGGCTTGGTGCGTGGAGCAGGAACAGGCCGGGCCGGGCTGGCGACGCGCACCGTAGGCTTGGTGCGTGGAGCAGGAACAGGCCGGGCCGGGCTGGCGACGCGCACCGTAGGCTTGGTGCGAGTGGCAGGAACAGGCCGGGCCGGGCTGGCGACGTGCACCGTAGGCTTGGTGCGGGGAGCAGGAACAGGCCGGGCCGGGCTGGCGACGCGCACCGTAGGCTTGGTGCGAGGGACAGGAACAGGCTGGGCCGGGCTGGCGACGCGCACCCTAGGCTTGGTGCGAGTGGCAGGAACAGGTCGGGCCGGACTGGCGACGCGCACCATTAACTTAGTGCGGGGAGCAGGAACGGGCCGGACCGGACTGGTGACGCACACCACTTGCTTGGTGTGAGGAGCGGGACTGGGTTTCGTCATAACCCTCCGCTCCCTCAGCTGCCTACCTAGTTCCTCTCGCCGTGCCTCTATTCTCACCTTCTCCCTTATCGCCTCCAGTAACTCTACCCTCTGCACCACTAACTCCTGCTCCCTCTGCACCAATAGCCCCCTTAACCTGGTGGCCTCCTCACCTAACCTCCTAATACGCCCTGTAGCTGCCTCCTGCTGCCCTGTCGCCCATGCCGTGTGCCCCCCCCTAAAAAATTTTTGGGGTTGCCTCTCGTCCGTCCGACGACGACACTGTTGACGCCGTTGCTCCTCTCTCCGTCGCGCCTCTACCGTCTCCCTCCATGGACGGCGATCCATCCCGGCCTGGATTTCCTCCCAGGTCCAGGACCCCTGCCCGTCCAATATTTGCTCCCACGTCCAGGCTGCCTGCTCCTGGACACGCTGCTTGGTCCTGGTATGGTGGGATCTTCTGTCACGATCGTTATATGGAGTAGACCAAGGCGCAGCGTGATGAACGAACATATTTAATCTTTATTATCTTTAGTGATAATCAGAACAACAAAACAACAAAACGAAACGTGCAGTCCTACGGTATAACACAACCAACAAGGAACAAACCAAACGGAAACAAGATCCCACAAACACTATGGGAAAACAGACTGTTTAAATATGGTTCCCAATCAGAGACAACCAGCCACAGCTGACACTCGTTGCCTCTGATTGAGAACCACACTGGCCAACATAGAAATACAATACTAGAACACGACATAGAAACACAAACACATAGAAACTACACACCCTGGCTCAAAATATAGAGTCCCCAGAGCCAGGGTGTGACAATATCAGTCCTTCCTGGATCTATCCTATCCTGGATATCAGTCCTTCCTGGATCTATCCTATCCTGGATATCAGTCCTTCCTGGATCTATCCTATCCTGGATATCGGTCATTCCTGGATCTATCCTATCCTGGATATTGGTAATTCCTAGATTTATATAACTGCATCCTGCCAGCCAGCCAGGCAATCAACAAGATTTCTATAGCCTCATTCAGCTCTTGAGGCACGATTGCAACATTCCGCACGGTGTTTATCGACACAGTGAATTCTCTGTCTGGACTCTGTCCAGGTCCCTAGGGAGGTCTGGGAGACAAGGCTGCTTCGCAATCCATCAGCCTAGACAACTGAATAGCAGAAAGCTGCTTACAATGTCTTTCCTTAGGGCGATTAGGGAGATATGAGCAGTCAGTCTGACCCATTGGGCATAGGAGGGGTGGGGGAAGAGGTTTGCCTGTGATTCACTGAAGAACAAGATCTTTTACATTTACATTTACATTTTAGTCATTTAGCAGACGCTCTTATCCAGAGCGACTTACAGGAGCAATTAGGGTTAAGTGCCTTGCTCAAGGGCACATTTACGTCATTTAGCAGACGCTCTTATCCAGAGCGACTCACCAATTGGTGCGTTCACCCTATACCCTATTTTAAAATGTTGATTTGATTTTTTGACAGGACACAGTCAGACTGAATAGCCCATGGTGGGGTACAGGCCCAAAGTCACCAATCAAACTAAGGTTTTACAGTAATAGTTCACTCCAAGATAAAGGATTGGCAGATACTAGCAGAAGATAACTCCAGTACATTGGTAATCCTGAATAGTCCCCAAACAATGTAATGGATCTCTCAGTAGAACCAATGTTTCAGTCAATAGACCTTCATCAGTGGCCAGGTCGTGGGTGCCAGCTTCGTGCCAGCTTCGGGAGCAGGCAGCGCAGAGCCTCTCCTGAGGAGGGGTGTGTCTGGGTTAGTCCAGAGGAGGAGGGAGGATGGTTGGTCTAAACATGCTGGTCTGCATCATCCTTTTATTTTTAGACTGAGGGGAGCTTTGGGGCCTGCTGCTGCTCTGGCTTTTAGTGGCAAGAAACAACGTAAGAATACATTAACGTGGTTAGTCACTTGGGTTTCCATAGCAGCTGAACCAGCAGTGTGTTTCTCTACTGACGTCTTGATTCAGGGCCTCGTCCTAAGGTGTGTCCTAAAATGGCCGCCGACATGTCCCCGTCCCCCACGACCATCATTATCTACACAATTTGGGAGAATATTGACGTAACATAGCTAAATAAACAGTGCTCTATTAAGATGTGTCATTCATTCACGAGATTGAGAGAGATATACGTGTTTCCGAGGGGGAGAAAATCAAACTGTATTAGGAGCTGTTATTCTAATCCGTATTAGGATTGATTGATTGATTGATTTATTTATTTATTTATTTATTTATTTATTCTTTGATTGATATTAGGACGGCGGCCATCGTTGGAACTCCCAGACTTTCTCCTCTAATCAAAGAGCAGCCTTGTGGCGCTGGGTGCTGGGGGCCTGACTGCAGTGGTGGGTTAATAGATGGGATTCACCTGAGTTCAGCACTGGGGCTTAACATGGTTAGACTGGTCTCTAATGGGACAGAAGGGTCGATAGCTGTCTGGACAGCACTGGACAGACCTGCTCAGGTTACTGGTCTCTGGGCAGTCTGGTCTGTTGATGGGGGAAATATGCAATGAAAAAAAGCCAAGGGCAGATCTTCTGGGGCCAGAAACAGTCATCCACCTGACCTTTAAGGCCCATACAATTGTGAAAATACTGTGACTGGATATCACAATTCTCACACAAAAACAGAATGCATTGAACAAATGATTTTCCTACAGTCACCATTAAACCTTAGCAATACCACATGTAGCAAAGGTATGTTAAATGGATGTCCTTGGTGGACATGTCTTCACATAACCACACAAAAGAAGGCTTCTTGAAAGGTGAAAAATAGAGAGCTCTATGTGTGAGGTTCTCTGTGAGACTCTCACAGAATGATTGGATATATACAAAGTGGGGGCCTCGTTGTTGTCTTGCATTCTGATCGAGCCTGGCCTACCTTCCAGAGATACTGATTCAGAGTAACACTGGGTAATACATGGGATTCATTTCCTGGGAAAATTGAAGATGGAGATTTGCCTTTTGTTTTGGGTTTCACTTTAAATCAATTCACACACACGCATAGTATACACATGCACACCTCAGAGGCTGAATTGATCAGCTCGTAAATAATGTGCAGTTTTGCAAAACAAATTAGGTCTCAGTCAGACTAATGCATAATGAAATCTAGACTTAATGTGGGTGAGGTACTGTATGTTTCAAGAAAGTTTATCAAGAAAATAAAATGATGTTCTTTAGGCATTCATTACCATTTACTGAGGTAAATAAATAATATTCCTATTAATCTGCACCAGTCTGTCTTTCTGAAAGATTCGTCCTCTGAGCTAACTATGCTATGTTGAATTAATGTAGTTAATATTATATGCAAAGACAGACAGCGAACGTTGCATTTGTGTAAATAAGTAATGTAAATGTCAAACTGCATATCAATGTTTCATACATTCTTCCAAGAATAAAATTCCTTAGAAGGGTTTTTACAACACACACTCCCTAGTCTCTACTCCCAGTAGAGGTGCAAATCTTCAGTCTTGCTATTTATATCATCAACAAATACAGTGGCCTTTGCCAGCAGGTTGGCATTTATTGTCATGAATCTTGCCCTGGAGGCAGCTCTGCAGAAATCACTCAGTTCTGCCTCCAGGGCAAGATTCATGACAATAAATGTCAACCTGCCCTTCACTTTGGCTTTATGTGAATCATATCGACTGACTCTGCTCTTTTGTACCAGTTCATATCAACAACACACAGTGGCCTGTAGTGCTAATAGGAGTATCATATTGTCTGACTCTCAGCAGACTGACCCTGCTCTTTTGAATCAATTTAGGGCTTCCGAGTGGCGCAGTGGTCTAAGGCACTGCATCTCAGTCCTAGAGGCATCACTACAGACCCTGGTTTGATTCCATAGGGCAGTGCACAATTGGCCCAGCGTTGTTCGGGTTAGGGGAGGCCCGGGGTACGCTGTCATCATAAATAAGAATTTGTTTTTAACTGACTTATCTAGTTAAATAAAGGATAAATACATTCAGGGAAGCCAGTGGAAAACATGATTTGAGGATGTTTTGGCACTATTTCATCTTGGGTCAACCAACCATTTCACTGAGATTAGACAGAGAGCCAAATGTTTCCCCTCAGATGGGTGTATCAGCTCTGTGTCAGTCGTTTTTTAGGTTAGTGGCTGTGGCCTTGCTAAGGGAAGCCAGTGGAAGACTGACTGAGTGAAATGGTTGGTTGACCCAAGATGAAAAAGTGCCAAAACAACCTAAAATCAGGGCTAAATTCAAGGCTAAACCACTATGGATTGCTTTAGAGTGTGGCAGACAGGTTCATTGGTCGCTGGTTGAGCAGACTCAGACACCATGGCTTTGCTCCCTATACAGTGGGGGAAAAAACGATTTAGTCAGCCACCAATTGTGCAAGTTCTCCCACTTAAAAAGATGAGAGAGGCCTGTAATTTTCATCATAGGTACACATCAACTATGACAGACAAATTGAGAAAAAAAAATCCAGAAAATCACATTGTAGGATTTTTAATGAATTTATTTGCAAATTATGGTGGAAAATAAGTATTTGGTCACCTACAAACAAGCAAGATTTCTGGCTCTCACATACCTGTAACTTCTTCTTTAAGTGGCTCCTCTGTCCTCCACTCGTTACCTGTATTAATGGCACCTGTTTGAACTTGTTATCAGTATAAAAGACACCTGTCCACAACCTCAAACAGCCACACTCCAAACTCCACTATGGCCAAGACCAAAGAGCTGTCAAAGGACACCAGAAACAAAATTGTAGACCTGCACCAGGCTGGGAAGACTGAATCTGCAATAGCTAAGCAGCTTGGTTTGAAGAAATCAACTGTGGGAGCAATTATTAGGAAATGGAAGACATACAAGACCACTGATAATCTCCCTCGATCTGGGGCTCCACGTAAGATCTCACCCCGTGGGGTCATAATGATCACAAGAACGGTGAGCAAAAATCTCAGAACCACACGGGGGGACCTAGTGAATGACCTGCAGAGAGCTGGGACCAAAGTAACAAAGCCTACCATCAGTAACACACTACGCCGCCAGGGACTCAAATCCTGCAGTGCCAGACGTGTCCCCCTGCTTAAGCCAGTACATGTCCAGGCCCGTCTGAAGTTTGCTAGAGTGCATTTGGATGATCCAGAAGACGATTGGGAGAATGTCATATGGTCAGATGAAACCAAAATAGAACTTTTTGGTAAAAACTCAACTCGTCGTGTTTGGAGGACAAAGAATGCTGAGTTGCATCCAAAGAACACCATACCTACTGTGAAGCATGGGGGTGGAAACATCATGCTTTGGGGCTGTTTTTCTGCAAAGGGACCAGGACGACTGATCCGTGTAAAGGAAAGAATGAATGGGGCCATGTATCGTGAGATTTTGAGTGAAAACCTAATTCCATCAGCAAGGGCATTGAAGATGAAACGTGGCTGGGTCTTTCAGCATGACAATGATCCCAAACACACCGCCCGGGCAACGAAGGAGTGGCTTCGTAAGAAGCATTTCAAGGTCCTGGAGTGGCCTAGCCAGTCTCCAGATCTCAACCCCATAGAAAATCTTTGGAGGGAGTTGAAAGTCCGTGTTGCCCAGCGACAGCCCCAAAACATCACTGCTCTAGAGGAGATCTGCATGGAGGAATGGGCCAAAATACCAGCAACAGTGTGTGAAAACCTTGTGAAGACTTACAGAAAAAGTTTTACCTGTGTCATTGCCAACAAAGGGTATATAACAAAGTATTGAGAAACTTTTGTTATTGATCAAATACTTATTTTCCACCATAATTTGCAAATAAATTCATAAAAAATCCTACAATGTGATTTTCTGGATTATTTTTTCTCATTTTGTCTGTCATAGTTGACGTGTACCTATGATGAAAATTACAGGCCTCTCTCATCTTTTTAAGTGGGAAAACTTGCACAATTGGTGGCTGACTAAATACTTTTTCCCCCCACTGTATAGTGCACTACTTTTGACCAGAGCCATATCAGAATAGGGTGCCATTTGGTATGTGGCCATATTTCTACAGTGATATTATTAATTACTCTTATTGTAGAACAGTAGTCGATTCAGAATGTCTCAGTGTTAATAAGCGCAACACAAAATAAGGTGGGAGATGTGTTGAGACGTCAATGCTACTGTGATTCATACAGTAACAGTACATTGTAGGCATGCACACACACACTAAATCACACCAGCGCTGTCTAATTCATCCTCCTAATGTTGGAAATGACTATTTCATTTCCCTTTGGATGATAGAAATCAAAAGCTATTTCCATGTGAAAATGTTATGGGATTTACTCCATTGGTTTTGTTGGTAGGCCTACATTATGCACAGATAGTCACAATAGCCTATTGGCTACTGTCTAAAACTGTAAGGGTACAGCTTCAGTGTTCACTGTAAACGCGCGCCGGAAATTGCACAAAATTCTCACAACGTTCAAGTTTCCACTCACAAGACAAAACATTTGCTCAGTGCCCAAAAACATTGGAGGGAACATTGAACACAACACTTCGGTTATGTATCGCGCCGTAGAGAACACACACGGGGAGTAGCTAAATAAATGTATCATTATGAAATGCTTTACAGTATCTTTAAATCAACTGACGAACGCAGAGGACAGGCTATAAATGCAAATTAACCGTTTATTAGCGATGTTTGGCCATTTCCAAAGCAAGCTTTCATGTTGAACATAACATATAGCCTGTTAGAGTCCAAAATTGTCTTGTTATATAGTTATAGATGTAATTATGGTGGTCTAACTATCAGATCTGCAATACACCATATCTGATCCAGTCATGTCAGTGAGCATCAAAGAGTCTAATATCCTAAATGGCTGATTCTGACTTTTACATTTTCCTGCTGCCCAGAAAAACTGCTGAAGTGGTGAAAGTGAAAGATTATTCCAGTGGATGATGGAGGATGGGACTCCCATTTTGATACCAGAGCCACACCTATCCTGTCAGCCCAAGGTAGTTTCATTATCTCCCTCGGCAACAGCAAAAAACAGTGGCCCCCCCACTCCACACCGATTGGCTGTTCAACTCAATCATAGGTGTAGAGCAGCCAATCAGTCACTTGGAGAAGTTTGAGACATTGTTTCATCACAAACCCTTGTGTTCCACACACCCATAAGGCTTTCACACAAACAAACCTCAAGCTGCACATTCCTCACTGAAAAATGCATGATGTCTGACTCATCATGGCAACATGTATTTTTATTATATTGTTACTTTTCAATACTCTGCCCTTAATTTTGAAGGGGGGGGGGGGGGGGGGGGTGAAAACTGAGAGACAGAGGGAATGAAAGTAGCCTTTGCCAGGTCTCATCTTGTCTTTTTTAAGTCTCATCTTGTCTCCGCTGTCTAATAGTCTCTGTCTCGTCTCAGATCTGAACAAGGCCCAGACAAGGAGGGAGGGCTGAGAGGAGAGAGGGCTGAGAGGAGAGATGGCTGTGAGGAGAGAGGGCTGAGAGGAGAGAGGGATGAGAGGAGGGAGGGCTGAGAGGAGAGAGGGCTGAGAGGAGAGAGGGCTGAGAGGAGAGAGGGCTGTGAGGAGAGATGGATGAGAGGAGAGAGGGATGAGAGGAGAGATGGATGAGAGGAGAGATGGCTGAGAGGAGAGAGGGATGAGAGGACAAAGGGATGAGAGGAGAGATGGCTGAGAGGAGAGAGGGATGAGAGGAGAGAGGGCTGTGAGGAGAGATGGATGAGAGGAGAGAGGGATGAGAGGAGAGAGGGCTGAGAGGAGAGAGGGCTGAGAGGAGAGATGGCTGAGAGGAGAGAGGGATGAGAGGAGAGAGGGCTGAGAGGAGAGAGGGCTGAGAGGAGAGATGGCTGTGAGGAGAGAGGGCTGTGAGAAGAGAGGGCTGAGAGGAGAGATGGCTGTGAGGAGAGAGGGCTGTGAGGAGAGAGGGCTGAGAGGAGAGATGGCTGAGAGGAGAGAGGGATGAGAGGAGAGAGGGCTGAGAGGAGAGATGGCTGAGAGGAGAGAGGGATGAGAGGAGAGAGGGATGAGAGGAGAGAGGGATGAGAGGAGAGAGGGCTGAGAGGAGAGAGGGATGAGAGGAGAGAGGGCTGTGAGGAGAGAGGGCTGAGAGGAGAGATGGCTGAGAGGAGAGAGGGATGAGAGGAGAGATGGATGAGAGGAGAGAGGGCTGTGAGGAGAGAGGGATGAGAGGAGAGATGGCTGAGAGGAGAGAGGGATGAGAGGAGAGAGGGATGAGAGGAGAGAGGGCTGAGAGGAGAGAGGGCTGAGAGGAGAGAGGGATGAGAGGAGAGAGGGATGAGAGGAGAGAGGGATGAGAGGAGAGAGGAATGAGAGGAGAGAGGAATGAGAGGAGAGAGGGATGAGATGAGAGATGGATGAAAGTGACAGTCAGAGAGGAAAAGAAGAAAGGTTAGAGAAGTAAAAGAAGGAGTAACAATTCCATTCTGTCAAATATCAAACACAAGCCCTGCATTTCAAAGAATCACAGTCAACAACATGTAAGAATGTTCTGACGCTCGTCGGATGTGGCAGGGCTTGAAAACTATTACAGACTACAAAGGGAAGCACAGCCGCGAGCTGCCCAGTGACACAAGCCTACCAGACGAGCTAAACCACTTCTATGCTCGCTTCGAGGCAAGCAACACTGAAGCATGCATGAGAGCACCAGCTGTTCCGGATGACTATGTGATCACGCTCTCCGTAGCCGATGTGAGTAAGACTTTTAAGCAGGTCAACATTCACAAGGCCGCAGGGCCAGACGGATTACCAGGACGTGTACTCCGAGCATGTGCTGACCAACTGGCAAGTGTCTTCACTGACATTTTCAACATGTCCCTGACTGAGTCTGTTATACCAACATGTTTCAAGCAGACCACCATAGTCCCCGTGCCCAAGGACTCTAAGATAACCTGCCTAAATGACTACCGACCCGTAGCACTGACGTCTGTAGCCATGAAGTGCTTTGAAAGGCTGGTCATGGCTCACATCAACAGCATTATCCCAGAAACCCTAGACCCACTCCAATTTGCATACCGCCCCAACAGATCCACAGATGATGCAATCTCTATTGCACTCCACACTGCCCTTTCCCACCTGGACAAGAGGAACACCTACGTGAGAATGCTATTCATTGACTACAGCTCAGCATTCAACACCATAGTGCCCTCTAAGCTCATCACTAAGCTAAGGATCCTGGGACTAAACACCTCCCTCTGCAACTGGATCCTGGACTTCCTGACGGGCCGCCCCCAGGTGGTAAGGGTAGGTAACAACACATCTGCCACAATGATCCTCAACACGGGGGCCCCTCAGGGGTGCGTGCTCAGTCCCCTCCTGTACTCTCTGTTCACCCATGACTGCATGGCCAGGCACGACTCCAACACCATCATTAAGTTTGCCGACGACACAACAGTGGTAGGCCTGATCACCGACAACGATGAGACAGCCTATAGGGAGGAGGTCAGAGACCTGGCCGTGTGGTGCCAGGACAACAACCTCTCCCTCAACGTGACCAAGACAAAGGAGATGATTGTGGACTACAGGAAAAAAAAGAGGACTGAGCACGCCCCCATTCTCATCGACGGGGCTGTAGTGGAACAGGTTGAGAGCTTCAAGTTCCTTGGTGTCCACATCACCAACAAACTATCATGGTCCAAACACACCAAGACAGTCGTGAAGAGGGCACGACAAAGCCTATTCCCCCTCAGGAGACTGAAAATATTTGGCATGGGTCCTCAGATCCTCAAAAAATTCTACAGCTGCACCATCGAGAGCATCCTGACTGGTTGCATCACCGCCTGGTCTGGTAACTGCTTGGCCTCCGACCGCAAGGCACTACAGAGGGTAGTGCGTACGGCCCAGTACATCACTGGGGCCAAGCTTCCTGCCATCCAGGACCTCTATACCAGGCGGTGTCAGAGGAAGGCCCTCAAAATTGTCAAAGACTCCAGCCACCCTAGTCATAGACTGTTCTCTCTGCTACCGCACGGCAAGCGGTACCGGAGTGCCAAGTCTAGGTCCAAAAGACTTCTCAACAGCTTCTACCCCCAAGCCATAAGACTCCTGAACAGCTAATCATGGCTACTCGGACTATTTGCACTGCCCCCCCACCCCATCCTTTTTACGCTGCTGCTACTCTGTTAATTATTTATGCATAGTCACTTTAACTCTACCCACATGTACATATTACTTCAACTACCTCAACTAGCCGGTGCCCCCGCACATTGACTCTGCACCGGTACCCCCCTGTATATATAGCCTCCCTACTCTTACTTTATTTTACCTCTGCTCTTTTTTTTCTCAACACTTTTTTTGTTGTTGTTTTATTTTTACTTTTTTTGTTAAAAATAAATGCACTGTTGGTTAAGGGCTGTAAGTAAGCGTTTCACTGTAATGTCTACACCTGTTGCATGTGACCAATACAATTTGATTTGATTTTGAAGAATGGTCATTTCAAATGAACTGTACCACAGGGCAGATAAATCACACCACAACAATGACCTCACAGCAACAGACAACAGCCACATGATCTTCTGCCTAGCCATGGTCTGACATTGATCTGAAGTTCATCTGATCATGGGCTTGTCATGATCAACATGCATCACAAAAGATATAGAGCTCAACTAATGCCATTTTCTGGAATGGGTCTCTATGTAACGTGCAAACCCAGTTGTTGACCCCATTATGCCCATGATGAGAGTCAATAAAACATCTCTCTATGGTTATTGTTTGTGTACATGCACAGAATATAGCCACTGCCTTTGTGTAAAAAGCTAATCGGGGAGGTATGTGTCACAGCCCTGGTTGAAGGACTGAAGGACCCTTAACCCTATCTGGGAGAGAGGTGCCCAGTGATTGCCTTCAAATTGAGTGTAAATTACTCTGCTGTGTCAAGAGCAGTTGTCTGTGTGTCAGAGAAGGCCGCTGTCTCAAGGATCCAGACAGCTCTGAAAAACATTTGCTTGTATCCTCTCACCTTGGTTCTAAATTCTCTATTCTAATTCTCTATTCTAAATTCTCTCAACCCATAGCTGGAAACGTAATTCTCAAATGAATATTGAACTACCAAGCCACAAAAGAAGAACCAATTATATAGCAGCTTAATTGATATGTGAGGGGGCACTGAGTAAAGGACAGTAGCCTACACCTGTTTGGATGACCAACAATACCCACCCAAACACCTTCCATTTATATAGGAATCAATCCATCCTGTCTAGAAACTGTTCTAAGGTCTGCCGTTGCCTTTTGATCTCCTCAATATCAACAACAAAAAAATAACATACAGGTACTGCATCGCAGTGCTAACTGTGCCACTAGAGATCCTGGTTCGAATCCAGGCTCTGTCGCAGCCGGCCGCGACCGGGAGACTTATGGGCGGCGCACAATTGGCCCAGCGTCGTCCAGGGTAGGGGAGGGAATGGCCGGCAGGGATGTAGCTCAGTTGATAGAGCATGGCGTTTGCAACGCCAGGGTTGTGGGTTCAATTCCCACGGGGGGCCAGTATAAAAAATAAAAAAAATAAAAAAAATATGTATTCACTAACTGTAAGTCGCTCTGGATAAGAGCGTCTGCTAAATGACTAAAATGTAAATGTAAATGTACATTAAACACAGAAGGGGAACAGAGTTTTCTCCGGAGGCCAAATTGGAGCACAGCGAAATGCATTTGCATGTAACAAATAAGGGCTGAGCCAGGCCGTTGGTAATGGACACCATATACTGCTCACATTGATCAATACCTAGTGGTGATTTCTCTGGGATGTTTTATACAGATCAATCTGGTGTATAACGTGAGCCATGTCAGAACATACGTAGTACCTGCTCACTGACTGAGAAATGACAGGAGCACGGTTGAACGTGACAGGTTTGGAGTGAGAGGGTCACACACAGCCCAAGCGATAACCAGGCCATTTTAAGTGGGTGTGAAATTCTGCACCTCCTCTTGGTGTCCGTGGGCCATCACAACCACGCTATGTTGGTCTCATCAGGTCCCCTTCACCCTCACCCCCTACCCTCCCCTTCACCCTCACCCCCTACCCTTCCTTCACCCTCACCCCCTACCCTTCCTTCACCCTCACCCCCTACCCTCCCCTTCACCCTCACCCCCTACCCTCCCCTTCACCCTCACCCCCTACCCTTCCTTCACCCTCACCCCCTACCCTCCCCTTCACCCTCACCCCCTACCCTCCCCTTCACCCTCACCCCCTACCCTCCCCTTCACCCTCACCCCCTACCCTTCCTTCACCCTCACCCCCTACCCTTCCTTCACCCTCACCCCCTACCCTCCCCTTCACCCTCACCCCCTACCCTTCCTTCACCTTCACCCTCACCCCCTACCCTCCCCTTCACCCTCACCCCCTACCCTTCCTTCACCCTCACCCCCTACCCTTCCTTCACCCTCACCCCCTACCCTTCCTTCACCCTCACCCCCTACCCTTCCTTCACCCTCACCCCCTACCCTTCCTTCACCCTCACCCCCTACCCTCCCCTTCACCCTCACCCCCTACCCTCCCCTTCACCCTCACCCCCTACCCTCCCCTTCACCCTCACCCCCTACCCTTCCTTCACCCTCACCCCCTACCCTTCCTTCACCCTCACCCCCTACCCTCCCCTTCACCCTCACCCCCTACCCTTCCTTCACCTTCACCCTCACCCCCTACCCTCCCCTTCACCCTCACCCCCTACCCTTCCTTCACCCTCACCCCCTACCCTTCCTTCACCCTCACCCCCTACCCTCCCCTTCACCCTCACCCCCTACCCTTCCTTCACCTTCACCCTCACCCCCTACCCTCCCCTTCACCCTCACCCCCTACCCTTCCTTCACCCTCACCCCCTACCCTTCCTTCACCCTCACCCCCTACCCTTCCTTCACCCTCACCCCCTACCCTTCCTTCACCCTCACCCCCTACCCTTCCTTCACCCTCACCCCCTACCCTCCCCTTCACCCTCACCCCCTACCCTCCCCTTCACCCTCACCCCCTACCCTCCCCTTCACCCTCACCCCCTACCCTCCCCTTCACCCTCACCCCCTACCCTTCCTTCACCCTCACCCCCTACCCTTCCTTCACCCTCACCCCCTACCCTTCCTTCACCCTCACCCCCTACCCTTCCTTCACCCTCACCCCCTACCCTCCCCTTCACCCTCACCCCCTACCCTTCCTTCTGCCAGATATCTCTCCTCACACCCAGTAGTGGAACAACTAACCAATTGTCATACTTGAGTAAAAAGTATAGATAGCTTAATAGAAAGTTACTCAAGTAAAAGTGAAACTCAGCCAGTAAAATACTACTTGAGTAAAAGTCTAAAAGTATTTGGTTTTAAATATACTTAAGTATCAAAAGTAAATGTAATTGCTAAAATATACTTAAGTATCAAAAGTAAAAGTAAAAGTATAAATCATTTCAAATTCCTTACATTAAGCAAAGCAGACGGCACCATTTTCTTGTTTTTAAAATGTATGGATAGCCAGGGGCACACTCCAACACTCAGACATTATTGACAAAATATGCATTTGTGTTTAATGAGTCCGCCAGGACAGACGCAGTAGGGATGACGACGTGTTCTCTTGATAAGTGCATGAATTGGACAATTTTCCTGTCCTTCTAAGCATTCAAAATGTAACGAGTCCTTTTGGTTGTCAGGGAAAATTTAAGGAGTAAAAAGTACAATATTTTCTTTAGGAATGTAGTGAAGTAAAAGTAAAAGTAGTCAAAAATATAAATAGTAAAGTAAAGAACAGATACTCCAAAAAACTACTTACAGTTGAAGTTGGAAGTTTACATACACTTAGGTTGGAGTCATTAAAACTTGTTTTTCAACCACTCCAAAAATGTCTTGTTAACAAACTATAGTTTTGGCAAGTCGGTTAGGACATCTACTTTGTGCATGACACAAGTCATTTTTCCAACAATTGTTTACAGACAGATTATTTCACTTATAATTCACTGTATCACAATTCCAGTGGGTCAGAAGGTTACATACACTAAGTTGACTGTGCCTTTAAACAGCTTGGAAAATTCCAGAAAATGATATCATGGCTTTAGAAGCTTCTGATAGGTTAATTGACATCATTTGAGTCAATTGGAGGAGTACCTGTGGATGTATTTCAAGGCCTACCTTCAAACTCAGTGCCTCTTTGCATGACATCATGGGAAAATCAAAAGAAATCATCCAAGACCTCAGAAGAAAAATTGTAGACCTCCACAAGTCTGGTTCATCCTTGGGAGCAATTTCCAAACGCCTGAAGGTACCATGTTCATCTGTACAAACAATAGTACACAAGTATAAACACCATGGGACCACACAGCCATCATACCGCTCAGGAAGGAGACACGTTCTGTCTCCTAGAGATGAACATACTTTGGTGCGAAAAGTGCAAATCAATCCCAGAACAACAGCAAAATGACCTTGTGAAGATGCTGGAGGAAACAGGTACAAAAGTATCTATATCCACAGTAAAACAAGTCCTATATCGACATAACCTGAAAGGCCTCTCAGCAAGGAAGAAGCCACTGCTCCAAAACTGCCATAAAAAAGCCAGACTACGGTTTGCAACTGCACATGGGGACAAAGATCGTACTTTTTGGAGAAACGTCCTCTGGTCTGATGAAACAAAAATAGAACTGTTTGGCCATAATGACCATCGTTATGTTTGGAAGAAAAAGGGGGTCGCTTGCAAGCTCAAGAACACCATCCCAACCGTGAAGCACGGGGGTGGCAGCATCATGCTGTGGGGGTGCTTTGCTGCAGGAGGGACTGGTGCACTTCACAAAATAGATGGCATCATGAGGAAGGAAAATTATGTGGATATATTGAAGCAACATCTCAAGACATTAGTCAGGAAGTTAAAGCTTGGTCGCAAATGGGTCTTCCAAATGTACAATGACCCCAAGCATACTTCCAAAGTTGTGGCAAAATGGCTTAAGGACAACAAAGGCAAGGTATTGGAGTGGCCATCACAAAGCCCTGACCTCAGTCGTATAGAACATTTGTGGGCAGAACTGAAAAAGCATGTGCGAGCAAGGAGGCCTACAAACCTGACTCAGTTACACCAGCTCTGTCAGGAGGAATGGTCCAAAATTCACCCAACTTATTGTGGGAAGCTTGTGGAAGGCTACCCGAAACGTTTAACTTGGGTCAAACAATTTAAAGGCAATGCTACCAAATACTAATTATAATTGAGTGTATGTAAACTTCTGACCCAATGGGAATGTGATGAAAGAAATAAAAGCTGAAATAAATAATTCTCTCTGCTATTATTCTGACATTTCACATTCTTAAAATAAAGTGGTGATCCTAACTGACCTAAGACTGGGAATTTTTACTAGGATTAAATGTCAGGAATTGTGAAAAACTGAGTTTAAATGTATTTGGCTAAGGTAAACTTCCGACTTAAACTGTAAGTAGTACTTTAAAGTATTTTTACTTAAGTACTTTACACCACTGCTCACACCACACTCTCTCACTTTCTCCTTTCAGACAGCAGGGGAGTGTGCAGATAAAAGAGGAAGCGATGCTTAGGTGATCCTATAAAGTGTTAGGACACATCATAGCACTATGTATTATTAGCTCTATCAAATGCACAACCAAAAGCATGTCAAAACAAGATTTTCCATCTCCTATTAAATTGGTCTCAGGAGGTTTGGTCTTAGTGCAGGAAGTCCCTGACTAGACGCTCTATAAGCGACAGTGACTGATGCTGCTGTAAGGGCATTGCTCTAGCTCTGTTGATAGGAGCATTACCAGGGCCTAGCGGGATCGCAGCGCGCCACTCATAAAACCTAATTGGGCAGAACAAACAACATGCCAGATCAGAGGTAAATCTGGTTTAATGCTCCAACAACTTCCATCCACTCAGACAGGAGAGAGACAAGGCCAATTCCTGATGCTGAGGGATAGATAGCATATCATCTTCTTGACAACTGCCTTTTAGCCCTGACTGCCCCTGCAGCTGCTATCAGAACAGGATGACCAGAGTACTTATCAAGCGAGAGAGAGAGAGAGAGAGAGAGAGAGAGAGAGAGAGAGAGAGAGAGAGAGAGAGAGAGAGAGAGAGAGAGAGAGAGAGAGAGAGAGAGAGAGAGAGAGAGAGAGAGAGAGAGAGAGAGAGAGACAGAAAGAGAAGAGAGAGAGAGAGAGAGAGAGAGAGAGAGAGAGAGAGAGAGAGAGAGAGAGAGAGAGAGAGAGAGAGAGAGAGAGAGAAGAGAGCGAGAGAGAGAAAGAGAGAGAGAGAGCGAGAGAGAGAGAGAGAAAGAGAGCGAGAGAGAGAGAGAGAGAAAGAGAGAGAGAGAGAGAGAAAGAGAGCGAGAGAGAGCGAGAGAGAATCAGGATGGCCAGACTACTCATCAAATCGTGGACCAACTCACCTCAGCACAGCAGCTGCCTGTACCTGTGACGTAAGAGGGTTTGGTCAATAACATGTACACCTGTGCCTTTGACTAAATGTACAGAACACAGAGTCTATCTCTCACGCTCCAGGTGGTCGTATACAGATGAATACACCGGTGAATACACCTTGTTCATGAACTACTGACCACACCACACGGCACACACAGCCAGTCACATGGTATAGGCCTATCAGAGGGACATAAGAGTGAACATTTGTGCACTGATGACGGATGTCTGTTGTTTTGACAACCCGAGAGAGAATACATCTATTTTTATCTGCTTTAAACTCTGAATAAAACATATTGTGGGGAGATTAGCATTAGTTGGCAGGCTAGGAGGTCATGAAGAGGCTGATTTTGTGCTTTTAGAGGCCTTTTAGCTGGCTGGGTCGGTCAGTGGGCCTCTATGGATGTCTGACCTTGGCATTTAACAGTCTGGTGGGATAAACCCGGTGGATTTGTGGTTGGATTATACACATAATCCCATGAGAAGTGTCTGTGATCAGGGTGTGGCTGGAAAAATGATCTGGTCCTAACCACCCTCTTTGTGTGTCCATTACTGAGTTGTAGTCCCATTGAGGAGCATTGCCTTTGACTAGGATACAGAATCAATGGAAGGAAAGCTGTACACACTATGGTGGAATGCATCAGATTATTGTTTATTCAATGTGTCAATGTGTTTGTATCCATCCCTATTCAAATAAACCATAAATAGGCAAATACAGTACTCTAATACAATGATTTAGACTCAGAGGTAAGACTGGTGAAGAAAAAAAACCTCTCATTTTGTTCATCCCTTTGGATTGGTACAAGTGAAGCACATATTGAAGCACACATCCCCTCTACATCCCCTCTACATCCCCTAAACCGCTAAAGCCCTCCAGCCATTAAATCAGCTACTGTATCTAATCAGCACACTCTGTCCACTCAGTTGCCCTGAGTGACCTTCGACCTCAGGGCCACATAAATGCTTAAAGCTGCAATATGTAACTTTTTGGGCGACCCGACCGAATATACATGAGTTATAGATCTGTCATTCTCATTGAAAGCCAGTCTAAAAAGCAGTAGATCTGTTCTATGTGCGCTATTTCTATGCTTCCCGTTCTTAAGTTTCGTTTTCGCGTCTTTTACTTTCGGTTTTGTACACCAGCTTCAAACAGCTGAAAATTCAATATTCTTGGTTATGGAAAATATATTTCATAGCAGTTTAGATGGTACAATGATTCTCTACACTATACTTCCTTCTTTTGTCACATAAACTGAAATTAGGCGAACTACAAACATTTCTGCATATTGAACCTTTAAGTAGACAGAGAGGGTCAAATTATGAGTTATATGACTTATAGAAATGATAGGATTCATACAGAGACACCTGACCTGAACTTAAAGTCAACATTAGACCAAGCGCTAGATTCAATCCGTTGCCGGGAAGAGCCGCGCTATAGCGCAATTTTTATGAAAAGGCAATGTTCCAGCTTCCGCGGAGACTGTGTTCACAGTAAACACTGCATATGTTGTCTCAATCTAGCACCAAATCCCATTAGAAACTGTCTATGACTGGGTTCTAATTCCTCCATATAGCCGCTCTACACAGTAACCAGATGCTCTGTGCCACTGTATGCCACCAGCCATGTTGGTCTGGTCTGAGACCTGATGGGATCCTATTGGGGAAACTGTGGTGGTGCCCTCAGAATAGGACCAATAACCTGAAGTGTTGTTTTTGTATTTATTCACTGTAACTTTCTCAGAATCTGGCTAATATGCAAGTGACATGGTCTATCACTGCTGTCTATTCAATAAGACTGATCTGCATACTGTATCAATCAAAATCCATTATCTATAATTTGTGTGTGTTTAGCATAAATCAAAGCTAATTGAACAAAGTCTAACTGTGAACTATTGCAGCAGAACGACTGTGAATTCTCAAGAGGAAACAGATAATGAATAGTCTATTGTTGTGAGAAATAAGACAGTGATTAATCATTGTGACATTTCCGTGGCCTTAGAAAATATTTAATCACCATGGCTGAAGCAAAATGGTCATAACTTCTCGCAGCATGCATAAACGAAGCACTTAATAAACACATCATATGATAGGTACAAACGCATCATCTGAGGGATGGTCATGTATTTATCAAAGTAACATGTACGAAAGGAAGAGAATGCTCCTCTGTGTTCTAGAATCAGAAGAATCAGAGGGGGGAGGAAGTCACTATTCCCCCACAGCTCCAAGATAAGTATCATGGACCAGATAGTTACAGTTATAAGATGATGGTGAACACTGTTGAAACAAGGCCTGAGGCCCCACCAGACCCGTCACACTCATTGGTCAAACACTGACTCTTCAATCACCACCACACATAATCTGCAGTGTGAGGATGACTGGACTGCTTGTCCATGTTGTGTCAGCCCTACCTTTATGTACATAGCTACCTCAATTACCCCGTGCCCCTGCACATCTACTCAGTACTGGTACTTCCTGTATGTAGCCATGTTATTACCTCGTACCCCTGCACATCTACTCAGTACTGGTACTTCCTGTATATAGCCATGTTATTACCTCGTACCCCTGCACATCTACTCAGTACTGGTACTCCCTGTATGTAGCCATGTTATTACCTCGTACCCCTGCACATCTACTCAGTACTGGTACTTCCTGTTTATAGCCATGTGCCTTTTACTCGTTATTCGTTATTCTCTGTGTATTTATTCCTCATGTCACTATATACATATAATGTTTTTATCTTTAACTCTGCGTAAGTAAGCATTTCACTGTTAGTCTACACCTGTTATTTACGATGCATGTGACAAATACAATTTGATTTGATTTGATTTGGTGTGAAGAGAAGATAGAGGAAACTGTGAAACGTTGCATCTGTCATGTGAGCAACCTAACAACTTCCTGTCGATGGCACTGAGTCACTGCTTTCCAATGATGACCAGCTGAGAGAGAGTCTGTCTGTCTAATAGTGACACTACATTATCCAGGAATCAGTCCTGGATTGTTGAGCTACTAACAAGATGATCACACCATACCTTGTTTGACTAACAGATACTAGTTCTAGGTTTACTTACTACAGGCACTGTAGACCATTGTTGAGCTATTTAATTTAACACATTCTCCTAGCCTGGTTAAACCAGTCTCAACACTGCTCATCCAGTCTGGTTTAACCAGGCAAGCATTCTTCAGGAATCAGCCCTGGGATTGTTGAGTTACTTTACCGATTAGGTTCCACTTTATCACTTTATTTTACGGTACTGTTTCCATTACATTTACCTGGTATTTACTAAGGAATTGTGTGGTGTCAATGGGTACTTTCTGTTACTTACTAAAACGAATTCAACATAATTGGGTTAATTTGTTTGATTAACAGAGAGACTCGCTATAAGTTTACTCACTATGGCATTGTAAACTATTACAATTCAGGCCTAATCCTAATGGGCGACCCAATACATTCTAGGAATGTGTATCAGGAGACTGGGCCTGTTAATTCCCGGACTATTGAAAAAAAAAGTATTTCAGCATAGTTAACAGGATGACCCTCACGAGACACTGTAGATTCCCAGTTTCATGTGAATCTGTGAATCTCAGCAAGTGCCATCAGAAAGTATTCACACCCATTCACTTTTTCCCAAAAAAATTGTGTTACAAAGTGGGATTAAAAAAAATTGATTTAATTGTAATATTTGGTCAACAATCTACACAAAATACTTTTTAAAAAACGTACATTATTAAAAATTAATGAAAAATTAATGAAAAATATATCTTGATTATATAAGTCTTCACCCCCATGAGACAATACATGTTAGAAACACTTTTGGCAATGATTACAGCTGTGAGTCTTTCTGGGTAATAAGTCTCTAAGAGCATTGCACACCTGAATTGTACAACATTTGCCCACTATTCTTTTTACAATTCCTAAAGCTGTGTCAAGTTGGTTGTTTATCATTGCTAGAAAGCAATTTTCAAGTCTTGCCACAGATTTTCAAGCTGATTTAAGTGAAAACTGTAACTAGACCCCTCGGGAACATTCAATGTTGCTTTGGTAAGCAACTCCAGTGTAGATTTGGCCTTGTGTTTTAGGTCGTTGTCCTGCTGAAAGGTGAATTTGTGTCTGCTGGAAAGAAGACTGAACCAGGTTTTCCTCTAGGATTTTGCCTGTGCTAAACTGTATTCCGGATATTTTTTATATATTTTTTATTTTTACTCCCTAGTCCACCACCATGCTTGAAAATATGAAGAGTGGTACTACTCAGTGTTGTGTTGGATTTTCCCCAAACATAACGTTTTGTATTCAGGACAAAACGTTAAATTTCTTTGCCACATTTTCTGCAGTATTAGCTAAATGCCTTGTTGCAAACAGGATGCATGTTATGGAATATTTTATTCTGTACAGGCTTCCTTATTTTCACTCTGTCATTTAGGTTAGTATTGTGGAGTAACTACAATGTTGTTGATCCATCCTCAGTTTTCTCATATCACAACCATTAAACGCTGTAACTGTTTTAGGAAGGATGCCTGTATCTTTGTAGTGACTGGGTGTATTGATACACCATCCAAAGTGTAATTAATAACTTCACCATGCTCAAAGGGATATTCAGTGTCTGCTTTTATTTTACCCATCTACCAATCGGTGGCCTTCTGTGTGAGGCATTGAAAAACACTCCCTGGTGTTTGTGTTTGTGTTTGAATCTGTGCTTGAAATGCACTACTTGATTGAGGGACCTTAATGATGGGGTAGTCATTCAAAAATCATGTTAACCAATATTATTGAACACAGAATGCTTCCATTATTATGTGATTTATTAAGCACATTTTTACTCCTGAACTTATTTAGGCATGCCATAACAAAGGGGTTGAATACTTATTGACTCAAGACATTTCAGAATTTCATTTTGTATTAATTTCAAAAATGTTCTACAAACAAAATTCCACTTTGACATTATGGGGTATTGTGTGTAGATCAGTGACACAAAATCTAAATTCAATCCATTTTAAATTCAGGCTGTAACAACAAAATGTGGAAAAAGTAAAGTGGTGTGAATACTTTCTGAAGGCGCTGTACATACCACACTCACATGAGATACTGTGCTTGTGTTCTGAGTTGTGCAGAAGCCAGAATCCAATGTATTCAACACACCATTACCATCAATATTAATTGGGGAGTCAATCTGCCCACGGCCCGGTCATCTAGACATATGTAACAAAAAGGTATTCATACCACAAGACCTCGGGAGACAGTGGTGAGGCACATTTTGATTTTATTTATTCTCCCCCACCAAATCTGTACTCTGGTAATAAACAAGACAAGTAGTCAGTGATACTTCCAGACACACACACACACACATAACACACACTTCCCTGCGAGGACTTTCAGTCCACCACACCAGACCAGACCAGACCGTGGCCATGGTTCAGGACCAAACATTCCAAGGCGGTGAGCCAAGAGACAGTCAGAGTTGTGCTCCTACTTTCTACTGAGCTGGCTGGGGGCGAGACATTAGCACAGCCTTTGATCAGGGCTCACTGCATCTGTCTGTATCTCTCTACCTGGCTGGCTGCCTGCCGCAGTAAAGAGAGACTCAGAGAGATGCAGTTCACTCCAATGACTCCCAGCAAAAGACAAGAGATGGGTCAAATTCATTAGCTCTAATGACAGCCAGTGTTTCATTCTCTCACCCAGTGAAGAGGTGGTGACCACTGTGTTACGTGGGCAGCCTTTGTGGAAGAATACAATATTAGGACACAAGTCACTAGAATATAAAAGCTGTGCAGCCTTGCTTTGCTTTATCTTGGCCAGGTCGCAGTTGTAAATGAGAACTTGTTCTCAACTGGCTTACCTGGTTAAATAAAGGTGAAATAAAATAAAAATAAAAATGAGCTCACTGCTCCCTGCTTTTCCAGTAACATATTGTTCTCTTCCTATAGCAATTTGTACAAATGATGGATTCCATAGATCACTGCTTTAATCAACGTCCTGTAGCTGACAGTAAATTGCATTTCCGTAAAGGAGGGAAACACAATTGGGCCTGCAGAGGAGAAAAAACAACTATACATTTCCAACTGTAAATGGATTCCGTTTTGAGCAGACATGTCTTGATGTCCTGCTCTGACATTAACCAACAAAAATAGGTTACAGGAAAGCAAAGCAAATTAATAAATAATTATGTTTTCAACCCAGCAACAGACAAAAAGATTAATGGCTGAGCAGGTGACAATGTTTTTCTTTGCTGGGTGTTTTCAGAGCCAGAAATGATGTATTTTATGTCCTCCAGACTTCTGTCTGTCTGTCTGTCTTTTTTAAAAAAAATTTGTAAGCCCCAAAAGGCACTCTATTTCCTATATAGTGCACTACTTTTGACCTGAGCCCTAGGGTGCCATTTGGGACACACACATTGTAATATTCACCACAGGTTAAGTGGAGATTTCAGACAGAACGGTAGCTAGAATTCTGCCTTCTGTTATGGTGTGACATTTCCACCTTCTGTCACATTCAGCTGCCCAGCAACTACAGTGAAGCTTTCATTCCAAGTAACACTCACATTCCATAGCCTGGTTCCAGATCTCTTTGTGCTGTTTTACCAACTCCTATGATCTTTGGCATGGTATCTGGGACCAGGCTATCACTCACAGTCAAATCCCTGAATACTGTGTGAGTAACGACCTCAGGTACATTTATGTGTACATGTTCTCACAAGGTTAAATCTTTTCACAAGACAACATTGTAATTTCATAATGGAATGTACAGCTTTATTATTAGAAACCAACCCAATAAAATAGCATCAGATGAAAATGTATGCCTTATCCACTACACAGAACAGAATATTATATGAAAATATAATTTTATAAGAATGGAAAAGTAATAATATTCGGGCTATCTGCCAATCTTCTAGATATAGGAAAGCATTCATTCCCCTATATCCCTGTGCTCTAAAAGCACTTCTGATGCCGCACTTCGGCTGCAAGTGAGCTAATTAGATTTGAAGTTGATTAGAAAATACTGAGGGAATGGAGAAGGAGGAGGCGAAGGAGGAGGCGAAGGAAGAAGGAGGTGAAGGAGGAGGCGAAGGAGGAGGCGAAGGAGGAGAAGAAGGAGGAGGCGAAGGAGGAGGAGAAGGAAGAAGAGAAGGAGGAGGCGAAGGAGGAGGAGAAGGAGGAGGCGAAGGAGGAGGCGTAGGAGGAGGAGAAGGAGGAGGCGAAGGAGGAGGAGAAGGAAGAAGAGAAGGAGGAGGCGAAGGAGGAGGAGAAGGAGGAGGCGAAGGAGGAGGAGAAGGAGGAGGCGAAGGAGGAGGAGAAGGAAGAAGAGAAGGAGGAGGTGAAGGAGGAGGCAAAGGAGGAGAAGAAGGAGGAGGCGAAGGAGGAGGCATGTGTGCACAAAGTTATTTGAATGACAACTGGGTAACCAATAACCAGATTCGTTGAGTGTTTATTTTGAACTCTAGTGGTTGTGATTAGACCGTAACTAGGTTAAAACCCAACCAATTCTTGCTGTGAGAGCTCTCTCCACATTCAGACAGGAATCATTTGGACCACCCATAACAGCAGTCAGATGAGAGTGCACTGATGTACTTTATTCATCCTCCTCTTTCTCGCTCTCTCTCTCTCACTCACTCTCTCTGTCTCTGTCTCTCCCTCTCTCTCTGTCTCTCCCTCTCCCTCTCTCTCCCTCTCTCTCCCTCTCTCTCCCTCTCTCTCTCTCTCTCCCCCCCTCCCTCTCCCTCTCTCTCTCCCTCTCCCTCTCTCTCCCTCTGTCTCTCCCTCTCTCTCCATCTCTCTCTGTCTCTGTCTCTCTCTCTCCCTCTCCATCTCTCTCTGTCTCTCTCCCTCTCTCTCCCTCTCTCTATCCCAATCTCTCTCCTTCTCATTTCCCTCTCCCTGCTCTCTCCTGCTTCTCCCCTTTTTCTGTCTCTCCCTCTGTCTCTCCCTCTGTCTCTGTCTCTCCCTCTGTCTCCGTCTCTCCCTCCGTCTCTCCCTCCGTCTCTCTCCCTCTCTCTCCCTCTCTCTATCCCAATCTCTCTCTTCTTCATTTCCTCTCTCCTCTCTCCTGCTTCTCCCCTTTTTCTCTCTCTCTCTCTCTCTCTCTCTCTCGCTCGCTCTCTCTCTGCTCTCTCTCTTCTCTCTCTCTCTCTCTCTCTCTCTCTCTCTTCTCTCTCTCTCTCTCTCTCTCTCTCTCCTCTCTCTCTCTCTCTCTCTCTCTCTCTCTCTCTCTCTCTCTCTCTCTCTCTCTCTCTCTCTCTCTCTCTCTCTCTCTCTCTCTCTCTCTCTCTCTCTCTCTCTCTCTCTCTCTCTCTCTCTCTCTCTCTCTCTCTCTCTCCCCTTCCTCTCCCCTTCTCTCTCCTTCCTCACATTACATCAAATGGAACCAGACAGAGAGACAGATTAATCGAGCAGCACACATTTGTCACTCCCCAGAATCCTACAATCCCTAACAGGGCTGTAGGCTGTCTTAAATCAGTTTGTTGAGAAGTACATCCTCTTTGAATATTGAGGAGCTTTGCTATTATACAATGTTCTCTCAGTGGGCAGAACAGTAACGCACCACATCTAAACCTATTACACCTGGCCTTTGCACAATGGAAGATTCTGTGTTATATTGTTAACGAGATATCTATTCCATTACTGTTGTGTCTGAGTGGGTCTCAAAAGAAAGTTCAGTTATGAAATGATGAAACTTCGAAGGCATAGACTACTGAAGATAGATCAGGCACAGTAATTTAAAAAGCTTTCAATCGTCATCAGGCATCACACAATCCCACAGATACTGTATATGATAATAGCGACACATTGATAAACTCCATAGCTTAATGCAGGCCTAGCGTTTGTCGAACAGACGAGAAGTTCCTTTCATATCCTCGCCTCATGTGCATCTTTGTCAATATATATTTTATTTTTACAATATCAATGTCACTAGTCTGGAAGGTACAACAACAGAATATACACTGAGTGTACAAAACATTAGGAACACCTTCCTAATATTGAGTTGCACCCCTCCCTTTTGCCCTCAGAACAGCCACAATTCGTCGGGGCATGGACTCTACAAGGTGTCGAAATTGTTCCACAGGAATGCTGACCCATGTTTACTCCAATGCTTCCCACAGTTGTGTCAAGTTGGCTGGATGTCCTTTGGGTGGTGGACCATTCTTGATACACACGGGAAACTGTTGAGCGTGAAAAACCCAGCAGCATTGTAGTTCTTGACACAAACCGGTGCGCCTGGCACCTACTACCATACCCCGTTCAAAGGCACTTAAATATTTTGTCTTGCCGATTCACCCTCTGAATCGTACACATACACAGTCCATGTCTCAATTGTCTCAAGCTTAAAAATCCTTCTTTAACTTGTCTCCTCCCCTTCATCTACACTGATTGAAGTGGATTTAATAAGTGACATCAATAAGGGATCATCATTTTCACATGGATCACCTGATCAGTCTATGTCATGGAAAGAGCAGGTGTTCATAATCTTTTGTACACTCAGTGTAGATAAAGTTTCTGCCACTATAGATACACATTACCATGTGGACAATCAAGCTATTTGGATCTAAATGTCTCTCTCTAATTTCTGTTTAATATGCTTCCTGTTCTCGTCCCTACCTCTGAACAACACACTCAATCATACGGTATGTAGCCAAGTCAATAATATGAGCATTGTGTGTGATCCTATGGTTATGGCTGTAGGACGCTATCTAGCCCAAGGACGGTCCATTTCGAAATTCAGCTGTGTGGAGGCCATTTCAATACAAGTCTTAACAATACAAGGACCAAACAAGCTTAACAAACACACAACTGTGTGTGACTGTGATGTGGCTACACTGAAAAGCAGATATGGTGAGAATGCACAGGAAAGTGTCTTATGGTGACCAGGGTCCAAATACATGTGTACCAGGTATGGCGCATCCTTCCCACTGCTGAACAGAACAGCTGGCACTGTGCTGCTAATATTAATTGTGCTTATCACTGAAAAGCCCCTCCAATTCTCCAAAAACTATTGTTCAGTCCACTCAGTAGTCAGATTTTAGTCACAGAGATAATTTCGTCTCATCCGTTTTAGTCAACTAATATGAAAAATCATTTTCGTTTAATTATAGCTTTTTCTGGGTCTATTAAGTCAGTTATAGTCTTGTCAATTGCCACATAAAAATAGGTGCTTGGGAAATGAATTCTACGAGTTGACGTCTTAGAGCAATATAGGACATCGGACAGTGGATTGAATGTTTACATTCAAGGAAAGGTCCCTGACAACAAACTCCATCTCCATCTCCTAGATGGTGAACAGAGATGTCCCATCAACTCCCCAGAACTCACAGGGACTTTGCCTCAGCTCATTTGTCTATTCCCTGGTCCCTAGACTGGTGTGTAGTGAGGACAGAATATAAAATTAACCCGGTCGATAACGAACTAACAATGTTCAAGCCCATTTAAAGCATGTTAACCCTGCTGCTCAGTCATTGTGAATCACAAAGTCGCTCAGGCTTATTGCATGCAGCCAGGTCAAAC